>NC_139227.1:98754191-99104191 GCF_055691185.1 Crinia signifera
TGCAGTGATGGTCATCAGGTGGGGGAAGTGCAGTGCTGGTCATCAGGTGGAGGGAAGTGCAGTGCTGGTCATCAGGTGGGGGACATGCAGTACCATTGATCATTGAGTATTTGTGGCTAAATCCCAGTGTGGCTAAATATTTGTGGGGGGATTAACTGCAAATATTTATTATCCCAAAATGTATCACGAGGGCCCGCGGATCTCTCCGATGCCTATGGGCTACACATCGCTCGTTCTGCTGGACCCTGCCAGAAATGGCCGCTGTGAGCCCATCATGCACGGTGAGCCCATGTTCCTCTGGGTACTGCATCATACATACAGCTGTTATGATCGCATATTGCATCTAATAATGCCACAAGATCACATGGAATACGCAAGAAATGATAAATAGACCCAGGGCTGTAGTTTGCATTAGGCTGAAGCCTAGAGGCTCCAAAGGGACTCGCAATGTTACAGAATGAGGGCCAGCAGTAGGTATTTACCCTGCATACAAAAATCGAACCCAGCCAGATCCAAATATCTCTGCACAAGTTGCATCTACCTCATTTGCAGTGCAGCATAGTTTTGTCCAGTTGTTTGCTTTTTTTTAATTGGTAGCAAAGCTACAGTTGGGAGTTGGCTGGTTGGTACTTTATGACCTCATGGCTTAAGACCAGCTAGAATAAACACTCCACAGACATCAGCGAAGACCCCAGCTACTGAATTATTCCACGTGGTCTCCTGGGCTTAAGGGACATATGTAGCCCCTGATAACAAGGAATCCATACTTGCCTACTTTTGAAAACTAATTTCTGGGAGATTATAGTTGGTAATAGAATTTTGCAAGCGCCCCATTGAGGGGGCGTGTCAGGCTCCACCCAAAGGGCGTGTCTAGTTCCATATAAAGAGAGATTTTTGAGAGGAATCTTTTAAAATGACTTCTATTCAAATGTGGATGATCCCCAAAGCAGTTAGTAAGCGCTACTGTACTTGGTAAAGTGCTGGGAAATGGTGTTGGTGATTCAAAATAACTGTATCTATCTCTCATTCCTTTTTTCCCCAAGAATTGTAACAGTGTAATGTGGGCTAGGTGACATGAGGGAGATTGCTAGACTAATGAGGGAGAGAGGGAGATTACTGCTATGTCAGGGAGTCTCCTGCAGAATACAGGAGGGGAGGTAACTATGATGTAACAGTGTAATGTGGACTAGGTGACATGAGGGAGATTGCTAGACTAATGAGGGAGAGAGGGAGATTACTGCTATGTCAGGGAGTCTCCTGCAGAATGCACAAGGGTAGGCAGCTATGAAGGAATCTTTATTCACCTAATAGTAAGGTTCTGAGAATGGGAGAGAGCAGAGTAAAGTAGTTATAGAGAGGTCACAAGAGACAGACCATGTAACACTCTCACAGAGACAGTCACAGAGCATTGCCCTTTCCACAGAATAGTGAGTGTTGGGAGCCGTAGTAGCAACACGATGGAAGGAAATAGTGGTTTTAATTAATAGTAATTTAGAGTTTAATGAGGGAATCAGAGGTAATAAGAAATCGAATTCATTGGAAGAGATAACTTAATTTAAATGGAAAACATAAAACACAGAACAGGGCAATAAAACGGTGCACAGGGCGCATGACGGAACGTATCAAGGACTTGACGAGCGGAACATGCACTAATATCAGGAAGGCAATAGTGTCATGTCTCTAGAGTGGTTCCCAGAGCCGAATTTCCCATTCGGCTCTGGGAACCACTCTAGAGACATGACACTATGGGGGAAATTTACCAATATGAAAAACCTAGTTTTTCGTATTGGTATTTTCCCTACGACTGCATACGACTGTTTAAGTCGTATGCAAAGTCGTGGTTCCGGAGGATCAGTTACAAAGCAGTCATATACGACTGCTTTGTAACCCTCCGATGTCGTAGGAATTCGTATTAGCAGCCGTATATACGGCTGCTAATACGAATTATTTGTAGGCAGTCTGCACGGATCAGTCAGATCCGTGCAGGCTGCAAGGTGTAAAAAAAAAAATTAAATAAATAAATAAATAAAAAAAAAAACGGCGTGGGGTCCCCCCCACAGCCGAAACCAGCACCAGGCTGACAGAGGCTGGAGCCGGTAATTAAAAATCAGGGAACCCGACAAATAGGGGTTCCCTGATTTTTAACAACCAGCCCCAGGCTCCTGCTCTGGGGCTGGTTCCCAAAATACGGGGGACAAAATGACTAGGGGTCCCCCGTATTTTAAGAACCAGCCCCAGGCAAAACCAGCCAGCAGGGTAATGCCACAGCCGGGGGGAGACTTTTTATGCAAGTCCCCCCGGCCAAAGCATTAACCCTACCGACCAGTCAGCCTGGCCAGGGGCCCTGGGGGAGTGGGGACCCCCCCAATAAATGGGTCCCCCCCCCTGCAGGACTTACCTGACCAGGCTGAAGCCTGGTGCTGTCCTCGATGCCCCTGGGCGGTGGGCATCGAGCTGATAGCGGTGTAAAAAATAGAAAAAACTATTGTTTTTTACTGTGGCACTACAAGTGCCAGCAAGCTGGGACTTGGAGAACCACAAGTCCCAGCCTGCTGGGCATTAAAGGGCCCGCTGGGTCTTGTAGTGCCACAGTAAAAAAAATAGTTAAATAAAAACACACTGACACCCATTTTAAATAAAAGTTTAATACACACATTACATACATACTGATACTTACCTTTCTTGATCCCGTAGGTAGCCCTGGTCCTGATGTCCTGTGTCGTCCTCCAGGTCCATGTCGGCTGTCTGCGTCGTCCTCCAGGTCCATGTCGACGGTCCGTGTCGTCCTCCAGGTCCATGGCGGTGTCCGGGTCCGAAGAAATCCATGTTGGAGCTGTGGAAGGAAATCCTACTCACCTGGTCCTGCGTTGAAGAAGTCTTCTCTTGATCCGACGTAATCCAGGTAATCTTCACAGCTGTCGCCGGTCCCCGCTGCCTCCGCTGTCTCTGCATCGCACTGAGGAGAGATGCTGAGATGTTTCATATTCGGCGCCTCTCCTCATACTGAATTCTATTGGCCGCCTAGCAGGCCAATCAGGAGCCGACTTTCTCGAATTGTTGTATTTTTGGGATTGTAAAAAAAAGGTGTATTTCTCCCTACGAATACACCTTTTTTCTACGAATCCATTTTGGTAAATGTCCCCCTATGTCTCTAGAGTGGTTCCCAGTGTTTGGGGGCGGCACTTGGATGCCTGTGATAGTACTGTCAGCCCAAAATGTACCAATAACTGCAAAATATCCACTGTACTGTACTATATTCCATCTTAAATAGAGTGTAAATGGATAGGACATGCAGATACTGCCCCTATAAACTGTCCTACTTAGTAAACATTATTGTTGTGCCTAGGGGCGCCCTCATCCCTAAATCTGCTCCTGGTGGTTCCATTGATGGATAACATTGGTGGGTGTGAAACCATCTGTAAGGAAATCATCGATGGTTTCACCCACACTGGCCATTTATTAGGACTGCCTAAGTCTGCCTAAGTCTGCCATACTGCACAGGCCAGAAGAGGAGTCTCGCCATGCTGTGGGGTCAGCAGGAGGAGGCATCGCTAGTCGGCTAGTCCAAAGCAGTCACAGCACAGGCCCTGACACAGCACAGGTCCCAACACACGTAGGCCCCAATGCAGTCACAGCACAGGCCCGACACAGCACAGGTCCCAACACACGTAGGCCCCAATGCAGTCACAGCACAGGCCCGACACAGCACAGGTCCCAGCACACATAGGCCCCAACGCAGCCACAGCACAAGACCCGGCTCAGACGCAACCACAGCACAGAACACGGTTCAGATGCAGCCACAGCACAGGACCCGGCTCAGACGCAGCCACAGCACAGGCCCCCATACCACTCACAGCACAGGCCCCCACACCAGCCACAGCACAGGCTCCCACACCAGCCACAGCACAGGCCCCCACACCAGCCACAGCACAGGCTCCCACACCAGCCACAGCACAGGCCCCAACACCAGCCACAGCACAGGCACCAACGCAGCCACAGCACAAGACCCGGCTCAGACGCAGCCACAACACAGGACATTGGCCCTTATTCTGGTTGGTGCGGTAATATCCGCGTGCGTTCGTGCCGCCGATGTTTTGTGTCTGCGCATGTGCAGAGGCGTCTCTGCGCATGTGCGAGCGGGACGCACGGCCACATTCCGCATGAAATGTGTACACTACGAACAGGGGGTGGAGAGAGGTGTGAAGGGCTGTTTGGGCTCATTACCATATGTTTACACCCCGCGTTTCATGGGCGTTCCCATGCAAACGCTGGGCGTACGTATGGTAATGCGGCCGTGACGCACGTGTAGGGGGCGGACATATGACATCGCCGGATGTCAGCTGCCCGCCCAGATCCCTGCTTTTGCACGGAAAAATGTCCGTGTGGTCTGAGGTTGCGGGAGCTGGTGGACCACTCGGTCCTGCATTCGATGGTCTGCGACCATCGAATGATGGGGGAGGTTCCCTGAGATGGAGGAGGTGTATTCATGAGAAATATACGTGCGGTCCGTTCGGACAGCTTCTTACCGCATACGGACGGAGTTGGCGATCCGTATGGAAGGCGGGGTTTAGGACGCACGGTGCTGGCCGCATATTCGGATCCAGCCGCACCGATCAGAATAAGGGCCATGGTTCAGATGCAGCCACAGCACAGGACCCGGCTCAGATGCAGCCACAGCACAGGCACCCACACCAGCCACAGCACAGGCTCCCACACCAGCCACAGCACAGGCCCCAACACCAGCCACAGCACAGGCCCCCACACTAGCCACGGCACAAACCCCTACAACAGCCACAGCACAGTCCCCCACACCAGCCACAGTACAGCATAGTTGCCTACCCTCCTGCATTCTGTAGGAGACTCCCTGACATAACAGCAATCTCCCTCTCTCCCTGATTAGTCTAGCAATCTCCCTCATGTCACCTAGCCCACATTACACTGTTACATCATAGTTACCTCCCCTCCTGCATTCTGCAGGAGACTCCCTGACATAACAGCAATCTCCCTCTCTCCCTGATTAGTCTAGCAATCTCCCTCATGTCACCTAGCCCACATTACACTGTTACGTTTTTTTGGGAAAAAAGGAATGAGAGATAGATACGTTTACATTGAATCATCTGCACCATTTCCCAGCACTTTACCAAGTATAGTATCTCTTACTTACTGCTTTGGGGCTCATCTACATTTGGATATAAGTCATATTAAAAGATTCCTCTCAGATGTAACAGTACACACCCACGCTTCTAGGTGCTACGTTCACAATCTCTTTTCACATTCTCACCATATATGGAAATAGACACGCCCTTTGGGTGGAGCATGACACACCCCCTCAATGGGGCGCTGTGCAAAATTATTTTACCAACTATAATCTCCCTGAAACCAGTTTTCAAAAGTAGTAGGTATGTACAGGCTTCAATACCAGCCACAGTACAGGCTCCCACACCAGCCACAGCACAAGCTATCACACCAGCCACAGCACAGGCTCCCACAGAAGCCACAGTACAGGCCCCTGACACAGAGACAGAATAGTTTCTTATTCCCTAATTTTGAATGCATGAGTCTTGGGTCTGGCTAATCCTCTGAATACACAGACTAGATCCCACTGTGTGTTATGTAGGAGTTTGTGCAAACAAAGCCCAATATCTCCTGCTCGCCTTATCTAATGAGCAATGGAAGAAATGCAATCTGAAAAAGTACATAAATAATCTCGTCTGTACGCCATTATGTGCCGGGAATATTGTATGTAAAGTCACTGGGCCAATTCTGTCTGTAACTAATTCTAGTTGATTCAGATGGATGCCATCGGCGCCGGGCCGGGGAAAGCAGCTCAGTGTGTATGCACTGAGCGACTTTCCCTGCAGCCATGAATGCGATCATCCCTGTCCATACCCACTGGGCATAGTTGCCCAGTGGGTATGGACACTTAGTGCCTTACCTCCTTGTTTTTCATTGTGCAATCACAGCCTATATCGATGTACACATGCTGATCCCGCAGCACTGACGACCACAGGCCATGGGACACACTTATCAGCACACACATTCACTAGCTGCTTCATTGCAAGTACTGTATCATTTATATAATCTGTTCCGAGAGGCAAGGTAAAACCTGCTGAAGGCGTTCGGTGTGCACCTGCGCGTCAGCGTCTCTGCCCATGCGCACTCTCCCACCATCTAAATTACAACTAGGCCAAATTAAATTTGCTGCTCACCGAGCAGATCTGAATTGGCTCCTTAATCTCTTGGTGTCCCCCCTCAACAAAAAAAACTACATATGAAAACATTTTGTTTTCTTAAACGTAGAAGCTCCTCGGCAGCGGTCACCCGGGGTAACGGCAGCGTGTGAAACACTCCCAGTGTTGCCATCCGCTTCTGCCAGACCCGGTAACAAACAACTCCATATGGTGTCATTCCCCAACACATAAAGCAGAAACTCTGCAGAACAAACACAAACCCCCAAGCAGATACTAAACACACATTACCGAACTAATGGCCTCCCGCGAAGGAACAAAGCTTGGGCTCTCCCGTCACAGATGCCCAGACCGCAAGCTGTAATGGAAGTCATACGTTCCTAATAAAGAGCTAACTCTCCTGTGTCATCCTCACATGACATTCATCGGTTTACACATGTTCTTCTGCAACAATGACTTGTCCCCCATAATCGCTTCCTTCTGTGCTTTTCAGCTATGACGTTATATCATCAGGCAGATTGTCCTGGGTAATGCCATCTGTATCCAGCACAACCAGCAAAGTAGACCTGGCACATAACCAAGGCCACAGAGAAAAGCTCGGCCAGCCCCTATAACATCATGGTATCACGGAAGGGTGGTAGAATATAGAGTGAATGCAGCGGTGTCCAAAAAGTGCATTTATGTTTAATCCCTGGGTGATGAAAATGAACATGTCCTGGTTTTGACTAACAGTCCTGGTTGCCCCACCCACTGCGGCGATCACGCATGACCCATTCTGCACATGGTATAAACAACAGATTATTACTTAAACAGCCCGGTTTACATATTAATTAGAATCAGTGCGTCGCTGGTACCGACAATCTGAATTCTGTACAGAAATTAAGTTCTCTTAAAATAACTTTTACTGAACTTTTATCTAAAACTAGAGCAATATAACCACTCTGTATACTGTAATAACTGTACACTCTGTATAACTCTAATAACTGTACACTCTGTATAACTCTAATAACTGTACACTGTAATAACTGTACACTCTGTATACTGTAATAACTGTACACTCTGTATACTGTAATAACTGTACACTCTGTATACTGTAATAACTGTACACTCTGTATACTGTAATAACTGTACACTCTGTATAACTGTAATAACTGTACACTCTATATCACTGTAATAACGGTACACTCTGTATACTGTAATAACTGTACACTCTGTATACTGTAATAACTGTACACTCTATGGGGGAGATTCTCTAAGAATCTCCGCCCCCCTTTGCCTCTCTTTGCAATTATAATTATCGAATATGTTCTAACATATGCGATAATTATAGCACAGGACAGCTCTTGCGTTAAGAGCTGTCCTTTGCGTTGAGAGTCGCCAGGTCCCAGCAGGTCCCGGCGGCTCCCCCCTCCCTCCCACACCCGGCACTGCTGCTGCTGCACTGGGCTCTCCTCCTCCCTGCACCCGGAAGAGGATCAGTGCAGGGAGGAGGTCACAGGTCCGGGCAGCACAGCTCTGTGCTGCCCGGACACAGGTGAGGGGGGAGGGGTCCGTGCGGGGCGGCGGTGGGATGCGGTAGAAGCCCATTGGCTTCTATGGGGCATCTGGCGATGCCCCCTGCCGCGGTAACCCGGCGGGGGATGCTTACAGCATCCCAAAATGCTGTAAAAACCCAGATAACGGGGTTTTTACCGCATTTTTTGCTTAGAGAACCTCCCCCTTAATAACTGTAATAACTGTGCACTCTGTATACTGTAATAACTGTACCCTCTCAGGAGCGGTGCGGCGGCGCGGGAAGCGCTTCTGTTTTGAAAACACTGGCCGCACGCTGATTGGCTGAATCTCAGCCAATCAGCGTGCGGCCAGTGTTTTCAAACCCAAGAGCGCTTCCCGCGCCGCTACATAGCGCTAGTTATTTATTATTCACTGCAGGGACCCCCCACCGCCGCCAGCTTTATACACAGCGCCGCAGGTACCCGCGTGGCAAGGACACCACTGCAGGCTCCTGTCAGAAGCCGGCATGGACCCCCTGCCCGCTACACAGACGGCGCAGCAGGTACCCCGTTTGCACGGGGGGCGAGGAGCGAACTGCCGCCCTCCAGTGGCCGGCGTCCTAGACCTGCCTAGTGGTGGCGCCAGCCCTGTACACTCTATATAACTGTAATAACTGTACACTCTGTATACTGTAATAACTGTACACTCGGTATAACTGTACACTCGGTATAACTGTAATAACTGTACACTCTGTATAACTGTACACTCTGTATAACTGTAATAACTGTACACTCTGTATAACTGTACACTCTGTATACTGTAATAACTGTACACTCTGTATACTGTAATAACTGTACACTCTGTATAACTGTACACTCGGTATAACTGTACACTCTGTATAACTGTACACTCGGTATAACTGTACACTCTGTATAACTGTAATAACTGTACACTCTGTATAACTGTAATAACTGTACACTCTGTATACTGTAATAACTGTACACTCGGTATAACTGTACACTCGGTATAACTGTACACTCTGTATAACTGTACACTCTGTATAACTGTAATAACTGTACACTCTGTATAACTGTAATAACTGTACACTCTGTATAACTGTAATAACTGTACACTCTGTATAACTGTACACTCGGTATAACTGTACACTCGGTATAACTGTACACTCTGTATAACTGTAATAACTGTACACTCTGTATAACTGTAATAACTGTACACTCGGTATAACTGTACACTCGGTATAACTGTACACTCGGTATAACTGTAATAACTGTACACTCTGTATAACTGTAATAACTGTACAATCGGTATAACTGTACACTCGGTATAACTGTACACTCTGTATAACTGTAATAACTGTACACTCTGTATAACTGTAATAACTGTACACTCTGTATACTGTAATAACTGTACACTCGGTATAACTGTACACTCGGTATAACTGAACACTCGGTATAACTGTAATAACTGTACACTCTGTATAACTGTAATAACTGTACACTCGGTATAACTGTACACTCTGTATAACTGTATAACTGTAATAACTGTACACTCTGTATAACTGTACACCTGTAATAAGTGTACACTCTGTATAACTGTAATTACTGTACACTCGGTATAACTGTACACTGTATAACTGTATTCTGTATAATTGTTTATTGCTGAGCAATATATTGCACCGTGTGTACACAGCTTTAGATTGGAGCGCAGCGACTGCACGGAACAGACTAATGTCTCTATTATGCGCGTGCCTTACGGTACAGAGCCTGGTGGGGGCGCTGTTGTTATTTTAATCTCTCACGTCATTATGTCATTAATATGTTTTATGAGCCAGTCCCATAAGGCCTGTATATGCAAATATGCAGAGAAGGTAAATTATCTGTACACAATAAAAGTCTGCTCATATATTTTATGGCTCGTGGAGGATATATAAACCTTGCTTGTAAAATAAGATACATTGGTTGCAATCACACATTCCCCAAACTTTGTTATGTTGCAAGTTGCAACTCCAATACCTCAGGCCCTTAAAAACATGACATAACCTTCATATTCCCTACAGCAGGCATGTCCAAACTGTGGCCCTCCAGCTGTTGTGAAACTACACATCCCAGCATGCCTTGCCATAGTTTTAGCATTCTCCAATAGCAAAACTGTGGCAAGGCATGCTGGGACTTGTAGTTTCCTAACAGCTGGAGGGCCGAGGGTTGGACATGCCTGCCCTACAGTATGTGTTGAGCTGAAAAATAACCCACACAGGTTGACAGTGTCTAGGTCGACAGTCAAAAGGTCGACATGGGGTGTTTCACTGTTTTTGAGCCGACATGTGCCGACAGGCGGTATTTCATGCCCTACCAGCCACTAGGGCGTGGTGGGAGAAGAAAATAGTGTGCCGAGCACAGCGAGGCACCGTGCCCGAAGTGAGGCACCATGCCCGAAGCGAGGCACCGTGCCCGAAGCGAGGGGATGTGGTGCACTTCAAATTGTGTCCATGTCGACATTTGAGTAAAAAAACTGTGAAAAACCCCGTGTCGACCTTTTGACTGTCAAACTAGACACTGTCGATCTAATGCTTGTGTCGACCTATTGACCTGTCGACCTAAACCCATGTCAACCTAGACCTATGTCGACCTAGAACCATGTCGACCAAGTGGTGTTGACCTAATGTTTGTCGACCAACATGCTGTAGACAAATCGATCCCAACCCGTATTTCGATGCCCAACATTGGAGGAAATTTACTAAGATGGGAGTTCTATGTCACATGGGATGTTGCTATGGGCAACCATTCAAACTCTACTTCTTATTTATTTACCACCTTCTCGAAGATAATAGATAGTATCTGGTTGGTTGCCCATAGCAACATCCCATCGGAAATAGAACTCCCATCTAAGTAAATTTCCGGCCATTGTGTTTTGCACAGCAAGTCCTGCATAGCAACATTGGGGAAGACCATTTTCCTATTAAAATTCATCCCTTATAGGAAAAAAAAATGACAAAGTCACCATTTATGATTAAACACGCCCCTGTCTGATCGCCGCACCCAATTTAAGCTAGTCATCATGCGATTATACATTCTGCAACGTGACAACCCATTGCTAATTTCCAAACTTTATAACCTCTGGGATCGGCGAAACGTTCGTCACCTATTAAACCGAGTGGAACGATTTTATACATCAATGCTGCGAAACGCTGACATCTACCCACCGTCCGCTGTCTCTCTCCTGCAATATCTCCCGATAACCTAGAGAAATAATGTATTCCTGTCTCCTCTATCATCCAAAAATCCTTCTCCAAAATGACCCTGTTTAATCTCATTAAAAGAGGCTGTTTGTGCTCGCTCTGTCTGAGAAGAAAGTGGAACCCCTTGATATAATCCCATTCATAATGAGCAGGGAAATGACTTTAGCAGCAGAATGATTTTGTCAGTCAAGTGGCAATTCTGCAGTAATTAGCTTAACCTGCTAGAAGTGTACAGGCACCGGCCCGCTGACCCCATCCTGCTCCAACCGAGCGAACGCTCTCCAGGACGCATCAATCACCGTCGTACATTCAGCGCTGTCCTTCCTACCGCATCTCTGTAACCATTGTCAAGGTGATAGTCAGCGGGGGCTCGCCCACAAAGCCGACACCCGCCGCCGACACCAGACAAGGCCGCATTATATTGCTCCAGGGCCTTGTCATGAATTTATGTTTTTGACACCACTTGTTACAGGAACCCCAAGGTGCGCCAGAGGGTTCTGTTGCAACATTAAAGAGCGAGTAACGCCATTGAATGGGCACCAAAGGTTGTGCATTAATGAGATTATACACGTGAAATAACGGGAGTTTTTATACACAACTAGATATGCCGCTAATTCGCTGCTTGCAGCTGTAATATCACATTAGGCGGAGGGTCCTGCTGCAACAGAGCTGCCACAGTAACAATGTGGAACTACTGTAGGTCTCTGGATAGTGAATTTAATAAAACATAGCTTATAATCATAGTTACCTCCCCTCCTGCAGGAGACTCCCTGACTCCCTCATTAGTCTAGCAATCTCCCTCATGTCACCTAGCCCACATTACACTGTTACATCATAGTTACCCCCCTCCTGCATTCTGCATGAGACTCCCTGACATAGCAGCAATCTCCCTCTCTCCCTCATTAGTCTAGCAATCTCCCTCATGTCACCTAGCCCACATTACACTGTTACATCATAGTTACCTCCCCTCCTGCATTCTGCAGGAGACTCCCTGACATAACAGCAATCTCCCTCTCTCCCTCATTAGTCTAGTAATCTCCCTCATGTCACCTAACCCACATTACACTGTTGCATCATAGTTACCTCCCCTCCTGCATTCTGCAGGAGACTCCCTGACTCCCTCATTAGTCTAGCAATCTCCCTCATATCACCTTGCCCACAGTACACTGTTACATCATAGTTACCTGCCCTCCTGCATTACCTACAGATGCAGCACCTCTCGTTCAGCGCTGGGGCTCCTCAGAATGCGCTCCATCTGACTGGGATGCGCAAACCCTGCCCATCTCCGCTTCAGGGAGACGGGCATGGTTAGGGGGGAGCGGGGAGGTGGGGGACGGCGTTGGTAACTGGCAGCGGGGACCCGCGGGGGAGCTCCGGTTGAAGGGGATGCACGTGTGTCTTGTGCGCATCTCCTTCCGGCTGCTGGCGATCAGGCCGCCAACCCCTACAAAGATTAGGGGTGCTCCATCTGTACAGTGCAACTACATCCGCTGTACATTATCATTGTATGTTTGTGTATTTTTGTATATAATTTTTACATGTGTGTAACTATTTTAGTTGATCTATAATAAAAGCTATGTTTTATTAAATTCACTATCCAGGGACCTGGTTCCACTTCTTTTCTGCCTGGAACACTTACTTAGACCTGTTACTATACTGCCACGTTGGATATATGCTGTAGTATATATACTGACTCTCTGGGGTGCACCTTCACTACATACTATTTGGTGCAAGAATTTTCTTTCAAAATACATCATACATCATAAATCCTAATAAAACTTACACCTGTGAACTGGTCTTCCAGCTCCCCCTTTACATACAGTAACAATGTGGCCAGCAGTGAATCCCTGCACAGTACCTGAGGGGCTATGTACTAAGTCTTGGAGAGAGATAAATATCAGCCAATCACCTCCCTGTTCCAATTTTGCACAGTACATCCTGACGCTGACCGTTCTGATACTAATGGGGGTTATTGACACCTGATTACCGAGCAGCTATGGAGGGACAAGAGGAGAGGGGCAGCTAGGGAGGGACGAGCGGAGCGGGGCAGCTAGGGAGGGAAGAGAGGAGCGGGACAGCTAGGGAGGAAGGAGAGGAGCGGGGCAGCTAGGGAGGAAGGAGAGGAGCCGGGCAGCTATATAGGAACGAGAGGAGCTGGGCAGCTAGGGAGGGACGAGAGGAGCGGGACAGCTAGGGAGGAAGGAGAGGAGGGGGGAAGCTAGGGAGGAAGGAGAGGAGCGAGGCAGCTAGGGAGTAAGGAGAGGAGCGGGGCAGCTAGGGAGGAAGGAGAGGAGCGAGGCAGCTAGGGAGGAAGGAGAGGCGCGAGGCAGCTAGGGAGGAAGGAGAGGAGCGGGGCAGTTAGGGAGGAAGGAGAGGAGCGGGGCAGTTAGGGAGGAAGGAGAGGAGTGGGGCAGCTAGGGAGGAAGGAGAGGAGTGGGGCAGCTAGGGAGGAAGGAGAGGAGCGAGGCAGCTAGGGAGGAAGGAGAGGAGCGAGGCAATTAGGGAGGGAGGAGAGGAGCCGGGCAGCTAGGGAGGGACGAGAGGACCGGGGCAGCTAGGGAGGGAGGAGAGGAGCTGGGTAGCTACGGAGGGACGAGAGGACCGGGGCAGCTAGGGAGGGGTGAAAGGAAAGGGGCAGCTAGGGAGGAATGAGAGGATTGAGGCAACTAGGGAGGGAGGAGAGGAGCGGGGCAACTAGGGAGGGAGGAGAGGAGCGGGGCAACTAGGGAGGGATGAGAGGAGCGGGGCAACTAGGGAGGGATGAGAGGAGCGGGGCAACTAGGGAGGGAGGAGAGGAGCGGGGCAACTAGGGAGAGGTGAAAGGACTTTGGGTCAATAGTTATTAGGTCAATAGTCAATAGTTTCGCCATCCATGTAGCGTACTATAGGGATAGGTGAGGTGTGTGGCATCTGGGGTCCATGTGCTACAAGATAAATAACCTAAAAAACTCATCTGCGCCTTTTCCTTGATCAATCTTAATGACCCAACTCCGCCTATCAGCGCCTGCGTCTGATGTCGGGTTTTCTGTAGAATAAGCATCAGCAGAATTTCTCTCATTACCGTCAAGTCAATAAACAGACGTTGAAAGAAATTGGATTCCATTATAGTGCGGACAATCTTATCTATAGAAAGAACGCTCTTCCTGAACGCTAATTAACATAACACAGAATACGTCATTAGGGCCACTGATGATTTATGTCAGGGATGGGGAACCTTCAGCCCTCCAGCTGTTGTTGAACTAGACATCCCAGCATGCCTTGTTATAGTTTTACTATGTGGCCATGCTACAACTGTCGCAGGGCATCCTGGGATGTGTAGTTCCTAGATTAGGATGTGATTATATTTTATCTAGAAGTACAGATATTGTGTCAGTGACACTCTGAGCGAGTCCTTGGCTGCGGCAGTAGCGTCGCTGGCACCATGTTTTTCTACGTACATGATTGCTGTTGATGGCCAATACAGGCCACAAAAACGGCCATGACACTTCTACTGTATGCTTTTTTGCCCCCACTCACCGTAACGTGCCACAAATGGCCCCTAGATGTGATGTATTTAAAGCCTCACAACGAGCGGCATGGCAAAGGTACCTTGGGTCGTACTCAGTGTCATCAGGGAGCAATCGCTCAGTGGCGTAACGTATGCAATGCCAAACATGAATTACTGTAGGCTTTTATGGAAGATGGGATGACCATAGTAACCAATCAGATTGTAGCTATTATCTTCTAGAAGGTGCTAATTAAATAAAAAATAGAATCTGATCGGTTTCTATCGGCAACATCCAATCTCCAGTAGGACGCCCATCTTAGTAAATTTACCCCTTGCTATCCTCTCTTCTGTATGTTACACTTTAATACATTATATTGCCTACAAACAGGGCACAGGTTCTCAAAGTCGGTCCTCGGGACCTCACACAGTGCATGTTTTGCCGTTTTCCTCACAGAATCAAGTGACATAATGTACATCTGGGGAGCAAATATGTCAGCTTCTGTATGAGCCCCTGTATCCAAAATCATTGCTGGCAGTTTCTAGAGCACACAGTAACTTCCCCAGATAAACTCTCATCTGCTCAGATGCAGTCGCAGTTATTGAGATAAGATCTGATGGTTCGTCGTGAGACAGGCAGCAGAATCAGGTCACATATAGCAAACACACGTATGCTTAGTGACAGCTAGCGCCCCCCCTGGGCGAGCTCGGAAGTTCCCTTCATCCCACTCATCCAGCGCTCTTATACAGAGGTAGCTGTTCTGCTACACGCGTGCTCCAGCCTGGTTATAGCTGCAAACAGGATCAGGATGATCGGTCGACAGTCAATATGTCGACACCATATGTCAACACGCACACGGTTGACACAAGAAGGTCGACGTGGGACATGGGAAGGTCGATATGAATTTTTCAAAATTCCCCCCCCTAATTTTTTGGACTTTTTCATACTTTTCCATCCATGCGAAGAACTACACACACACACACACACACACCTTAACTTATAATTGGCTTATAGCTAGGGTGACCAACTCATCCCTTTAATCCGGGACACATATTAATTACACAGGTTCTGTGGCAGTTTAAAACCAGGTGAAATGGAGTCTTGAGATGTGGCAGTTTAATACCAGGTAAAAGCCAGCCACAGAACCTGTGTAATTAATATGTGTCCCGGATTAAAGGGATGAGTTGGTCACCCTACTTATAGCGGGTATTCCACCATCTACCCCAGGGTGGGCCGCACCACTAACAGACCTCCAGCCCTAAAAGGGTTAATCAGTGCTGTTCCTGTATATAGTAATGGGAAGGCTTCGGCCTGGGCAGACCATGTTTGGCTGTGTGTATCCTGCCTTGGCTGAGGCCCAGTTGCTACGCTACAAATATAGAGCAAGGATTCCTGTCTCCCAGGAGCTGTGACAGGATTACACAGGGCCGGGTGGGTGTTTGCAGGAGGGTCCCACTCAGGCGATGAAGGATAAAGTTGTTTATATGACATGTCTGCGTTCCCTACTGTCACCGGGGCGTGTGTGTGGAGAGCTACTTCCAGCCCTCGGCTTCTGTGTCCCTGCATACAGCAGCTTTAGCACAGGCAGATTTACTCCTGGTAATGGATCCTGTCAGCGGCCCATCCATCAGCTGCTTATTACTGGCGGCCTTAGCATGTCTCCCACTATACGTACCCACATATACATACTACTGCGCTCTGACAATGAAGTCATAGGCATACTCTGTACAATCGGTAAACGAGCTGTATAATTAATCTACGATCACAGCATGCATGCAAGGCCGCAAATGGGGTATAACCTGTCCTCATGAATTTTTGTGCAATGACCCAAAACTAATGTGTATAAATGGTCTATGTACTGAAGATAGGTAAAGTTGAAAATGACCATTTGGAGCAGATTGGCTGGTACTTTATCGGTGTCTACTTTATCTCTCTCCAAAGCTTAGTAAATGAAACCCATAGATTCATAAGCAGAAAAGAAATCACGTATATCAAAATGGAACATAAGGCTACAAACACAGAAAACACTAAGAAATATATATACAGTGTATAATCCCCCCTCAGTATATACTGTGTATAACCCTTCCTCAATATATACTGTGTATAACCCCCCTCAGTATATACTGTGTATAATCCCCCTCAGTATATACTGTGTATACTCTCCCTCAGTATATACTGTGTATACTCCCCCCTCAGTATATACTGTGTATAACCCCCCCTCAGTATATACTGTGTATAATCCCCCTCAATATATACTGTGTATACTCCCCTCTCAGTATATACTGTGTATACTCCCCTCTCAGTATATACTGTGTATAATCCCCCCTCAGTATATACTGTGTATAACCCTTCCTCAATATATACTGTGTATAACCCCCCCTCAGTATATACTGTGTATACTCCCCCCTCAGTATATACTGTGTATAACCCTTCCTCAATATATGCTGTGTATAACCCCCCTCAGTATATACTGTGTATAACCCCCCCTCAGTATATACTGTGTATACCCCCCTCTCAGTATATACTGTGTATATTCCCCCCTCAATATATACTGTGTATGCTCCCCCCTAAGTATATACCGTGTATACTCCCCCCTCAGTATATACTGTGTATACTCCTCTCTCAGTATATACTGTGTATACTCCCCTCTCAGTATATACTGTGTATAATCCCCCCTCAGTATATACTGTGTATACTCCCCCCCTCAGTATATACTGTGTATACTCCCCCCCACAGTATATACTGTGTATACTCCCCCCTCAGTATATACTGTGTATACTCTTTACACAGTATATATTGAGGGGAGATTACATTAGCCCGCAGTGCGGAATGGTTTTTGCCCAGGTTTGAGCTTTTTTTTGCCTGGATCATGCCCTATATGAGCTGTATGCTGTAGGTATGAGAGAAGGTACGCAGGTAATGCAATGGGACTCACCTGCAGTCATCTTCTGGGTTCTAAGGAGAAGAAGAAGAACCAGGAGTTAGAAGATCATTTAGCGGTTTTACGCGTCTTCCATCCGTACAGCACGTACACAGCATACTGTCACTTAGGGCCCGATATACTGCGAATGCCTGAACGAAGAAGGGGCAGGCGGCTTACATCCTGAGACATCAGCCGCTTGCCCCCAGGAGGCATCGGCCCGCCTGCGTACCCATGGGAACACCCAGCGTTCCAATGGGCGAGCCCCATTCCCGCTGTGGTCAGCCTGCCCCGATCCTTGTGTACGGCTCGCCGAAATTATTCGCCCAGTCCTCCATACATGGGAACGGTGCAGAATTTGACCCGTTCTGAGGCAATCAGAATTAGGCCCTTAGTACCGGGACAAATCATGTTGCATTGCAAGAATAAAATACATTTTTGTGTTTCTGCGGAATCGGTACATCTGTCAGAATGAACTTAGGTCTACAGTCATTAGGTCGACCCCACTAGGTCGACTGGCTGGAAGGTCGACCTGAATTAAGGTCGACATGGGCCAAGGTCGACATGACTTAAGGTCGAATTTGCATAAAGGTCGACATGAGGAAGGTCGACTGGTCATAAGGTCGACATGGGTTTTTCACTGTTTTTTGATCCGAATGTCGACACAGTCGACATGGACACAGTTGGCAATGAGAATCGGACCCTCGCATCGCTCGCTTCGCTCGCTATTTATCGGGCACGGTGGCTCGCTTCGCTCGCCACAGCTTTAATAACCTCCTCCACGCCCTAGTGGATAGTAGGGCATGAAATACCGCCTGTCGGCACATGTCGGCTCCAAAAACAGTGAAAAACCCCATGTCGACCTTATGACCAGTCGACCTTCCTCATGTTGACCTTTATGCAAATTCGACCTTAAGTCATGTCGACCTTGGCCCATGTCGACCTTAATTCAGGTCGACCTTCCTGCCAGTCGACCTAGTGGGGTCGACCTAATGACTGTAGACCTAAGTTCATTCTAATAGATGACCGCTTCCCGTTTCTGCATGCAGTGTAAATACTGGCTGCTTTGCATGTACAGTAGCTCACAATTTCTGAACAGCTTTATGTGTACAAAGGTCTGAGTTAGTACACGCCACTCCCCCATATCTATATCTCTGCACTTATTACATCTGTCCCATCTGCAGTGCAGCATGGTTATACCAAGGAAAAAAAAAATCCCCCTTCCCACTACTGGAGTCCCTTCTCTTCCCCGGTACTGTAAACGCTGTAGTCGGAGATCTCAGCAGACCAGGGACAAATGCTAACAGATTAAACATTCCATTAATACCATTTCCCACTCTGTGCAACCCAGATATTATAAATAACTCCTAGTTTAGTGTGGGAGGCCGTGTTGTGTCTGTCGCCCTGAGTAACAGCAGGAAGACAGATGCATAAAGTAATATAAATGTAGGATTTCGGTACCTCAGGTTTCTGCATGACCAATTGGTTAAAGCTGTTCAGTTGTCGGGTAATTTCTGCCATTTCCATCGTTAACTTTCCCATGTGGACGTTGAGCTCCGCGAGGACCTCAGTCACGTGTGCCGAGGCCACGGCCTCCTGGAGGTCCACGAAGTGCAAAACCTTCATCTCCTCCTCGTTCACCAACTGCTTCATGTGGTCAAACTCTTTCTGTATAAAGCTCTTCAGCTCACTGCGTGTGGCCTGCGGGATACCGGGAAACAAAAGGCGTTCTAACGTCAATGCCGTACAGCACCTGAGTTCGACGACTGTGCGGGATGCAGGAGGAACTTAGATTTTTTAAAGCGTCAATCACTTAGAAGGCATGGTTGGTTTTGCCCTGTAAGTGATTGCCCCTTTAAAAAAATGTCATCACATCTGGCTGATTCTATTTTTATTACATTTTATTTATAAGGCGCCACAAGGGGTTGGCAGCACCGTACATAGGGCAAACATTAGTACAATACAGTGTACACAACATTCCAGTGATTCAGACACTACAACAGCACAGGTAACAGCAGCACAATGCTCAGTACATAATACAGCTGGGATGTAGGGAAGCAGAGGAGGTGTCCGTGTACTACCAGGGGCAGCGCCATACATAGGGCACACATTAGTACAATACAGTGTACACAACATTCCAGTGATTAAGACACTACAACAGCACAGGTAACAGCAGCACAATGCTCAGTACATAATACAGCTGGGATGTAGGGAAGCAGAGGAGGTGTCCGTGTACTACCAGGGGCAGCGCTGTACATAGGGCACACATTAGTAAAATACAGGGGACACAGAACATTACAGTGACTGAGACACTACAACAGCACAGGTAACAGCAGCACAATGCTCAGTACACAATACAGCTGGGATGTAGGGAAGCAGAGGAGGTGTCCGTGTACTACCAGGGGCAGCGCCATACATAGGACACACATTAGTACAATACAGAGGACACAGAACATTACAGTGCCTGAGACACTACAACAGCACAGGTAACAGCAGCACAATGCTCAGTACATAATACAGCTGGGATGTAGGTAAGCAGAGGAGGTTTCCGTGTACTACCAGGGGCAGCACCGTACATAGGGCACACATTAGTACAATACAGGGGACACAGAACATTACAGTGACTGATACACTACAACAGCACAGGTAACAGCAGCACAATGCTCAGTACACAATACTGCTGGGATGTAGGGAAGCAGAGGAGGTGTCTGTGTACTACCGGGGCAGCGCCATACATAGGACACACATTAGTATAATACAGAGGACACAGAACATTACAGTGACTGAGACACAACAACAGCACAGGTAACAGCAGCACAATGCTCAGTACATAATACAGCTGGGATGTAGGGAAGCAGAGGAGGTGTCCGTGTACTACCAGGGGCAGCGCCATACATAGGACACACATTGGTACAATACAGGGGACACAGAACATTACAGTGACTGAGACACTACAACAGCACAGCTGAGATGTAGGGAAACAGGAGGTGTCTGAGTACTACCAGGTCCTACCTACAATACAGGAGGTGTCTGAGTACTAAGAGGTCCTACCTACAATACAGGAGGTGTCTGAGTACTACCGTCCTACCTACAATACAGGAGACAATAGGGGGTCTCATGCCCCAGGTGGTGGATGTGATACCCATATGTACATGCGGGGGGGGTCCTGGGGGACATAAATCCTAGTTTCAGCTCTGCTACAGGTTGTCCAGCAAGCAGTAGGACCCAGTGTAGGTCATGGTCCTTGAGCTGGGACAGCCGGCACTGCAGCCGTAGTAACCTGGACAATACATAGGGCCTGGTTCTGATTCGGTCAGCCACCTGCCCAGTTCTCAGAGCAAGACTCCGCAAGTCTAAGGCAGCAGAGGGTGACTTAGTTTTGCAAGCACTGTAGACAGTTCAGGCCCTAATGCTACCCTGCGGATGGATGTTTATGCAAAGTGGCGGGAATATACACTAGGTGTCAAGGAGGCGGGCATTTGCATGGCCGGTGGGTGGCGTTACAAGGCTCTCTAAGCAGCGAAGTTCTGCTGCTAGGCGAGCCAACCAGAATGACCTCCATATACTGCAGATGCAGCAGAAAGGGTTACAGCACAGAGGAATGTGCTGGTTGGGGAGTCATCATGGAGAACATTCCAGCTACAGGGAGGCAGGATTATGTGTAATCCATGAACAGAGATTTACCAATCCTCCCCCACATACTGACAATGCTGAGCCTGCAGCCAGGTACCGGAGTACTCCCACACCGTGGGGGCATCGTATAGATCTTATACTATATATCTTATACATATTTGCCTCCCCTCCTGCATTCTGCAGGAGACTCCCTGACATAGCAGCAATCTCCCTCTCTCCCCCATTAGTCTAGCAATCTCCCTCATGTCACCTAGCCCACAATACACTGTTAAAACATAGTTACCTCCCATCCTACATTCTGACATAACAGCAATCTCCGTTTCTCCCTCATTAGTCTAGCAATCTCCCTCATGTCACCTAGCCCACATTACACTGTTACATCATAGTTACCTCCTCTCCTGCATTCTGCAGGAGACTTCCTGACATAGCAGCAATCTCCCTCTCTCCCTCATTAGTCCAGCAATCTCCCTCATTTCACCTAGCCCACATTACACTGTTACATCATAGTTACCTCCCCTCCTGCAATCTGCAGGAGACTTCCTGACATAGCAGCAATCTCCCTCTCTCCCTCATTAGTCCAGCAATCTCCCTCATTTCACCTAGCCCACATTACACTGTTACATCATAGTTACCTCCCCTCCTGTATTCTGCAGGAGACTCCCTGATATAACAGCGCTCTCTCCCTCATTAGTCTAGCAATCTCCCTCATGTCACCTAGCCCACATTACACTGTTACATCATAGTTACCTCCCCTCCTGTATTCTGCAGGAGACTCCCTGATATAACAGCGCTCTCTCCCTCATTAGTCTAGCAATCTCCCTCATTTCACCTAGCCCACATTACACTGTTACATTTTTTTTGGAAAAAAGTAATGAGAGATATATATATTTACATTGAATCATCAGTGCTATTTCCCAGCACTTTACCAAGCATAGTAGCTCTTACTAACTGCTTTGGGGATCATCTACATTTGGATTTAAGTCATTTTACAAGATTCCTCTCAGATGTAGCAGTACACACCCACGCTTCTAGGTGAGATGTTCACAATCTCTTTTCACAATCTCTCCATATATGGAAGTAGACACGCCCTTTGGGGAGCTGTGGAAAATTCTGCTACCAACTATAATCTCCCTGAAACTAGTTTTCAAAAGTAGGCAAGTATGATCTTATATCATATAGATCTTATATAGTATAGATCTTATATCATATAGATATTGTATCATATAGATCTTATATCGTATATATCTTGTATAGCTATTTGCAGCAGTACAGCAGCGTTCCATACATTGACATTGACTGACTGTAGCCCATACCCCATCTCTATACAGCGGTCTCTATACAGTGGTTTGTAATGAACCTATACTATATATAGCATGCAGCCAATGATACTGGATTGCCAATTCCCTGCTCCATATAGAACATTAGGGGTTTGGCTCATTCGTTAAACAGTGTCAAAGGTCGACATGCACAAAAGTATTTTTTTCAAGGTGCCAATTCCCCATGGACCCCCCATGAGTGTACTGCGTCCCCTCACAAGGCTTCGCCATGTTTCGGGCAAGGGCACTTTACCCAACTGTAGCTCATGTGGATGGCAAAGTATAAACCTTAAAAAAAATGATATCTACCATAGGTTGCGTCAACCATTATCCTGTTACCATGTCGACCTAACATGTGTCTACAAATAATGGTCAAGCTAACATCTGTCTGCCTATAGTTCGGATCCGGATCCGGACTGTTAGTGAGGATTCTCTGAATGAAAGAACCGGCTCAAGTGACACCAGTAATAACCATTCAAAGAAAATCTGAATTGCAACTTGCTGAGTTCTATGCGCCCACCTGCAACTGTTACTAAGCGGAGAGCTTCCATCTGTCTGTAAATGAGCAGGAAATGTCTCTTATTTGCATTGGTATAAGGGATTTGCAGTCATCAGTGTCTAGGCTGACAGTGAAAAGGTCGGCCACTATTGATCGACAGTCAAAAAATTGACACATGAGCAGGTCGACATGCATGTCAACATAAGCAAACGGTCGACATCATACCTCCCAACTGTCCCGCTTACCGCGGGAACGTCACGGTATTCGGGGATGTTCCCGCGTATTCAGCAAATGGGGCACGGCTGGAGGACGCGTCATCCCGTGAGGCAACGCCCCCTTTTCGGGAGCGCGCACGGCTTAGCCGCGCGGGAGTGTAGATCTCCCCCTTCAAAAAGTTGGGAGGTATGCAACATGCGTTTAAAAAAAAAAATATTTAAACTGACTAGTACACTTGGCGGTGGACCACACTTACCTATTCTCCAAGAGGGTCCCGGAGACTCCTAGTTTTTTAGGGATCTACTGATCAGTAGATGGATCCTGCTTAGTTAATAATGAAAGAGGCAGGATGGGAATCGCAGGACCGTATTACCTCACAACTGGGCCCCCAGGCTTTCAGGTATTTCGGGCCCCGCACAGCACATGTCTCACCCCACTACAGCTGATGTTTGGGAAGCGGAGCTTATGCTACCACGGCCCCTCTGCATTACTGCATCCAATGTGGTCATGCAGCAAAGCCGTGTCGCATTCCAAGCCTCTCTGCTCAGATAAGAGCACAGGCGAAACGCACAGAAAGAGTCATGTATTTAGTGAAATTGCAGGAGGGTGTGTAAAAGCCAATAATGCAATCTGAAGGCTGACCTACGCTCTAATTAAAAGCAGTCTCTAATCAAAGAGCGTTGTAATGAGAGGTTACCCGCTGCTGCAATGAAAGAGACCCAACCTGCATTATGCATCTACAGCAGGACTTGTCCCTGAGACGCCAGGAGTAGGGGCATTGCCAATGGTGGGGGCAGAGACTTCACGCCATATGCGAGCGCTGTTCTGCTGTGATTTTCAGTCACCAGCGCAATTTAATACCCTTAATCCATAGAGCATCTATCAGTAGCTGGGAGAGCTGGGGGGATACATCCCGGCATCACTAACCAGACATATGAAACATTAAGAAGAGGAGAACACATCAATTAGAGCCTGCATTAACATCAGTTCTCCCAAACCTTTATCCTGCAGGGATGAATCAAGTAATGGAAATGCAAGCTGGGCGCAGCCGGGGGCCTGGGGAGAATGGGAACGAGCAGAAGTGATTATTAGCAGAAATCTGGGCTCATGGGAAGTGCAACCGGGCACTTGTGTGCTGGAAGGAGCGTGCAAAACCTACAGATGTGCCAATGTGGTGGACAGTACAACTCTGAACACCCCCCCTCCTCCCCACCCACCCATGCTGTCAATGTGATAATACACAGGGAAGTGTGTTATACAGTGTAAGGAGTCAGTACAAATAAAAAAAATGAAGCAGTTAGCACCCTAACCCTCCCTCCAACAGCCTAACCTTCCCCACCCCCAGCATAACCCTAACCTTCCCCTCCCACAGCCTAACCCAGTGATGGCTAACCTTGACACTCCAGCTGTTGTTGAACTACACACCCCAGCATGCCCTGCATCAGTTTTAGCATGGTCAAATAGCAAAACTGTATCAGGGCATGATGGGATGTGTAGTTCAACAACATCTGGAGTGTCAAGGTTAGCCATCACTGGCCTAACCCTCCTGCAGCCTTACCCTCCCTCCCGGCAGCCTAACCTTCCCTCCCTGCAGCCTAACCTTCCCCTCCTGCAGCCTGACCCTAACCTCCCCTCCTTCAGCCTAACCCTAACCTTCCCCCCCACAGCCTAACCCTAACCTTCCCCTCCCACAGCCTAACCCTCCCTCCCCTCTGCAGCCTAACCCTAGCATTCCCCTTCTGTAGCCTAACCCTAACCTTCCCCTCCTGCAGCCTAACCCTAACCTCCCCTCCTGCAGCCTAACCCTAACCTCCCCTCCCGCAGCCTAACCCTAACCTCCCCTCCCGCAGCCTAACCCTAACCTTCCCCTCCTGCAGCCTAACCTCCCCTCCTGCAGCCTAACCCTAACCTCCCACCTGCAGCTTAACCCAAACCTCCCCTCCTGCAGCCTAACCCTAACCTCCCACCTGCAGCTTAACCAAAACCTCCCCTCCTGCAGCCTAACCCTAACCTCCCACCTGCAGCTTAACCCTAACCTCCCCTCCTGCAGCCTAACCCTAATCTTCCCCAACTGCAGCCTCACCCTAACCTCCCCTCCCACAGCCCAACCCTAACCTCCCACCTGCAGCCTAACCCTAACCTCCCCTCCTGCAGCCTAACCCTAACCTCCCACCTGCAGCCTAACCCTAACCTCCCCTTCTGCAGCCTAACCCTAACCTCCTCTCCCACAGCCCAACTCTAACCTCCCCTCCCGTAGCCCAACCCTCCCTCCCCTCCCACAGCCTAACTATAACCTCCCCTCATGCAGCCTAACCTTCCCTCCAACAGCCTAACTCTAACCTCCCCTCCCGAAACCAAACCCTCCCTCCCCTCCCACAGCCTAACTCTAACCTCCCCTCCTGCAGCCTGACCCTAACCTCCCCTCCTGCAGCCTAACCCTAACCTTCCCCTCCTGCAGCCTGACCCTAACCTCCCCTCCCGCAGCCTAACCCTAACCTCCCCTCCTGCAGCCTAACCCTAATCTTCCCTCCCGCAGCCTAACCCTAACCTCCTCTCCCGCAGCCAACCCTCCCTCCCTCCCACAGCCTAACCCTAACCTCCCCTCCCACAGCCTAACCCTAACCTCCCCTCCCACAGCCTAACCCTCCCTCCCCTCCCACAGCCTAACCCTAACCTCCCCTCCCACAGCCTAACCCTAACCTCCCCTCCCACAGCCTAGCCCTCCCTCCCCTCCCACAGCCTAACTCTAACCTCCCCTCCTGCAGCCTAACCCTAACCTCCCCTCCTGCAGCCTAACCCTAACCTCCCCTCCTGCAGCCTAACCCTAACCTCCCCTCCTGCAGCCTAACCTTCCCCTCCCACAGCCTAACCTTAACCTCCCCTCCGGTCGCCTAACCCTAACCTCCCCTCCCACAGCCTAACCCTAACCTCCCCTCCTGTCGCCTAACCCTAACCTCCCCTCCTGCAGCCTAACCCTAACCTCCCCTCCTGTCGCCTAACCCTAACCTCCCCTCCTGCAGCCTAACCCTAACCTCCCCTCCTGCAGCCTAACCTTCCCCTCCCACAGCCTAACCTTAACCTCCCCTCCGGTCGCCTAACCCTAACCTCCCCTCCTGCAGCCTGACCCTAACCTCCCCTCCTGCAGCCTGACCCTAACCTCCCCTCCTGCAGCCTAACCCTAACCTCCCCTCCTGCAGCCTAACCCTAACCTCCCCTCCTGCAGCCTAACCCTAACCTCCCCTCCCACAACCTAACCCTAACCTCCCCTCCAACAGCCTAACCCTAACCTCCCCTCCCGCAGCCCAACCCTCCCTCCCCTCCCACAGCCTAACCTTAACCTCCCCTCCCACAGCCTAACTCTAACCTCCCCTCCTGCAGCCTGACCCTAACCTCCCCTCCTGCAGCCTAACCTTCCCCTCCCACAACCTAACCCTAACCTCCCCTCCTGCAGCCTAACCCTAACCTCCCCTCCTTCAGCCTGACCCTAACCTCCCCTCCTGCAGCCTAACCATAACCTCATCTCCTGCAGCCTAACCTTCCCCTCCCACAGCCTAACCCTAACCTCCCCTCCTGCAGCCTAACCCTAACCTCCCTTCCTGCAGCCTAACCCTAACCTCCCCTCCTGCAGCCTGACCCTAACCTCCCCTCCTGCAGCCTAACCCTAACCTCCCCTCCTGCAGCCTAACCCTAACCTCCCCTCCTGCAGCCTAACCTTCCCCTCCCACAGCCTAACCCTAACCTCCCCTCCTGCAGCCTGACCCTAACCTCCCCTCCTGCAGCCTAACCCTAACCTCCCCTCCTGCAGCCTAACCCTAACCTCCCCTCCTGCAGCCTAACCTTCCCCTCCCACAGCCTAACCTTAACCTCCCCTCCTGTCGCATAACCCTAACCTCCCCTCCCACAGCCTAACCCTAACCTCCCCTCCTGTCGCCTAACCCTAACCTCCCCTCCTGCAGCCTAACCCTAACCTCCCCTCCTTCAGCCTGACCCTAACCTCCCCTCCTGCAGCCTTACCATAACCTCATCTCCTGCAGCCTAACCTTCCCCTCCCACAGCCTAACCCTAACCTCCCCTCCTTCAGCCTAACCCTAACCTCCCCTCCTGCAGCCTAACCCTAACCTCCCTTCCTGCAGCCTAACCCTAACCTCCCCTCCTGCAGCCTGACCCTAACCTCCCCTCCTGCAGCCTAACCCTAACCTCCCCTCCTGCAGCCTAACCCTAACCTCCCCTCCCACAGCCTAACCCTAGCCTCCCCTCCTGCCGCCTAACCTCCCCTCCCACAGCCTAACCCTAACCTCCCCTCCCACAGCCTAACCCTAACCTCCCCTCCCACAGCCTAACCCTAACCTCCCCTCCTGCAGCCTAACCCTAACCTCCCCTCCTGCAGCCTAACCTTCCCCTCCCACAGCCTAACCTTAACCTCCCCTCCTGTCGCATAACCCTAACCTCCCTTCCTGCAGCCTAACCCTAACCTCCCCTCCTGCAGCCTGACCCTAACCTCCCCTCCTGCAGCCTAACCCTAACCTCCCCTCCTTCAGCCTGACCCTAACCTCCCCTCCTGCAGCCTTACCATAACCTCATCTCCTGCAGCCTAACCTTCCCCTCCCACAGCCTAACCCTAACCTCCCCTCCTGCAGCCTAACCCTAACCTCCCCTCCTGCAGCCTAACCCTAACCTCCCTTCCTGCAGCCTAACCCTAACCTCCCCTCCTGCAGCCTGACCCTAACCTCCCCTCCTGCAGCCTAACCCTAACCTCCCCTCCTGCAGCCTAACCCTAACCTCCCCTCCCACAGCCTAACCCTAGCCTCCCCTCCTGCCGCCTAACCTCCCCTCCCACAGCCTAACCCTAACCTCCCCTCCCACAGCCTAACCCTAACATCCCCACCCCCCATCACCAGCCTTACGCTAACCCGCCCCCACATACTTATGACCGGGACCCCGGCAATCAACATCCTCCTAGGTGTCGGCATTCTGGTCTTTTGGCTGCTAGTTGGGATGCCGTCATTGGTATTTGGACTGCCGGCATCCCATCTGTGGCATGTCTCTCTACATGCTTTAATAATTGCACACTGGGGGTAATTCTGGTTGTTTGTAAAAGCAAACTCCTTGTGTAATAAACAAATCCATGCTGCGCTGCAGGTGGGGCTGATGTAACAGGTGCAGAGGGAGTTACATGTGGATGGGGTGTGTTACATCTGCCCCACCTGCAGTGCAGCATGGATTTTTCCATTAGAGGAGTTTGCTTTTACAAACCAACCAGAATCCCCCCCTCCCTTGTGTGCAGTAGTTATCAAAGCTTGTAGAGAGATAAAATTGTGAGAGATACAGTAACGCACCAACCAATCAGCTCATAAAATACATTTTTAAAAGAGAGAGAGAGAGAGCTGGATGGGCAGATGTGCATCCGCTGGGGGCCGAGTATAGGATGGGCGAGACATCCTTAACGAGCGCTGTCTGCAAATCCGAGGCAGCTGGAACAGGGCTCTCTTCTGTTTCTTAGCTACTGCATTAAAGATGCCCCATTGAGCCCATTAATTACACAGAAGAAGACGCCAGCCGAGAGAAAAGGAGCGGAGACGCTTCCTGTACGGTGTCCAAACTCTACAAGTGAAAGCCCCCAGTGACAGTTACCCAGACAAAGCCAAAGAACCCAGAAATCATGCAGGAAAACAGCAGGCGGAGAGACAAAGGGGGCGAGGAGGATCGCAGGGGGCACACAGAGCGTGGGAAGGGCGCCACACTTACTTTGGGGTTGGCGCACTGCTCCTTCAGTCTTTCCACCATCTCACCCATGGCAACCTTCAGGTCGAAGGGTTTTCTGTTCTGTAGGATGAGAACAAAGGTCGCACATGGTTAGGAACAGTCGCTGAGAACACCGATGTATGGTTACAGAGAGCCTGTTACCAGCAGACTGCAGGGCGGCAAACCACAAGGAACCTGGGCCCAGTGGCATAGCCGGGCTGGCCCCGTGGCCCTAGGGTTGCACATGAATGGTGGGTTCTGTGTTACAAGCAGATATTAATCAGTCACAGAACGTGTCATCTGTCTTGTGCATATTGCAGGCTGCCACCTGCTGTGGGATGGGGTCTGCAGGTCGATACACGAAAAGGGTCAACATGGGTTTTTCACTGGATTTTCCCCCGAAAAGTTGTTTCTTCATACTTTACTAAGGATACGGTCACTATGTATACAAGGATTAGGTCGAAAAGCAAATAGGTCGACATGGTCATTATGTCGACACAAGCATTAGACGGTGTCGGCATCCGGGTAACAGTATGAAAAACACCATGTCAACCTTTTGACTGTTGACCTTCCCCATGTTGACAGAATGCATGTGTCGACTAAACGACCCTGTCGACCTAGCCCCATGTTGACCCTCGGTCATGTCCACCTTCATGTCGACCTAGTGGTGTTGAATTAATGCTTGTCGACCTAGTTGCTGTCTATACAGTGATCCATACCCCTTTACTATCCAAGTGGATATAGAGTTAAGGCCCCCATACACTATGCAATTTGGGCCCAATTTCACCCGACTCTTGCGGATCAGGCCAAGACTTTGGGTGAAATTGGCCCAAATAGCAGGCGTGTGACATCCTATCCACTGCGCGGTCCCATGTGCATCAGATCGGAGCCGGTCGTGCTTCACATAAGGGGATGATTCTGGTTAGTTTGAAACGCAAACTTCTTTAATGGAGAAAAACATGCTGCACTGCAGGTGGGGCTGATGTAACGTGTGCAGAGAGAGTTAGATTTGGGTGTTACTTTGTTTCTGTGCAGAGTAAATACTGGCTGCTTTATTCTTACACTGCATTATAGATTTCAGTTTGAACACACCCCACCCAAACCTAACTCTCTCTGCACATGTCACATCTGCCTCACCTGCGGTTCACATACTTTTATCCAATAAAGAAGCGCATGCAATACATTGGGAGGGTCCCGGTTAATGAAGGGGATTGGAAGTAACTACGAGAAGTTGCACAGTGTATGGGCACTAAGAGAAGTTGCACAGTGTATGGGCACTAAGAGAAGTTGCACAGTGTATGGGCACTAAGAGAAGTTGCACAGTGTATGGGCACTAAGAGAAGTTGCACAGTGTATGGGCACTAAGAGAAGTTGCACAGTGTATGGGCACCTTTAGACTATAATAGTTTGCCGAGTGCAACCAGGCACCGTGCCCGAAGCAGGGAGAGCGAAGTGAGCCATGCGGAGGGACGCGGTACATTTATACATTGTCCATGTCGACCAAGACACCAATACCAGGAAAACTCACGTTGACCTTTTCCATGTCAACCTATTGCTTTTGTCAACCTTTTCATTGTGTAAACATAAAGTACGTCGACCTTTTGTCGAACTGTCTACCCTATGACCCCTGCATCGGAGGAAGCCACTGCTGGCCATTGCTGGGGGGGCTCTCAGGATACGGCCTCCTCAATCAAAGTGCCGCCCTCCCACAACTGCAGCGTTGGGCGCTGGAAACAGACCGCCGCATTATTACATCACATTATGCATTTTTTAAATAAAATAATTATGTTACTATTTGTTTTACACAATTTTTGTCTGTAAGTCAGGCTTCTATTTCCTGTGCATATATGTAACCCATGTAGCATCCATGCAGTACCCCTCCCATCCCCCCAGGCAGCCGCAGGACCCCCCAAGGCCGCAGCGCATAATGTAATTGGGATGATTTATGCTCTATGTAGACACATCTTATAGAGGCAGAACATTAATCAGGACAGTTTATGCAGAAGCCGGGCCACACGCTATGTCATAGTCACTACCATGGCGGGAGAAATACACCTAGGGAATGTGTGTGTGTGTGTGTGTGTGTGTAAAATTATATTATATTACTGTGGCAGGGAGAGCAATGATCCACATGGACCAATGTGCAACAACAAGGATCAGGACTAATGCTGTGTACACACGGTGAGATTCAACTACTTGCTATTCGACTTAAAGGCCCCCATACACTGTGCGATTTGGGCCCGATTTCACCCGATTCGGATGGATCGGGCAGTGAAATCGGCCCAAATCGTATGTTTAGACATGCCATCCGACCCGATGCGCACGGGACCGCGCATCGGGTCGGGAGGTCGGACGGGCTGCACATAAGATTTGGTAAATTTATGTGCAGCCTGGAGGCGAGCAGGGGAAGGGGCGTATGGGGAGCTCAGCTGATTCAAGGGGCAGGGGAGGCGCACTGACCTGGGCGGTGATCGCCGCAAGCAGGGAGCCGATGATCCGGGGCGGTGATCGCAGTGATGGGCACCCTGTAGCGTGGGGGAAGCCGGTCAGCACCTGGCTCCCCCTGACAGCAGCTCCCCCCGGGGACTTCTTGTGATGAATCGCTTGCAAAACTTGGCACATCAAGTGCCAGATCGTGTGTGACCCCCCTGGAGTTGTCAGTAGATTAGGTCCGACTTGTCCTTTGGACAAGTCTTCCTAATGTATGGGGGCCTTAAGATTCGAGTGCTATGAAATCTTTGTTAACTCTGTACTATTTACATACAATTCATGCTATCTACATTCTATTTGCACTATATATTCATTGCTGCCCTGTCTATCTGGGTTTCGATTTGTGCTGTCGCGGGAGTGCGCATTGGGATCGCAAGGTAAAAAACCTGTGCGATCTGCATGCGATCTGTATACGATCTGCATGCGATCCCGATGTGATTTTGACTATATAGTCAAAATCTCATGCTGATTGTACCGGTGTGTACAGTCCATAGTTGCCTACCCTCCAACATTCTGCAGTAGACTCCCTGAAATAGCAGCAATCTCCCTCTCTCCCCCATTAGTCTAGCGATCTCCCTCATTTCACCTAGTCCACATTACACGGTTACATTTTTTTGGGAAAAAGGAATGAGAGGTATGGTGTACACACCATTAGAGCAGCAGCAGGACTGATTAGATCCAGTCCAGGATTTCCTAAAGACCTGCTGGAATCATGGTTTGACTAATTAACAACACTTGTGGTTTCCTGTTAAATGTCTATTCAGAGCAGAGGATCAGGATTCCCAATGCCAGTAATACCCATTTCCCACAAGCCTAAATTCCCGGGCTGGGAGCAGGGTTGTTCCCGAGTTCAACCCGGGGTCCTGGCCGGTGTGAAAGGAGAAGGGGTACTTACCCGGGTTGCCGGTCCTCAGTGCATGCTGTCAGGCTGGGGATCCACACAGGCGGTGGGCGCAGATGACAGGACAGGCGGTGGATGAAGATGACGCAGCTCTCCGGCGCCTTCACTGCAGCTGGTGAGCTGCGTCATCTGCGCCCGCCATCTGACCTGCCATCCACACCCGCCGCCTGTGTGGATCCCTGACCTGCACCGAGGATGAGTACTCTCCGCCGCCATCCAACCTCCTGCCTGCCTCCGCCGCCATTCCGCCTCCTGCCCGCTTCCTTCCCACACCAGAAAATGCAGGGACTTTTCTGGTGTGAAAGGGGCCAAGGGGTATTAGTGGCTGGGTTATAGGTTTGTGGTGTAGGGACTACGCTAGGGACCTCTGGAGTGTTGTACGCACATTATGAAGCCTGTGAATTGCCTGCTGTATACCTGCCATGCTGTGACTTGTGAATTGCCTGCTGTATACCTGCCATGCTGTGACTTGTGAATTGCCTGCTGTATACCTGCCATGCTGTGACTTGTGCATTGCCTGCTGTACACCTGCCATGCTGTGACTTGTGAATTGCCTGCTGTACACCTGCCATGCTGTGACTTGTGAATTGCCTGTATGTTGCGAACCTGCTACAAATAAAAGAAACAACTTCTTTACATCCATTGTATGTGATATATTTATGTATACTTGTTGTATCGCCTTGTTTATTTGTAATATGCCTATTGTGTCATGTACTGATAATATTGTCACATAAACCTGAATACAGAGTTTAGTAACCCATTCACGTCCGATGGGATCCTACAGGCCGCCATGAATATTTGTCGCAGCCCGTAGCACCTTCTAGGATTGCATATGAAACATTGTATCCAAAAGGACTGCATACAAGGTTCACATCATATGCGGTTCTCGCCCTTGTGGATAGAGGCCTTAAGAATTAAGCAGCCAGTATTTATCCTGGATAAAAACAAAATAACGCACCCAAATCTAAGTCTCTCTGCACCTGTTGCATCTGCCCCACCTGCAGTGCAGCATGGTTTTGTCCATTTTGAAAACAAATTTGCCCTGCGATCACTCTGAATTAGGCCCAGATATCCAATAGTCACAGATTAGTCAGATAAGCGGTTATTGGTACGGATAGTCAGATATAATCGGTTAGTGGTACGGATAGTCAGATATAAGCAGTTAGTGGTGCGGTTAGTAAGATATAAGCGGTTAGTGGTGGTGCGGTTAGTCAGATATAAGCGGTTAGTGGTGTGGTTAGTCAGATATAAGAGGTTAATGGTACGGATAGTCAGATATAGGGGGAGATTCTCTAAGAATCTCCGCCCTCCTTCGCAATTATAATTATCGCATATGTTCTAACATATGCGATAATTATAGCAAAGGTCAGCTCTTGCGTTAAGAGCTGTCCTTTTCGTTGAGAGTCGCCGGGTCCCAGCAGGTTCCGGCGGCTCCCCCCTCTCTCCCACACCCGGCGCTGCTGCTACGCCGGGCTCTCCTCCTCCCTGCACCCGGAAGAGGATCAGTGCAGGGAAGAGGTCACAGGTCCGGGCAGCACAGCGCTGTGCTGCCCGGACACAGGTGAGGGGGGAGGGGGCGATGCGGGGCGGCGGGGGTCCGTGCGGGGTGGCGGGGGGTCGTTGCAGGGTGGCGGTGGGATGCGGTAGAAGCCCATTGGCTTCTATGGGGCATCGCCAGATTTTTCTGGCAATGTCCCCCGCCGTGTTAACCCGGCGGGGGATGCTTACAGCACAGCATGCTTAGCTTAGAGAATCTCCCCCATAAGCAGTTAGTGGTGCGGATAGTCAGATAGGTACTTGTTTCCTAGCACGGCGCCCATCGTATACCATATTTAGTGGTATGCAATGCGATATTCCCGTTAAATTAACAGGAGTGCTTGTACGATGAAATATCGCATAGCATCGCATGCCAGCAAATGGCATGCAATGCAATTTTTAATTGTACAAGCACCCTAATGGGTGCTTACAATGTTAAATGCACCCCCACTATCAACGCCAACCCAAAGTGTGGTGTGCGCAGCTAGCCCGCACGGGGTGGCGGTATGCGTCCTCCGACCTTTTCATACCCCCTCTATCCACGCCGGCGTGGAGTTGACTCTAGATAGTGTGGCGAGCGCAGTGAGCCACCGTGCCTGAAGCGTGGAGAGCGCAGCCAGCCCCACGAGCGGAGGCGGAATACGAGCCCAAATCGTGGCGAGCGCAGCGAGCCCCTGCGAGAGGACACGGAATACATGTAAAGTAATCCGTGTCCGCTCACCACACTTCGGGCTTGGTTGCTCGCCACACTATCTGAAATCAACTCCGCGCCGCTGTGCATAGTGGGGGTATGAAAAGGTCGGAGGACGCGTACCGCCGCCCCTTGCGGGCTCGCTGCGCTTCGGGTTCGCGTTGATAGTGGGGGTGGCGTTGACAGTGGGGGTGCATTTAACATTGGAAGCACCCATTAGGGTGCTTGTACAATTAAAAATCGCATTGCATGCATGGCCAGGTGTATGAGGGGAAGTCATGTGACTTCAGCTCTGCCCCCCGATCAGCCTGATTCTATCACAGCCGCTGAGTAAAGGCCCCCATACATTAGTCCGACTTGTCCTGAGGACAAGTCGGACCTGATTTCTCCCTGCAGCTCCCCGGGAGGGGTATACATTTTGCGAATGATACATCGCATGCGATGTATCATTTGCAACTCCCGGGGAGCTACAAGGTGGAGGGAGCAGGGGGGCAAGGGACATCCAGGTGGCGGGTGGAGGACGCTGCGAGGTGGCTGGGGGGGCGCTGCTAGTAGCCCAGAGGCAGCGGACGCTGCGGGGGACACAGGCGGCAGTAACGTAGAGGCAGGCAGGGGGAGCCGGGAGCTGTCAGCGCTGGAGAAAAAAAAAGCCCATACAATGAATGGGTGGCCTGTGATTGGCTGAGCGCTCTCTCAGCCAATTGCTGACTGGCTGAGAGAGAGCTCAGCCAATCACAGTCTGCCCATTCATTGTATGGGCTTTTTTTTTTTCCTCCAGCGCTGACAGCTCCCGGCTCCCCCTGCCTGCCTCTACGTTACTGCCGCCTGTGTCGCCCGCAGCGTCCGCTGCCTCTGCGCTACTAGAAGCGTCCCCCGCCCCCCCTCCCCCTGCTCCCTCCACCGGACGGAGCATTGACAGCTCCCTGCTCCGGCTCCCCCTGCCCATCTCCCTCACCAGCATCTGCCGCCTGTGTCCCCTGCCCGGCTGCCCATAAGATTTAGCAAATCTTATGTGCAGCCGGTCCGACCTCCCGACTCTGACCCGATGCGCACGGGACCGCGCATTGGGTCGGACCGGGTGTCTATACCTGCGATTTGGCCCGATTTCACTGCCCGATCCATCTGAATCGGGTGAAATCGGGACCAAATCGCATAGTGTATGGGGGCCTTAAGTCCTGGGCTACGCACAGACTACACACACTGGGGAATCCTTACATAGGGCCTTATTCTGATCGGTGCGGCCGGATCCGAATATGCGGCCAGGACCGTGCGTGCGAAACCCCGCCTTCCATACGGATCGCTCACTCCGTCCGTACGCGGTAAGAAGCTGCCTGAACGGACCGCACGTGTATTTTTCATGGAATACGCCTCCTCCATCTCAGGGAACCTCCCCCATCATTCGATGGTCGCAGACCATCGAATGCAGGACCGAGTGGTCCACCAGCTCCCGCAACCTCAGACCACACGGGCATTTCTCCGTGCAAAAGCAGGGATCTGGGCGGGCAGCTGACATCCGGCGATGTCATATGTCCGCCCCCTACACGTGCGTCACGGCCGCATTACCATACGTACGCCCAGCGTTTGCATGGGAACGCCCATGAAACGCGGGGCGTACGCATATGGTAATGAGCCCAAATAGCCCTTCACGCCCCTCTCCACCCCCTGTTCGGAGTGTTCCCATATCATGCGGGATTTGGCCGTACGCCCCGCTCGCACATGAGCAGAGACGCCTCTGCACATGCGCAGACACAAAACATTGGCGGCCCGAACGCACGCGGATATTACCGCACCAACCAGAATAAGGGCCATGGTGAGAGGCTGTTATCTGGGAGTGTCAGGGAATACGCAGGCGTGGCCAGGTGTATAAGGGGAAGTCATGTGACGTCAGCTCTGCCCCTAATCAGCCTGATTCTATCGCAGCCGCTGAGTAAGTCCTGGGCTACGCACAGATTGTGCACACTGGGGAATCATTACATGGTGAGCGGCTGTTATCTGGGAGTGTCAGGTAATACGCAGGCGTGGCCAGGTGTGTGAGGGGAAGTCATGTGACGTCAGCTCCACCCCCGATCAGCCTGATTCTATCGCATCTGCTGAGTAAGTCGGGCTACGCACAGACTGCGCACACTGGGGAATCATTAGATGGTGCGCGGTTTGCGAATGGATGGTAATCACTGATGCAGTTACTTTTCGCAAGCTGTACTAATCAATTCGCTGGCTTGCATGGGGCGGGATTTCACTCTGGGCAGAGTATACCTGATTGCAGGGTTCTGCAATGGGTGAGATATCACTCTGACTGGGCAATGCATACCTGATCGCAGGGCCCTGCAATGTAGCAGCCCAGCGATCAGGACTCAGTAAGGCCCATTACACCACATTATAAAATAAGCCCAACACACTCGAGCCCGTGGTATTACCCCAGCACACACATGTACCTTCATCTCCTGGTAGGCGTCATTGAGGGTAATAAGCTGGTGTTGGCGGTGGTCCCCAGCCACGGCGCACAGGACACAGATAATCTTGCAGTCCTCCTTGCAGTACAGGCTCAGTTCCTGCATGTGCAAGGGGCAGTTTTTCCTCTCGAAGGCATCGCTCTGTCTGGTGTCAGCCGCCGATTCCTCCATCGGGGTATTTTCTTCCACCGGGGTCATTTCCTCCGCCCGGGTGTTTTCCTCCTCTGTGCGTGCCCGTGCAAAGTCTCTTACCCTGTGCCCAGCGTACAGCTGCCCGTGCTCTCCGGCGTGCAAGTCGCAGTAAGAGAAATGGCAGTCGTCGCAGATGACAAGAGCCTCTCTGGCCTCGTCCGGCTCACAGGCGTCGCAGGTGCCATCATAGGGGAGCTGGGCCGCTTCCTCTGGGGCATTCGCCATGCTAGAACTTGGTATGGGTCCTGGGTGTAGCGGAGCTGGAATCTCCCCGTCAGTGCATGTCCCGGGGGGCAGTAGCTCAGATGTCCCCCTGGCAGGAGCTGTGCATGTTGGTTGTACTCGGCCTTCTTTGGTTTCCGTGTCCGTCTGCTCTTGCTGTTAGTGTGTGTGCTGCACTCTTGTACTTTACCTTCTTCCTGCAATGTGATCCTCAGCAAGCACAATCGCACACACCCTTTGTACCGTGCACACCTTTCCCTTCCTGCAGTGCACAAGCGATCGCTCTCATTGTCTGTGTCAGAACAATAAGGATTTAGCAGCCTGCGGCCTGCTCTGTGCTGCCTGAGCTCTTCCTGGCTGAGTCCTCACGCTCCACGCTGCTGTGTTTTCCTTCCTGAGTCACCAGTGCAGGAAGTGAGAGGCTGTAAGCAGATGGGAGGCCGGCCTGGTGCACGGCATAGCTGCCTACCCTCCTGCATTCTGCAGGTGACTCCCTGACAGTCATAGCAGCAATCTCCCTCTCTCCTTCATTAGTCTAGCAATCTCCCTCATGTCACCTAGCCCACATTACACTGTTACATCATAGTTACCTCCCCTCCTGCATTCTGCAGGAGATTCCCTGACATAGCAGCAATCTCCCTCTCTCCCTCATTAGTCCAGCAATCTCCCTCATGTCAACTAGCCCACATTACACTGTAGGTGCGTACACGGGGGCGATTTTGTGTAATATCACGGGAAATATGGTGCGCGCTCCCGTTTTTACCCCTGTAGTGATCGCTGGTCGCAGGAACATGCTCCTGCGACCAGCTGATTTCCCCTGCCGGGCTTCCCCCGGCAGTTTCTTTTTCATCAGCGACCATCTCTGGTCGCTGATGAAAAGGAGACACTGAGCAATATATTGCTCAGCCATTTGGGGAAAAAAGGAATGAGAGACAGATACATTTACATTGAATCATCAGCACCATTTCCCAGCACTTTACCAAGTATAGTAGCTCTTACTAGCTGCTTTTGGGCTCATTTACCTCTGCATTTACCTCTGCTGCTCCCCCAGCAGAGGTTCCCTTTCATCAGCGACCATCTCTGGTCACTGATGAAAAGGAGAAACTGAGCAATATATCTCCCCTGTGTGTACGGGGCTTTAGACTGCATGCAGAGCAAGGTGAGACCTGCACAAATGTACAAAGGATTATGAGATTGGGGGGGGGGGGGGGGGGGGGGGGGTGCATTTCTGGGTTGTGGGCCACCCTAGACTGATGTGGCTGTTTGGCCTCAGGAGAAACACAAAATAACACTTATTTTCATATTCACTTTCATCCCTATTGTGTGTTTTATTTCAATGTGATTCATTTCTCACCTTCACCTCACTACTTTACCTCTCACTACTTTATCTCTTATTTTGTTACCTCTCACTTACTTACCCCTGCTATTTTTAGCAGCCTCTCTCACTAACCTATCCTCACCTTTTTTCACCATAGTCTTGTGTTGCCCTGGGGTCACTCGGCTGCATCGTTTTGGGGTGCCCTGGATTTGTACCCCCCTTAAAATGTTAGGGACTTGCCCGACTAATGAGGTCACCTGGACACAGTGGGCAAGCTGTTTCTTTTGGCCATAAATAAGCGAAAAACCTCGCTAAAAATGCTAAATTTTATTGCAATATTCATTAAATTGGGAGTTTGATTTGTGCACCTGCAGCTTTGACTTTGTATGCAGTTCTACTGAAAGGTCTCCACATGGTCACACCTCTCAATTGGTGTGCACCCCAGGACCCTACCCCCATAGTATCTCTTACTAACTGCTTTGGGGCTCATTTATATTTTGATCTAAGTCATTTTAAAAGATTCCCCTCAGATGTAGCAGTGCACACCCACGCTTCTAGGTGCCACGTTCACAATCTCTTTTCACAATCTCTCCATATATGGAACTAGACACGCCCTTTTGGGTGGAACATGACACGCCCCCTCAATGGGGTGCTTTTCTAAATTCTATTAGCAACTATAATCTCAGCTCACTGAAACTAGTTTTCAAAAGTAGGCAAGTATGGTGCACGGGGAAAGAAAATATATATGAAACACTGGTATCCGTCTGATCGGTCGACAGTCAATAGGACGACACCAAAATGTTGACATGAAAAAGGACACTTGTTTCTTCTTAATTTTTGGGGCTTTTTCATACTTTAACATCCAATCTCTGATGAGGAGAGTGCTGAGCATGGCTAGTGAACACACTTATAGCGCATTTAGATAACAAATTGCAGGGTAGCACTGGGAATTCCAAACGGCTCAGTCCTGAACTCGACCCTGCATTTTGCTCCCTCTGGCCCCTTCAGCAATCCGGCAATACTGCGGGTTCGCTGCCGTCATGCAGGGGAGGAGGCAGCGATTGGAGCTGGCGCTGCTCCAAGCACTGCCTCCTTTATCAGTGTGAATGGAAACTGGTTCACTCGACCCGATTTACCCGTTCACACTCCACAGCAACCCGGCAACTAGGGATGCCAATCCCGGGGCATTTTTTCAATCCCGGGATCCGGGATTGAAAAATGCTCAATCCCGGGATTCCCGGGATCCCGGGATTGGCATCCAAACCAAAAAGCCCATTATTAGCATTGGACCCACCCCGGCCGACCCGCACATCTTCTTACATAAGGGAGCGGGCGGGCGGCCGGGAGTGGGTTTGGAGGTGCACGGTGCCTCCCGGCAAGTGCACCTCCATCGAAGACAGCAGGCCGGTGGGCGGAGGCAGGCTGGCGTGCAGGCGGGCGGCAGAGAAGAGGCGGGCAAGCCGGAGGCAGGCCGGCGGGTAGGCGGGCGGTCACTTGTGACGTGTGGCCTGCGCAGCGTGGGTCAGTTTACGGGAACAGCCAGGCAGCGTTTGAGCGAGTGCTCAGACGCTGCCTGGCATTAGACTGCGCATGCGCAGTCTAATCCCGAAATCCCGGGATTGGATTCTCCAATCCCGGGATTGAAATCCCGGGCTTTTTTAGGCCAAATCCCGGGATCCCGCCGATCCCGATCCCGGGATTGGCCACACTACCGGCAACGAACCGCGAAGAACCCTGCTTTTTTTACTGGTTCATAATGCCGGTTTGCTGGACCAGGTAAACAGTAGCGTAACCACTGTAAGGCAGCCCCAGCTGCCACTTGGGGAGCAAGCCACAGTGGGGTCTATGTGGGCGCCAGCACCTGCTGGACGCACTGACATGCTGCTGCCTGCCACTGCCCACTGGCTGAGCACCGGAGACGAGTCAGCCAAAGCGCGGGTGCGGCCATGGCAGAGACAACAAATCCCCCCCACTGATTCAATTGACTGTACACAGAGCCGGCTATTGGCTACTGTGTACAGGATGGGGGGGGGGGGGGGGTGGATGGGCGTGCTAGGGCGGTCTGGGATGCATCAGAGCCAAGGGAATTAGCAGTCTGATGGCTTCTCTTCCTCTATTGCGCTTCAGCTTCTCCGTTATGCATGTGATGTCATCACCTCACGCTGGGGAAACATGCTGGAGAGGAGCCCGAGGGGAGGGGGGGTGTGTGATACTATAATGTGGAATGCAGCATGGTCCCCGCTCCCACCCCCACCGTCATGCCCAGGGTGTACACACACTTGCCGATGCCAGCACCCCATCAGGTCCCCTTTGAGAACAATTTTTCTGGGTACACATATCTCTTAATGTGTACCCAGATTTACATAAGAAGATACAGCTATGAGAGGGGATGAGGTTACTTATTGGGGGTCCATGTGCCGACACAACACAAAAAAAACATGAAAAACTCACATCAACTTCAGTGTGTCAACCTTTTCCATGTTGACACTTGTGTTGACCTTTTGTGCATGTTGACCTTCTGCTGTCGGCCTAGACATTGGGCCTGATTCAGACCAGATCACTGCTGATCAAATTCACACAGCAGACAATTATCCCTTGGGTCGCAGTGCGTGTGCGCGACACCATCCAGCAATGAAATCTTGATATTTTTTTTTTCTTCGCTAGCCATTCCGAAGGTGATTGACTGTAAGCCGGGCCTTGTGGGTGATAACCGGATGTTTCAAGGGCGTGACTAGGGACAAAATAAAAAAGGCGTGACTAGGGAAACGCAGGCGTAACCGGTGTGTTAGGGGAGGGTGTGTGACGTCAGCTCTGGCCTCGATCAGTCTGATGTCATCGCAGCCGCTGTCCCTAGCCTGCGATCAGTGGTGACCGATGGGGGAATCATTCGATGGTGAACGGATTAACGATGGATTTGGACAATAGACGACATTCATTCACAAGGCGGGATTTCACACTAGCGGGGCGGCATTTTCCTGATCACGTCGCTCAGCAGCAATCAAGTCTGAATCGGGCCCATTGCCTGTGAGCTATACCACACCCTGACCTAATGCCGTCACATTTAACTGTTGACGTCCCCAATCTATTCCCACAATAATGGCCGCCATTACCTGTCCTGAGGTCTTCCCTTGGACTGGGGAAAATCCTAACTTCTGATAAAACGACTGGACCGGAGCCGACCCCATGATATGCCAACTCCTGGGTTGTGCTGGGTTCCGGAGGACTCGGCTCAGGATCAGTACTGCAGTGAAAGGTTGCTCCCCCTATATCTTGGCCCCCTAAGCAGCTGCCTTGTTGTACTGGCCTCAATGTTAAGTTAAGCCGCTTCCATAGTCAATGTACTTTGGGGGTGATTCTGGTGGACTCGCTAAGGAGCATATCCTCACTGCTTAGTGAGCCAACTAATGCCGCCCCCCCCCACTTATATAATTCGTCTTTTAACGTTAGCCGCCCGCCCCAGCAGGCAGCTGCACACCTGCGTTCGCATTTGGGTGCCCATAGTTTTCCTGGAAGCGCTCAGCATTTTAGTGGATACGCCCAGGAAATGCTGTGCATCCCCATGCGCCAGCCTCCTGCCCGCCTCCATCCCACCCCCCATGTGTGAACGTCGCAACGACTGTGAAAGTCGCCGATGGTGCCCGCACAGAAGCCCTGCACATGCACATATGCTATTATGCACAGTATACAAACATCGGTCACCGTTGCAAATTTGACGGGGACCAAAAGAACTAGAATCAGGCCCTATATGTGTTGTTGGAGCCAGTGCAACAATATTTTAAGTTGCAGATTGTAAGCTCTTGGGGGCAAGTCTCCATCATTATTCTTCACGGCATATAGATTGTATAGTCACACAATGTGTTGCATTCTTTATCTTCACAACGTACGATGCTGTTTATAACACACCGCGTCAGATAAGAGCACGGAGCCCATTTACTAAGACTGAACAGAATACTGACGCAGGGACTAGAGTCCCCACCGTGTCCTCTTTTCAGCAGCGGAAGTGTAGTGTTACCATGACAACACTTTGTTGCGCAGCCAATATAGAAAAAGTGACAGCTGGGACAAGGGGCGCACGGGAAGATTAGGGAGATTGCAGAATTAGACGTGTCGAGACAAAAGCAATGTGGAAATCCGGGTTAAATGTAAATGATGTATTATTCACTAGTGAGCGCACAAAAGATTATTGATTCTTGGGATTGAAGGAGACAGACACAAAATAAGGAATGTTTCCAATTAGTGACTGAGTCATAACTTAATTGGCATCAGCAGCTGGGAACAAGCGTCCGATGTTTCAAGAATAGAAATGATATATATATATATATATATCTATAAGAAAAATGATGAGAGCAAGCGCTCATAGTGCATGAATCTGTTTTAAAAGTTTTATTATAGACAGGGTAAAAAGCTGTTGATACAGAGAGCAGAGATCACGTACCAGATCTGGCGGTACAAACACCGCTGTAAATGCACATAGAGTAGCTGACACCGCAGCACAAAAGTTGGAGAGGTTACACTCAGTTAGATTACCAACGGGCGGCGCACACTATTCAGCAGACAGCGGCCAGTTCCAGCAGCGGATGGCGGTGATCAGTTCTCCAGAAGTTCAACTCCGGTCAGAGATGACGCTAGGCCACGCCCCAACGCGTTTCGTCATCGACTTCGTCAGAGGGCTGCCCTGAGTGCAACATAAAAAGACACTTGAGAGGAGATCCTCTAAAGGGTATACAAGCAGCGAAACGCGTCAGGTTTCTACCTGGACCAGGAACAGCTGACACCCTTTTTGACCCTCCATTTGGACTCCTACACCCTGGGCTGCTCAATTCCACTCCGAGAGCCACTTCACCTTTGAAACATCCCACAGCAGCGGTGCACCATTTCTGGCATAACGTAACCAGAATTTCAAGCAGGAATCAAGGTTGGTCTCACATCACTGAGATCATTGACCAGCCGGTCTTAAAAGCTACCAACCCTGAGGACACCTGCTCATGGTCATCCCTTCCTATTGGAGCCTCTAGCGACGTGAGAGACACCTTGCAGCCATCCACCAGCTGCCCACCCCATTACATCTCTGGGGTCCGGACCCTCCGAGGTCCCACAGTCGCACCAATTTGAGGACCGTTACAAGTTTTGGAACCAGATGACAACGGCCACCAGTGGTAATTATCAGCCCACAGGGTTATCTGAACCTTTAATTACCCCAACTCCCCTCCGAACTGCACTCATTGGGTCCATACTCATTCAGCCTCTGGTCCAGTTCTATTGTTTTATATCATTTTTATTGTCATTTATGTATATCCTCATTGTATATTTTTTATGGTAATTTTGTATACAACTGCCACATGCAATGTTGTTTTAAACAATATTAAATATTTTGTGATTATTTCATCAATACCAGCGCCACTTCCTTTTTCTTTTGTATTTTGACACTTTGGGGCTGACTACCCCTTTATTAAGTGGCTGCTCTTGGCTCAGCACCCGTGGTAGCGCCTGTCCGTGCACCCTAGGGAGCACTCCAGCGTCCAGTAGTTCGGCACTGCTGCTGAAGGGGGGACATTCCGTGGTGCCTTCCTTGTAATGGATACTCTCCTCTGTCCCTTATATGCTAACCAACGGCTGTCAATAAGGGTAGGCGGCACTCCAACGGTTAAAGTGATGATAAAGTTGTTTATTTCAATAGGCTTATGGCCTATTGAAATAAACAACTTTATCATCACTTTAACCGTTGGAGTGCCGCCTACCCTTATTGACAGCCGTTGGTTAGCATATAAGGGACAGAGGAGACAGAGGAGAGTATATATATATATATATATATATATATACACACACAAAGTACATGCAAAACTACACCACGAACACAATGTACAATATGGACACAACAGGCTGAACCAGAGTCACAAATTGCTATAAGAATACCAAGTTGGAGGGGATGATGGCATTGGTAAGGAGTAGAGGGCCCTGCTCGTGAGAGATTTCAGTTTAAAGGAGAGAGATGGGGGAGCCAGTGGCCAGGGACAAAAGGGGCAAGTTAGGGGGAGAGCTGGTACAAATGCCTTTTGAGAGCCCACATTAAGCTTTGGAGAGAGCAGGAGAGCTTAATGGGGAGAGTGTGGGAGTTCCTGTGATGGGGAGCAGCACAGGAGAAGTGCTGGAGGCAACAAAGCATAATACAGTAGCCTGGTGGCAGAGACTTGCATAGGAAATGGGCAGGGAACAGTATCACAAAGTAATAAAGGTACTTACATGGCGGTAGGTATATTGCAATGTATGCCAGTGACATAGGTTAAGAATGCCATCAATAGAGTCCATGTGAAGTGGCGGATCCAGGGGTGGGGTTACAGTGCAGTCAAAAAATTTCAATAGCGGAGGCAAACCAACTGACCCCACAAAATCTGACAAACAACGGGTGCACAAAATCCCCACATCTATAACTACCAGGGGGTATATGTATCAGCCAATCGGAGATAATCGGAGCCGTGGGTGGATTGCTGCTGCTTTATATCAGCTATCGCTTCACTCGTGGACTCTGAGATATCACAGTTTGAGTCCTGTTACAGTTCTCTGACTCCGGCTTCTCCCACAGCGACAAACAAATAAGAAGGAGCGAGTGGCTTTAAATGTAAACTGCATTTCTTTCTGCTGGCAAGGAGGAAACAAGCGCAGCGCCGCGTGAATTAAATATGGCCTGGCATCATCCTGGCAGCAACAGGAAAACGGCAGCTGTATGGGGGACAATAACCCATCATCATGAGCCCACTGCTCAGCAGTATGCACCCAGGCATGTTATCGGGGAATGACACTCATTGTGCTCATACAGTATGGTGATTATCTCATTAACACTCCCCCACTGGAACATTCTAATGTGTAACTTCTTCTCTCCCGCTGCAGATGGAATATAAACATGGTTTTATCAAGGAAACGGTTTCCTGGAAACCATTTCCCTTTACCCCAGTAACCTGACTTGGCTGTAATATCTAGGTCTTTCTGGAGAGGGTAGTTCCCACCGCTGCAAAAACTGGGTTAGCCGGTGCTCACCATAGCCAGATCATCCATTAGGCAAACCAGGCTCCTGCCTAGGGCACAGAAGGGACCTAGGGGCACACATTACCCATGTTTACGTTTTTAAAATGTGTATGAGAATGGTGCCCAGTCAAGTATGTTGCCTTGTGACCCACCGGTTCCTAACCCTACTGAAAATGTTACATAATGCAAAACGCGTTAAGTCTTCACTGCACAAGTAATATAAGCCCAATATATGCCCATCAGCCGCATTGTCTTCATTTAGATTTTATATATTTTGTGAAATTGGTATTTACTTTCATACCATCGACATTAATAAGAAAGGTTGACATGAAAAATGGCTGACACAATTAAGGTCAACACATAAGTGTGTCCCCAATAACTGTGGCTTTGTTTGATCGCAATGCTTTGGGCATGGTGCCTCACTCCACTACCACCATGCTTGGTACAATTAATCATTCCCATAGAGGATGGGGTGGAGACTAGGGCAAGAGAAGCCAAAGACCAATTAAAGCAGAGCAAAGGGGTGGGGCTTCATGGAGCAGAAGGGCGGAGTTTCTCCTGGAAGGGATAGAGAACCTTCACCCCTTCCCATTGGTGATGGCTGTATGTAAAGGAAAGATCAGCACAATGACAGCAGCATTGACCAGTGCCAACCCCGATGACGGCAGCAAGGCGGCTGCATGAGCTGGGGCAAAATAAATAAAGTTTCCTATGGAACCAGGGTGGGGTGAACGTGTGCATGGTTATCTGGCTCTGTGGGGAAAAAACATACTTTTTTTTTTGTTTGCATGCAGGGTAAATACTTGCTGCGTTTGCATGTAGCCCAATAATGTGGGCTACATGGACAGTTTTTTTCTAACAATGCAATATAGATTTCAGTTTAAACATACCCCACCAAAATCAAACCATCTGCACATGTTACATCTGCCCCACCTTCAGCGCAGAATGGTATTAACAAAGTGCATAGTTGGGGGATAGTTGCCGCTGCTATGGCAGAGAAGGCAGTGCTAAATGGCTGGATTGATGTCATTTAGCTCCGTCCCCTAACCGCAATATTGTGTGCGTTTCCCTGTGTTGGAGGTGGAACTGTGCATTTTTCCAGAAAGCGTTGAAAAGGTGATTTTTTATCAGTGCGTGGAGCAGCTACTGTATAGAACAAAGATTTCAGGGGCTGAATAAATTGACGCAGAGGCGTAAGTTCATCCCAGTCGCCCGGAGGCAAGTTGAAATTTGGTATCCCCCTCACCTTAATAAAAGGTGTAACAATGGCCGGTGGGTCAGGGTCAGACTCATAAGATTCAACACTCTTAAGCCCCGTACACACGGGGGGAGATATATTGCCCAGTGTCTACTTTGCATCAGCGACCAGAGATGGTCGCTGACGAAAACGAACCTCTGCTGGGGGAGCCGCAGAGGTAATTAGCTGGTCGCAGGAGCAAGCTCCTGCGACCAGCGATTAGAAAGGGGCTGAAAACGGGAGCGCGCACCCGGCGATTTATCGCCGGGGCAAACTCCCAATCACTGGCAATATGGTCGCCAGCGACCATATTCCCAACGATTTCCGCCCCTATCGCCCCCGTGTGTACACAGCATTACAGCATTCATTGGTGGGTCCCATCTCCCATTCCACCAGAAGCAGTGGGTGCATTGTTGCTTTCTGCAGCGCAGGCCCACTGGTGCCAGGCAGGAGCTGTCCTGTCCCCTATTACAGGTGTTGGCAGGACTCCTGGGACAGAGCTAATTCATTGTGTAGAGGGTGTGTCACAAAGCTTCATTGGAAGAGCAGCGGACACTCTTGGATTTCACTGTGAACCAGTAGGTGCCCCTTAAGGCTTGGGAGCCCGGAGGCAGGAGTCTCCATTGCCTCTCGGATTTACACCCCTGAATTGCCGCTACCACAGACAGAGGAGGACTGAGACCTGCACATTGGGGACAGTCCGTAGGGAGCAGCTGATGCCATGCATAATGTACAGAAGAATGCTCACATAATATAGCGCCCACTACCCACAGAGCCATAAGAGAGCATACACGCGTGTAACATGATCTGTTTTATGCGAGGTCCTGTACAGACATGTCACATGGCCCAGACAGTAAAGAGTTATGTGCAGGGTGGGTTTCTGGAGAGTCTATAACCAGATATTCCCACGCTGCGGAATGGGAGCAGCTCGCAGCCTGGGAGCGATAAATACTCTGCACACGCAGCAATGTGGGGCTTATTCACTGTAGGGTAAAACTAAGGAATCTATAGGCAAAACTAGACCAGATCAGAGAAACCTGAGAATTATACTGAGCCCAGGAATAGTACAAAATAGCAAAAAAACAAGTAACTTTGTGTGGAACAAACCACGCTACTATGCAAGCAGAGCATACAAATTCATATTGTTTCTATGCAGGGTAAATACTGGCTGCTTCTGCATGTAGCTCACACGTCAGACAGCTTCATTTGTGCACTGCAATTTAGATTTCATTTTTATCACACCCCACACTCTCTGCACACATTACATTTACATCTGCCCCATCTGCAGTGCAGCATGGTTTTGCCCATTTTGTGTGCTGTTTGCTTTGCTAACAAAGCTGAAATCAGACCCAGTATGTGATATCCTGATCATGGGAATAGTATGTGATATCCTGATCATGGGAATAATATGTAATATCCTGATCATGGGAATAGTATGTAATATCCTGATCATGGGAATAGTATGTAATATCCTGATCATGGGAATAGTATGTGATATCCTGATCATGGGAATAGTATGTGATATCCTGATCATGGGAATAGTATGTGATATCCTGATCATGGGAATAGTATGTGATATCCTGATCATGGGAATAGTATGTAATATCCTGATCATGGGAATAGTATGTAATATCCTGATCATGGGAATAGTATGTGATATCCTGATCATGGGAATAGTATGTGATATCCTGATCATGGGAATAGTATGTGATATCCTGATCATGGGAATAGTATGTAATATCCTGATCATGGGAATAGTATGTAATATCCTGATCATGGGAATAGTATGTAATATCCTGATCATGGGAATAGTATGTAATATCCTGATCATGGGAATAGTATGTGATATCCTGATCATGGGAATAGTATGTGATATCCTGATCATGGGAACAGTATGTAATATCCTGATCATGGGAATAGTATGTGATATCCTGATCATGGGAATAGTATGTGATATCCTGATCATGTGAATAGTATGTAATATCCTGATCATGGGAACAGTATGTAATATCCTGATCATGGGAATAGTATGTAATATCCTGATCATGGCCATAGTATGTGATATCCTGATCATGGCCATAGTATGTAATATCCTGATCATGGGAATAGTATGTAATATCCTGATCATGGGAATAGTATGTAATATCCTGATCATGGGAAAAGTATGTGATATCCTGATCATGGAAATAGTATGTGATATCCTGATCATGGGAACAGTATGTAATATCCTGATCATGGGAACAGTATGTGATATCCTGATCATGGGAATAGTATGTAATATCCTGATCATGGGAAAAGTATGTAATATCCTGATCATGGGAACAGTATGTAATATCCTGATCATGGGAATAGTATGTGATATCCTGATCATGGGAATAGTATGTAATATCCTGATCATGGGAATGATATGTGTCATCCTGATCATGGGAATAGTATGTGATATCCTGATCATGGCCATAGTATGTAATATCCTGATCATGGGAATAGTATGTGATATCCTGATCATGGGAATAGTATGTAATATCCTGATCATGGGAATAGTATGTAATATCCTGATCATGGGAATAGTATGTGATATCCTGATCATGGGAATAGTATGTGATATCCCGATCATGGGAATAGTATGTAATATCCTGATCATGGGAATAGTATGTGATATCCTGATCATGGGAATAGTATGTAATATCCTGATCATGGGAATAGTATGTGATATCCTGATCATGGGAATAGTATGTAATATCCTGGTCATGGGAATAGTATGTGATATCCTGATCATGGGAATAGTATGTAATATCCTGATCATGGGAATAGTATGTCATATCCTGATCATGGGAATAGTATGTGATATCCTGATCATGGGAATAGTATGTAATATCCTGATCATGGGAATAGTATGTAATATCCTGATCATGGGAACGATATGTGTCATCCTGATCATGGGAACAGTATGGGTACTTGTGAGTTATCTGGACGCCCGATTTTTTGATTGTATGCCTTAAGTTAAGGCATACAATCAGATGCGATGCGATGCGATATCGCATCGCATCGCATCGCATCGCATGCGACCATCGGATGCGATGACCCGATTTTTCCATAGGAATCAATGTTAAAATGATTCCTATGGAAAAAGGGGTCCTTTTCATACCCCTACTATCCAAGTGGGCATGGAGTTGGATATAAACCTGTGGCGAGCGTAGCGAGCCACCGAGCCCGAAGCGTGGCGAGCGAAGCGAGCCCCGCGAGGGGACGGTATTCCGTGTCCCCTCGCGGGGCTCGCTACGCTCGCCACGCTTCGGGCTCGGTGGCTCGCTACGCTCGCCACAGGTTTATATCCAACTCCATGCCCACTTGGATAGTAGGGGTATGAAAAGGACCCCTTTTTCCCATTGAATTCCATGTTAAAATGGACTCAGTCCATTTTAACATTGATTCCTATGGAAAAATCGGGTCATCGCATCGCATCGCATCGCATCGCATCCGATGGTCGCATGCGATGCGATGCGATGTGCCCGATCCGACCCGATTTTGAAATCGGGCGTCCGGATAACTCACATGTACCACAGTATGTAATATCCTGATCATGGGAATAGTATGTGATATCCTGATCATGGGAATGATATGTGTCATCCTGATCATGGGAATAGTATGTGATATCCTGATCATGGGAATGATATGTGTCATCCTGATCATGGAAATAGTATGTGATATCCTGATCATGGCCATAGTATGTGATATCCTGATCATGGCCATAGTATGTGATATCCTGATCATGGGAATAGTATGTAATATCCTGATCATGGGAATAGTATGTAATATCCTGATCATGGGAATAGTATGTAATATCCTGATCATGGGAATAGTATGTAATATCCTGATCATGGGAATAGTATGTGATATCCTGATCATGGGAATAGTATGTAATATCCTGATCATGGGAATAGTATGTAATATCCTGATCATGGCCATAGTATGTGATATCCTGATCATGGGAATAGTATGTAATATCCTGATCATGGGAATAGTATGTGATATCCTGATCATGGGAATAGTATGTAATATCCTAATCATGGGAATAGTATGTGATATCCTGATCATGGGAATAGTATGTGATATCCTGATCATGGGAATAGTATGTAATATCCTGATCATGGGAATAGTATGTAATATCCTGATCATGGCCATAGTATGTAATATCCTGATCATGGGAACAGTATGTAATATCCTGATCATGGGAATAGTATGTGATATCCTGATCATGAGAATAGTATGTAATATCCTGATCATGGGAATAGTATGTAATATCCTGATCATGGGAATAGTATGTGATATCCTGATCATGAGAATAGTATGTAATATCCTGATCATGGGAATAGTATGTGATATCCTGATCATGGCCATAGTATGTAATATCCTGATCATGGGAATAGTATGTAATATCCTGATCATGGGAATAGTATGTAATATCCTGATCATGGCCATAGTATGTAATATCCTGATCATGGCCATAGTATGTAATATCCTGATCATGGGAATAATATGTAATATCCTGATCATGGGAATAGTATGTAATATCCTGATCATGGGAATAGTATGTGATATCCTGATCATGGGAATAGTAAGTGATATCCTGATCATGGGAATAGTATGTAATATCCTGATCATGGGAATAGTATGTGATATCCTGATCATGGGAATAGTATGTGATATCCTGATCATGGGAATAGTATGTAATATCCTGATCATGGGAATAGTATGTAATATCCTGATCATGGGAATAGTATGTAATATCCTGATCATGGCCATAGTATGTAATATCCTGATCATGGCCATAGTATGTAATATCCTGATCATGGGAATAATATGTAATATCCTGATCATGGGAATAGTATGTAATATCCTGATCATGGGAATAGTATGTGATATCCTGATCATGGGAATAGTAAGTGATATCCTGATCATGGGAATAGTATGTAATATCCTGATCATGGGAATAGTATGTGATATCCTGATCATGGGAATAGTAAGTGATATCCTGATCATGGGAATAGTATGTGATATCCTGATCATGGGAATAGTATGTAATATCCTGATCATGGGAATAGTATGTAATATCCTGATCATGGGAATAGTATGTAATATCCTGATCATGGCCATAGTATGTAATATCCTGATCATGGGAATAGTATGTAATATCCTGATCATGGGAACAGCATGTAATATCCTGATCATGGCCATAGTATGTGATATCCTGATCATGGGAATAGTATGTGATATCCTGATCATGGGAATAGTATGTGATATCCTGATCATGGGAATAGTATGTGATATCCTGATCATGGGAATAGTATGTATTATCCTGATCATGGGAACAGTATGTAATATCCTGATCATGGGAATAGTATGTGATATCCTGATCATGGGAATAGTATGTGATATCCTGATCATGGGAATAGTATGTGATATCCTGATCATGGGAATAGTATGTATTATCCTGATCATGGGAACAGTATGTAATATCCTGATCATGGGAATAGTATGTGATATCCTGATCATGGGAATAGTATGTGATATCCTGATCATGGGAATAGTATGTGATATCCTGATCATGGGAATAGTATGTATTATCCTGATCATGGGAACAGTATGTAATATCCTGATCATGGGAATAGTATGTGATATCCTGATCATGGGAATAGTATGTAATATCCTGATCATGGGAATAGTATGTAATATCCTGATCATGGGAATAGTATGTAATATCCTGATCATGGGTATAGTATGTAATATCCTGATCATGTGAATAGTATGTGATATCCTGATCATGTCCATACTATGTAATATCCTGATCATGGGAACAGTATGTAATATCCTGATCATGGGAATAGTATGTAATATCCTGATCATGGGAATACTATGTGATATCCTGATCATGGGAATAGCGTGTAATATCTTGAACGTGTGATATTTCATTATTGATGTTATAAATATTCATCCAGTTCTGCCTTAAGAACGCTGACTTATTACAATGTAAATGCAGATATTGATCCGTAGACATGTATAATTGGATAAGCTAGCAGAGGCAATTTGTGAGCAATCACACCTATTGATTGGGTATGACCTATATATTACTGGGCGGGGGATGGTACAGAACGGGGACCCCGGCACCATGTTATGCAGTGCAGGGGAGATATACACACTATAGCGCAACACAACCGGGTATATCACTTCATACTACCACAATGTTTCTGGCTTACGTATAAGTTGTGCCTCGTGGCGCAGACATTGACACATTGAAAGACAAGGGGACGCCGTTCACTGATGCAGCCCCAGGATCGTGCTGAGAAATCGGGTGAAATTGCCCAAATCGTGTAGGGTATGACATCCAATCTGATGCGCGGTCCCGTGTGCATCGGATCAGATCTGGACGTCGGACGGTCTGCACATAAGATAAATCTTATGTGCAGCCGGCATTGAGCTGGTCTGTGGGCGTGGGGACCGGAGAGCAGGGTCCGGTCCATGTGTGATGAGAGAGGGTAGTCACCTAGCGGCAGGAGAGGTGGCGGGGAGCGGGGTCCGGTCCAGCTGCAGGAGGGGTAGTGAGCTAGTGTGTGGACTGGAGACTAGGTAGCGGCAGCTGCAGGCGGGGAGCACAGAGCGCATGGCGCATAATAACAGAGTCCGGGTAGCGGCGAGCGGGAGAATAGGAAACATCCTATTCAAAAGACTGGGCGGACGCTGATTGGCCGAGAGCTCAGCCAATCAGCGTCCGCCCTGCCCGCCCAGTCTTTTGAATAGGATGTTTCCTATTCTCCCGCTCGCCGCTACCCGGACTCTGTTATTATGCGCCGTGCTCCCCGCATGCAGCTGCCGCTACCTAGTCTCAGCTGGACGTGCTCCCCTCCTGCAGCTGGACCGGACCCCGCTCCCCGTCACCTCTCCGGCTGCTAGGTGACTACCCTCTCTCATCACACATGGACCGGACCCTGCTCTCCGGTCTCTGGTCCCCGCTCCCCCAGACGGACCCTGACCGATCCACGTCCCCCCCTTGTCGGGATTTTGGCTGTCGGGATTCCGGCGTCGGGATTCTGAACGCCGGGATTCAGTACTGAATCCACCACACCCAGGCTGGGGGCCCGCAGAAATATCAGTGTATAAAAATTCTGTTGCCGGCCCTGGGTGAAACACCTTTCTTATCAATGACCTAGCTCACCACAGGTGATGGCAATCCTACATTACCAGGGAAGCCCACGAAGAGAGCATTTTCTCCCTCATGGAGAGGGTCAGGTAGGCAAGTATGAATTATACTAGGTGATTCATCGCGCCCTACGGGCGCTCTTCACACCGTCGTAAGGGGCTGCGCCCCCTTAATTTGTGAACGTTTGTATTGTGAAAAATAGGGTTAGAATTGTATGAAAGATGCCTGTATTGCAACTTGAGTTATAGGTGAAATGTGTTAAATAGAGAGCATATGATTTGGAAGGGGTGTGTATTGTTTTGTTTTGTTTAATTAAAAAGCGGTTACAGAGTAAGATGTACATTGATAGTGTGGAGGTTACAGTGACATTTGTGGGTGTGGGGGGGGGCGCAAATCACAGGTGGGGTGGTGCCGTGAATCGCGGGAGGGGGCTTGCAAATCACAGTAGGGGGGCACAGCGAAGCACGGGAGGGGGGTGCGGCGAATCGCGGGAGGGGGCGCGGTGGTACAGTGAATCACGGGGGTGCCACGAATGTCAGGGGGGTCGCGTGGGGCCGCAAATCGCGGGAAGGGGTCCGCGGGGGGTGCTGTGAATAGCGGGAGGGGGGGTCGCGGGGGGGTGCTGCGAATCGCGCGGGGGGGGGGGGTCGCGGGTGTCCCGCAAATTGTGGGAGGGGGGGACGCAAGGGTCCCGCGAATGGGGGGAGGGCGGGTGCGGGGGGTGCCGTGAATAGTGGGAGGGGTGTGTGAATCGCGGGGGGTGTGTCACAAATCGTGGGAGGGGGCGCCGGAGGTGCTGTGGGGTTCCGTGAATCGCGGAAATAGCAAATAGCAGGAGGCGGGGGGTGCCGTGAATCGCGGGAGGGGGTACGCAAATTCCGGGGGGGGGCGTGAATCGCGGGAGAGGGGGGGTCGCGGAGGTCCCGCGAATGGGGGGAGGGGGGATGGCAGGGGTCCTGTGAATGGGGGGAGGGGGGGTTGCGGGGAATCCCGTGAATGGGGGGAGGGGGGTGCCGCTAATCGCGGGAGGGGGGGGCGCGGGGGCCCGCGAATCGCGGGAGGGGGGTCGCGGGGGTCCCGAGATTCGCGGGAGGGGGGTCGTGGGTGTCCCGGGGGGGGGGGGGGTTGCTGGCAGAGGGGAGGAGGGGGTGCGGGAGTAATGGTGGATGGTGGGCGTGTACTGTAGCCCTGGCTGGGCGGGGGAGGTGATGTCAAGGGGGTGGGATGTGTAGAATGTTATACACATACTGTAGAACACTTTTCCCTGGGGGGGGGTGGGAGCGTTAGCTACACAGTGGATGAGTGACAGATCTGGCTAAATATATAAGAGATATAATAATCAGCCGCACATATTTTAAAGGGGTATGGAACAGATGCATTATATAACAACGCACATCTTCATTAAGGGGAATTGTTGTTGCAAAGATGTTCATATATTATAGTATAACTCCACCTATAACGTCTCTACATGTGAGCCATCCATAGTCTCCATCCTTGTAGCACAGCAGACTGTAACATGTAGTCCTACCTCACAGGTGACCAAGGTCTGATTTATATTATACACTGCACCCTACTTTCTGTTCTCCACAGAAATGTGGCCTGTCCATGTGGCTATATATTTCCGTGTCTGTCTTCTGCTTTTTTACAATTTTCCCCTCCGTTTGCTTCTTAATGAAGTCTTTAATGGTTTGTGTTAATAGCAGACCCTCCAACATATGACCACCCGTCAGGTGCAGAATGATCTGCACCTGGCTCACCTCTCAGTCTGTGATTGCTGTCACCTGCAATGATATCTCTCTCCAGTGGCAAACACAGGATTTTCAGAAGGGGGTTTCCAGAGGGGTGGAGCAAAGCACGGAGATGGACACTTAGGTGACCCAGTATATGCAGGGTCAGTTAAAGTATTATAGATAGACCAAATATATATAAATAATAATAACAATAATATATATATATATATATTTACATACATACAAGGGCGTCAACAGCGGTGTAGACCCCTGGGCATAGCAATGTATTGGGGCACCTACCGATCCTCCAGCGGTAGGGGTAGGGGAAGCTTTGATGTCCCGTGGGTGGTAGGGGGTATTATATCAACCGCTCAGCATGTAGGGCCTTGATCAGTAATTTCCACTAATTACCCCTTTACTGCACAGATGGTGGGAGATGGGGTGGGAGAAGGGGGCATTGGGCTGAATGGGGATGCAGTTAAAATCCCGGCGGTCGGGATCCCGGCGTTCGGAATCCCGACCGCCGAAATGCCAACACATTCTCCCTCCTGGGGTGTCCACGACACCCCTGGAGGGAGAATAAATTAGCGTGCCGAGCGTAGCGAGGCACCGGGCCCGCTGCGTGGCGAGCGCAGCGAGCCCGCAAGGGGGGGCGATCCACGTCCCCCCCTTGTTGGCATTTCGGCTGTCGGGATTCCGGCGTCGGGATTCTGAACGCCGGGATCCCGACCGCCGGGATTCAATACTGAATCCGCTGAATGAAGGGGCCCTGATACATAACTTCCACGGTGCTAGAGGATGTTTAATATGCAGAGGAGGGGTGTATAGTGGCGTGGGCTCATTCATAATTTTCTGTTGGGAGGACAGCTTGCTTGACTGCAGATATCTCCAGTTCCTGGAAATAGATTTCTTAGATTTTAATGGAATTAAAAACTAGAGAATCCCACCTACCAAATGGTACTGGGGACTAGGGGATCAGAGTTCAGGGGGCAGAGCAATCTGCCAACGAGCATATAAAACTACATACCAGGTGTGTGGAGCTGGAGCAGTAACCAGCTGCTGGAAGGCTGATATCTCTGGTTCTGGGAACAGTAGACTAGTAGAGACAAGCTACTAGTGTCCCTTAAAGGGGAAGAGTCCCAGCTTTTGGAATGTACCCTCAGAAAAACTCTAATGCTGTGGACACACGGGGGCTATAGGGGCTGAAATCGCTGGAAATATGGTCGCTGGCGACCATATTGCCAGTGATTGGGAGTGTGCCCCGGCGATAAATCGGCGGGTGCCCGCTCCCGTTTTCAGCCCCTTTCTAATCGCTGGTCGCAGGAGCTTGCTAATTACCTTTGCGGCAACGCCAGCAGAGGTTCCTTTTCATCAGCGACCATCTCTGGTCGCTGATGAAAAGGAGACACTGGGCAATATATTGCTAGCAATATATCTCCCCCCGTGTGTACGGGGCTTTAGTCAGACAGAACCTGAAATATCTGACTGGGAATAACAATTAACAGGCTTGGATGGGACCACTGCTTTGAAGTCAGATATCTCCGGTTCCCAAGGGCCGATTTTTACAATTCTTGTACACATGGAAAGAGGGGACCCTCAGCTTTCAGCTTAAGTCTGTTAGACTCCTGGGGGGGGGGGTTCTGCTCTCTCCCTCCCTCTGTGCTGGCTGGCATTCATACATATGGGGGAAGCCCAGGAGCGGAGCACTGTGTACCTGGTGGAGGGGCCATAATTAGTCTGCATGATGTGGCTGCTGTACTTGTAAGACTGGGCTGGCCAAACCGATCCTCAAGATCTACTAACAGTCCACGTTTTCCAAACCCCTTAGTTGGTGCACAGGCATAGTCATTACTAACTGTCACATGCATACCCTCATGACCCTCTCCATTAGGTACAAAATGCAATGTTCCTGGACTTCCCTCTTAATTTATGATCGCCATCACCTGTGTTGAACTAGCTCATTTATAAGAAAGGAGGGTCACCACAGGTGACGGTATTCATACAAGTAAGAGGGAAGTCCTGGAACAGAGCATTTTGTACCTAATGGAATGGGTCATGTTGGAGCGTATGCACATGTTCAAAGATGCTGCATTCATTCCTACTATAGATCAACAGGTTGCCTGATATACATGAACTGTTGGTAGATCTTGAGACCAGGTTTGGCCGCCCCTATTGTAGGAGCACCCTAGATAGTGCTGTACAATGGTGGCTGCACCACGACCATATAGTGGTATTGTGAGTGTATGTAATATAATTTGTATATTATATCTGGATAACATGTATGTGTATACGTGCTCTATGTTCGGCACTTTGTATTATGGTTACTACTCACTTGCCTACCTGACCCTCTCCATGCGGGAGAAAATGCTCCGTTCCTGGACTTCCCTGCTAATGTATGATTGCCAGCACCTGTGGGGAGCTAGGTAAAGGTGTCGTCACCACAGGTAATCATACATTATCGGGGAAGCCCAGGAACAGAGCATTTTCTCCCGCATGGAGAGGGTCAGGTAGGCAAGTTTGGGTTACTTTAACACACTGGAGTCACATGAGAGCACCTGGCTCCGCCATCTGGGGGGATTCCCAGCTCCTACATCTAGCAAACAGGAGGGAATCTGCTCCTTGCACAGAGGGCAGGAATGTCCGGAATTTAAGAATTTAGGGAGCTGACATGAAAGCTGGAATGTTCCGCCCTCCTCTTCTCCCACTAATTGCTCAGTCTCTGCAGATCCATCAGCTGCTTGTACACAGGTGTCCCCTGGTGTGAGGTGCTGGGACATGTCGGTGACTTGTAAATTAAGTAAGAATGTTCCCAACTCGTCAGAGCAATAAGAATCCAGTTACTGACAATGCATGGGGCTTATTGTGAATCGGACGCAGCTCTGTCCGTGGCTGCGCACTAAATCTCTCTGCACACGTTACATCTACCCCCCTGCAGTGCAGCATGGCTTTGCCCATTTGTGATCTCTTTTGCTTTGCTAACAAAGCTGAATAAGGCCCTTATTATGGGCCCCTATACGAGCCCCGAGGTTGTCTCCTGTTTGGATTCTGTTCAATGGGATTCCAATGTCGGTCTTCTGACTGCCGGCATCCTGTCCGACGGTCACGCGCGTGTGCTTTACCGGTGACCGCAACAATAGGTGTAAGATATAGGATGTAAGATCTTTTTTTTTTTTAATAGTGTTTTTCTTATGTTTAATGTATTTAAAATAATAATAAAATAATGTCTAGTATGAAACAGAGGAGAGGCGACCCTGACACCCTGTCCTGCTGTTCCTCTGCTCGGTGCGATCGGCCTTCTCGTGTCACCGCCGGCTCTCCATCGTGTTCCGTTATTTGACAGCGATTGATATCTCCCATGTAACATCCTGACACTGTTTCATCTTCTTCTATAGGAAATTATTTTTCAAAAATTTTCTGAATTTTTTTTTCTCTTGGTTTTATAATTCTTTTTAAAGTGGAAATTTAATATCCAAAACTGCTATCACCGAGCTTTTGTATGCAATGTTTTCTATTGTGCATGTGGTAGAGGCACAGTGTGTGCACATACAGCGAGGGAATTGCGTTGTTGGTCGCAACAAGGTATTAGGCGCATGACCCGATTTGCAACGATGGTGCCGGCAAGAGCTGTCCTTTTCTGTAGGACTTCAGGGACTATGGGAGTGCATCTGGGCATGCGGCAGGGGATGCACAAGCAAATGGGGGTTGCAGGGAGGGATCCAATTGGAAAGAAAGCCTTAGGGGCGCATTTATCAACATAGTGCGATGCCGGCGCAGTGACATCGCCGGACATCGCATTGCGGTGTTGAGTTACACCGCCTGGATGTATCATTAGAAGGGCGCAGGGACAGGGCTCCCAAAGGAGCCCTGTCCCTGCGAAGCCCTGACCCAGAAGCCGGGGAGTCAGTACATGCGCGGTTATGCGCTGACCCCCGCCAACCCCTCTGACCGCACTGCCCCGCTTGGCAGTGCGATCCCGCAGCCATAGGCTACAATGGGCTATCGCCATCCCAGAATGGCGATAGCCCAGGGGTGCGATGCTGGGCTGCCCGATGTTGATACATCGGGCAGCTTCGCATCCCCCATAGAAACCTATGGGGGATGCGGCCGGCGGCGGTGCAGGGGGGATCGCAGCAGGGATCAGAGATTCCTGCTGCGGTCCCCCTTTAATACATTTAGGAGATACTTATTATTTGCGGCTAAACCCTGAAAACGGGTGTTTTTGTGGATTTAGCCGCAAATATGGTTTGATAAAGGGGCCCCTTAGGCTTCTATAAAGTACTGCAGAGGCAGAACTCTGGGAGGCAATGGAGTAATCTGCCGCCGGGCTCCTGCTCCCAAGGGGGCACCTCTCCTCCCCTGCAAGTTTAAATCAGTTATTTAAAAGCTATCTATCTATCTATCTATCTATCTATCTATCTATCTATCTATGTGTGTGTGTGTGGGGGGGGGCACCAAAATATATCTTGCCTCCGGGCAACTGGAACAAACTTACGCTACTTAAGTACTGTAACAGCTAAAGATCAGCGGCGTAAAAGGAGAAAGGGTTTGCACCAGTCGCACAGGAAAAATATTTGTAAATATATATAGGAACCCCTTGTTATTAGATCACATTACTTAATTCTTAGCGAGATCTTGATAATGACAAAAGTTTAAGGGGGTGCTACCACTGGACATAGAAAGAGACAATTTTATTTGAAAGAGAAAGAATGTCACTGGTGTGGTGCACTTCAGGAGAAGGGGGTATTCTTAAAAAGTAACTTTTAATTGAAGTAGCTAAAAAAGTTGCGAAATATAGACTAAACACAAACATATAAGACACGGACAGTGTAGTTAAAAAGGACACTAAGTCCTCACATAGTGTTCCCCACTGTCTAGCCGTCCCCTTATAGATTAATGTAGCAGTGGTTGCGCGTCACCGTTAACACATAAATTGATTAACCCAGTTATGTCACTTATTATCCTACAATATAATATATGTCAGGGAACTAATATTGTGTCCCGTAGGTAGAAGTGATAGTTCAGGTTGTGTATATGGGGGGTGACAGGTGCTTTACATACATTTGGCAAGGGATACAGCTCCGAGCCTGTGCTGTAAGGCTACGAGCATATATTCCCCTGACGCTGGCCGGGTGATACCGAGGCAGTCACATCCACGCGCTGGCGGCTAAGTCAGCGCTAGAGTATGAGACTGGCCGGGGAGACCCGCCGTTGTCTGTTAGCCGTGGCTCAGGTGTCGGGTGTGCGCCGGAGTGTCAAACAGTAACACTGCCGGTCAGTCACCACCCCGTCTGGAGCTGCGGTGAGTGGCGCCACCACACCGCTTCTGAGGCTCCACGGACTCACTGGAGAGTGAAGTCCGGTTTCGGTAACGTCGCAACGTTTAAGCTAGACATATACAAAATACATTTCAAGGGGGGAAGGGAGGCAGGGGGATATGCACTGCGGGAGCAGTCGGTCTAACTTTAGCAGCGGCGTAACTTTAGCACCGCAGCCCCCGCCATCGCGGGGGGGCGCTGTGCATGTGGGGGCGCCAGGGGCTGCGGTGCTATAGTTAAACCCCCCCTCAATCCCCCGCAGACTTACCTATCGCGCTGGTCCCGACGGCTCCGTTCTTCTGCTGAGGACCACCACAAAATGGCCACCCCCATATAGCACACAGTTCTCTGAAACTGTCTGCTGTATGGGGGCGGACATTTTCTGGTGGTCCTCAGCAGAAGAACAGAGCCGCCGGGACCAGCGCGATAGGTAAGGCTGTGGGGGATTGAGGGGGGGTTTGCATGGGCGGCGGGGTAGGGGTGCTTGGGTGCGGCGACGGGAGTGGGCGCCCAAAACGTAGCTACGCCACTGCTAAAGATGTTGTTGTCCCCCACGTCTGGGCTCTGGAATCTATCACATTTTGGAACCTGGTGCATATGAGAAAAATGGTCAAACCTCTGAAAATGCCATTTTCTGAGGTTCATCTGCATTTTTAGCTTTGCTGCACCCCGCCCTGTATCCAGAAAAAGGAAGTTCAAATATTACATGGGGGATCTGCGCATTGGGCCTAATTCAGATCCAATCACAGCACAAATTTGTTCTCAAAATGGGCATAACCATGCTGCACTGCAGGGGGGCAGATGTAACATGTGCAGAGAGAGTTAGATTTGGGTGAGTTATTTTGTTTCTGTGCAGGGTAAATACTGGCTGCTTTTTTTTTTTTACACTGCAATCTAGATCTCACTTTGAAGTAAAACCCCACCCAAATCTAATTCTCTCTGCACGGGTTACATCTGCCCCACCTGCAGTGCACATGGTTTTGTCCATTTGAGAAGGAATTTGCCAGAAGGAGTGAACCAGAATAACCCCCAGTTAGATTAGGGTGGGCTGTGTTCACACTGAAATCTAAATTGCAGTGTAAGAATAAAGCAGCCAGCATTTACCCTGCACAGAAACAAATTAACGCCCCCAAATCTAACGCTCTCTGCACATGTTACATCTGCCCCACCTGCAGTGCAGCATAGTTTTGTCTATTTTGAGAACAAATTTGTCCTGCGATCAGGTCTGAATTAAGTCCACAGTCCACAGTCAATAGTGGGTCGATAATGTCTAGGTCGACAGTCACTAGGTTGCCCACTAATGTTGACAGTGACTAGAGTTTGACACCTGAAAATGGTCGACATACCATAGGTCGAAATTGCCAGAAGGTTAACACATGGTTGACGTTCATAAAGGTCGACATGTTTTCCCTATTTTTGTGTCTATGTCGACATGCACACCTTATCAGTGTACCGCATCCCCTCGCATGTCTCACTGCACTCGGCACACTATTATATTCTCACACTATGCCCACTTGGATGGTGTGAACCAAGTCTGTCTACACCAAAAAAATGTGAAAAACTCATGTCAACCTTTTGAGTGTCGATCATAAGCTTGTGTCGACCTTCTGTCAATGCCAGCCTTGTGTATGTTGACCATCTCCAGGTGTTGACCTAGTCACTGTCAACCATTAGTGGTGGACATTGTGACTGTTGATCTAAAGGTGCCCATACACTAGTAAGATTTATCTTCAGATCTGGCTGGTTGGAACAAACACCTGGTAATATCTGAGTGACAGTTTGGCAGTTTTCCAGCATTTCCACGCAAATGGTCAACTGTCATTTGCTCTCATCCATAACCAGGATTTTGTTCAAACCAGACAGATCTGAAGATAAATCTGCGTGTGTATGGCCACCTTAACATTGGTGATCAGAGACCGGATACTGGCAGGAGAGCGGGGGCCACGTTATGTTCCTAAGCATGGCATCGCTTACGAATTCCCCTGATTGAGCCGCGGGTATAGACGACGGGGTTCTTAGTGACCCACAGGAACGATGTAGTGGGTGTTCTCTGGGTGATATTAAGGATTGGTTGTAACAACATATCAGCTCATTTGCCTGGGGCAGTTCTTCGGATGGGGCTTCTGGTCTGCCAGGGAGGGGGTTTGCTCTGACGCTTCCAAGGCTACACAGGTTCTCAAAGTCGGTCCTCGGGACCCCGCACAGTGCATGTTTTGCAGATCTCCTCACAGAATCAAGTGAAATCATTAGCTCCACCTGCGTGAGTAATTAATACACCTGTGCACCTGCCGAGTGACCTGGAAACCATGAACTGTGTGGGGTCCTGAGGACTGACTTGGGGAACCACTGGCTTAAAATATCACCCATGTAACTCGAGTTAGAATTATTCGACAAGGGGGGTTATTCAACATTGAACGCTAATTCGAGGATTCACTAATCGAGCAATGAATGTAAGATTTCGCATGCCAGCAACCGCATTGTGCGTGCATGAGCGGATTTAGTGACTGAACATGCAACGCTGCATTGTGGGCAGGGCAACAACATGGTGTGACCCCCCACATGGTGCAGGAGACCTATCCTGTATCACTAATCCTCATTTATGTAACACCGAGCATACCATCCAACGCCTGAGAGCTGAGAAATGGGACAATTACGGTACAAGCCGATGGAATGATCTTTAGTTTTCCATTTTGCAAGTCCCGGGCTGCGGCACATGACTGCAGTTACCGCGTGTCGGCAGCACCAATGGCGCACTATGACTAGGCCAAAGCTGCCAGTAACTCTCCAGCAGCCTCTCCTGGGACAGATGCAGATCCAGGGAAGAGGTAATGTGCTTAGAGCAGCAAAATAAGACCTGACACTTCAACATCTCCAGGATACACAATCCTCCAGGACAATAACAGCAAGATGCTTAATGGCTTCTGCCGTCTGTAAAGAGGATGATAATCACTTCTGTAAATGCCTCGGACTCAGCAATAATCCCCCGGGCCTGCCTGAATCACACAGATAATACACGAGCACTTACAGGCGCTACAGCTGCTAAACTGTGATTGCAGGTAGCAATGGTTTCCATCAAGGTATAAAGCTTTAAGTTCTTTCTGTGCCTGGAGAAGGTTGGTGGGCAGATGGAGACAGGACTGTGGGACATACATTCACATAAATATGACAAGGGGCGCTGGGCAACTGCTGAATGATTCTCTATGTAGTGGACACAGGTGACATGCAGGGAAGGCAGGATGATGTCACTTCCTCCGCAGCCACCAGCTCTGATTGATTGATAGTAGCAATATCTGTAAAGGAAATAAACACTTTTGGTTCCCAAAATACAGGGGGACATAAGGAGTAGGGGTCCCCTGTATTTTGGAAACCAGCAGCGGGCTCAAACAGCCATCCGAGTAATTCCACAGCCGAAGGGCACTTATTATATAAGGTCCCTCAGCCAAAGCATTACCTCTGTGGTCAGCCATGACCAGGCCCCTGGGGGAGTAGGGGACCCCCCCCCCCAATAAAGGGGTCCCCCCTCCAGGGTGCCATTGGCCCGTGCTGAAGCCCGGGGCTTTTAAATCCCCGAGCTTCAGTGTGCACACGGCTACATAAGCATATTTAGCCATGCACAAGGGGCGCTGAGGTGGCGGCTACTTGTTCACTTGGCTCCCAACACTCGCAGGCCCAGCGTGCAGGTGTGAATCAGGCCCCTGGGTCCATACAGAAGATGGATTGTCTGTTGTTACCTGACATATTAGTTCCGCTATTACTTACAGAAGGGATAAAGCCAGAAGCCATTTATCAAGCTGTCAATATCCTCAGAAGGCAGCACTTCAGATCCCCGCTGTAATGTGCGGTCATCAGCGTTTATCCTAAATGATTATTAATGTCTGGAGATAGGGAAGTGAAAGTTGTGCTCATGCTGAGGAAATATACATTAGACACATTGCCGCCCACATACTAATATAGTGTTCTGCGCGCTCAGGATTGGGGGTGTTATTTACATAAGCAGATTGTGTCGCTGCGGGCGAATGGAACATGCATTTATATCTGGGCTGAGTATATATCATATATAGCGCACCAGCTGGGAGATGTAGTGCAGGACAACAGCTGGAGTTTCCTTCTGTATTGTAAGGATTTAGGAGGTGATTCTGGTTGGCTCGCTAAGCAGCGAAAATTCACTGCTTAGCGAGCCTTCTAACGCTTCCCGTCGAATGCCCACCCCTCGCCATGGTCCGCACATCCCCGCCACACTGTTAATGGATTTTTTGCAGGGTAGTGTACAGGGGAAAAATCAAGATCCATCTTGGATCCCTCCCAGGGTGTCACACAGCCGGCGCCGTCACTCTACGCATGTGCAGTGGCACTACATACCCTCCAAGGTGGCCCCATTCCATTAGGTACAAAATGCTCTGTTTCTGGACTTCCCTGCCAGTGACAGTTGTAGAGTTGGGGCTCCAGCACAGTCCAATATTCAAATAGGGGAGCCACACCTAATGCCACCCCAGACATCACTGTCCTGGACTCACTGGCACTTGATGTGACCCCCCTCTTTGAAGTTTGGACTGTGCTGGAGTCCCACCTCTGTAACTGCCACTGGCAGGGAAGTCCAGGAACAGAGCTTTCTGTACCTAATGGAATGGGTCATGTTGGAGGGTATGTGACTCCCGGGTCTCAGACCCCGAAGTCCAGCGCCGGGGCCGCATCACAAAGGACAGCTCTTATTATCGGTACTTGTTTCCTAGCACGGCGCCCTTCGTGGGTGATCGCATACCTTAAGTTAAGGTAACTTAAGGTATGCGATGGATGCGACCGACGAGTGATTTGGCTATTTTTAGCCTTTATTGTCGGCGATTAGAAAATTGCGTTGATTGCGTCTATCGCATGCCATTACAATGGCATGCAATGCGACCGACACGATCAACGCGATATTACATAGGGAGCAATGTTAAATTAGCAGGCTATGACAAAATCGCGTCCATCGACCGACGCGATTTTACATAGGGAACAATGTTAAATGGGCCAATGGCCCCGATTATTGATTGTATAGGCACCCTAATGGGTAATGTGTATGTGAAATGCCTCCCCCCCCCCCCCCCATTGTTAACGGCAACCCGAAGCGTGGCGAGCATAGCGAGCCCGCTAGTGGCAGCGGTACGTGTCCTCCGACCTTTTCATACCCCCACTATCCATGCCGGCGTGGAGTTGATTCTATATAGTGTGGCGAGTGCAGCGAGCCCTGTGAGGGGATGCGTAATAACTGTGAAGTAATACGCGTTCGCTCGCGGCGCTCCCCACACTATATAGAATCAACTCCACACCGACGTGGATAGTGGGGCTATGAAAAGGTCAGAGGACGCATACCGACGCCCCTCGCGGCCTCGCTGCGCTCGCCACGCTTCGGGTTGACGTTGATCGTGGGGTGGCGTTAACAATGGGGGGGCATTTAACCCATGAGGGTGGGTATACAATGAAAATTGGGGTCTGGGGGGCATTTTACATTGGGGCCAATGTAAAACCGAGTCTCAGGGACCATTTTACCTTGGTCCCAATGTAAAAAATCACGTCAATAGCAAGCGATTTGGTTGCATGCGATGCGATCGACACGATTTTTTGGGTCCCGATGGATGCAATTAAAATCGCTGGCGTCGTGCTAGGAAACAAGTACCCATGTTTCTATATTACCATATACAGTCAAATAAACTCCACTCAGACTTTAGCTGTTGGCCAATGGCGGCTGGCACCTAAGGTACAAATTAAACAAGATAAAAAGCGCTTGGCTAAGGTATGTGTGAGAAATACATTTAAAAAGTGCTTTGCCGTTTTTCCTAAAAAAAGAAAGGTAAAATGTTTACAGCTCTTCGTGAGCTTTTTTGGGGTTTGAGCCTGTGCGAGTCTTCCGGCACCAGTTTGAAGAGCCTAGGATGCCCTATCTGTCCCTACGCTTACCTAGGTCTTCTGGCCTTCAGTCTTCTCCACGTTGCGCTCGTTTGCGATCTCCACACGCCAGCCGTCCGTGACCGGAAGTTCGGGTGTAGCGGCTTCCGGTTTCTGCGGTGTGTACGGTATCGGCTCCCCTGGCCTCCAACGCGTTTCGAGAGTGAAACTCTCTTTGTCAAGGACACCGCCGAAACCGGAAGCCGCTACACCCGAACTTCCGGTCACGGACGGCTGGCGTGTGGAGATCGCAAACGAGCGCAACGTGGAGAAGACTGAAGGCCAGAAGACCTAGGTAAGCGTAGGGACAGATAGGGCATCCTAGGCTCTTCAAACTGGTGCCGGAAGACTCGCACAGGCTCAAACCCCAAAAAAGCTCACGAAGAGCTGTAAACATTTTACCTTTCTTTTTTTAGGAAAAACGGCAAAGCACTTTTTAAATGTATTTCTCACACATACCTTAGCCAAGCGCTTTTTATCTTGTTTAATTTGTACCTTACCATACAAAAAGCTGCTATTACGAGCGCAGACCACACTTCCAAACTTTTCCTTAAGGCTGGCACCTAAGGCCACATTAAGGCAAGATAAGTAGTAAATTCCTTCTTTGTATATTTGATTCCCCCCCGCTCCCCCCCCCCTCCCCCCATTATTTGCACAAAGGGAAATGCTAAATCTTCTCATTTCTCCCCAAATGACCTCACTAGAAATATATAAAAGTATCTGGATCATCGCCAGGCGGGATTGTGGAGAATGCTTAGAATTTTACGCGCCCCGAGCAGCGGCTCTGTATGCGTGGAACCTAATCCCGCATTTATATTAAACTTTCCAGAAAGGACAAAAGATGATTATATTGTCTCGGCGCACAGAATCAAACACATTTATATTACGTGTAAGCGTCTGAGGCGCTTGCCACCCGCGGTATTTGTTTTATAACAGAGAGAGATGTCAGGAGAGCAATTTATATTCAAATTTCTGCGCTTTATTCTGTATTACACAGTACAATGTCAAAATACTCCAAAGGTATCCGAAATACAGTATATATCGCCTAGAGAGAGAGAACACATCAAATAAAGTGCTTTGACCAGGGTTGTGTGTGTTACACCAATCTGCTTATTGAGTGGGCATCTGGCATGGCGCCAGTTTTTAAGGGGGCTCCTTGGCATATGATTAGCATTTGAACCATAGGATTGGGGTTGGAACCTTATGGATACAACATTGCAATGAGTTTCCTATTCTGATCTCCAGCTTGCAAATAAAACAGAACATTCCTCCCTACTCTCCCAGGTCCTGGGGACCTTGTTTTACCATGGTGGGCATCTAGGGGGCTCCACTGCATGTTTCACGATAGACTGTGGCTCATCCCCTTGCTATTAAACGGCACAGATCATGGCAGGTGCTGTGCCCCCACCACCACCCAGGGTACAATGCCTGTTTTAGAGTGCCAAAGCAGTTGAGCAAGTTACGCCACCATTTATCAATGTGTATGTTTTGTATAACCATCAAATAAATATTTTGGGCAAACTGGGCACAGGGGGCCTTGTTAAGTATCCTTTGAGAACCAGGCACAGGAGCGGATATGGAAAGTCTGCCCTTATTTTAAAACTGCCATTAAGATAAAGACCAAATCGGATGTTTTGCTGTTTAAATTACTGCAGTTATTCAGCGGAATCGGATTGGGAGATGGCTACGCCAGACGTGCAGCGCCATCGTAACCCCGTGTGACCTACAATCCCCAAACTACAGGGATGGCGGTGGTAATGGCTACACGTAACTGGCCTGGTAACGCTAATATCCTTAACAAACTCGTGCCATGCACAGGGATCTGCCAGGGCTACGACGCTGGTATCGTCATGACGGCTGCACTACAAGAGTTCAACGATCAAAGTGAGGCCCATCAGCTGATGTGGAAGCACAAGTCCCAGCATGTCCTGGGATCTGTATATCCCCATCAGCTACAGAGTAATGGCTCAACAGTCTCCCAAACCAGGGCTTCTCAAATCCAGTCTCCGAGGACATACTAATGGTGCGTACACACGGGGAGATATATTGCTGAGCAATATATTGCTCAGTGTCTCCTTTTCATCAGCGACCAGAGATGGTCGCTGATGAAAAGGACCTCTGCTGGGGGAGCCGCAGAGGTAATTAGCTGGTCGCAGGAGCCAGCGATTACAATGGGGCAGAAAACGGGAGCGCGCACCTGGCGATTTATCGCCGGGGCACACTTCCATCACTGGCAATATGGTCGCCTGCGACCATATTCCCAGCGATTATAGCCCCTATCGCCCCCATGTGTACACAGTATTAAATGGCATGTTTTCCAGGAATCGGTACATCTGTCAGAATGAACTTAGGTCTACAGTCATTAGGTCGACCCCACTAGGTCGACTGGCAGGAAGGTTGACCTGACTTAAGGTCGACATGGGCCAAGGTCGACATGACTTAAGGTCGAATTTGCATAAAGGTTGACATGAGGAAGGTAGACTGGTCATAAGGTCGACATGGGTTTTTCACTGTTTTTTTTTATCCGAATGTCGACACAGTCGACATGGACACAGTTGGCAATGAGAATCGGACCCTCGCATCGCCACAGCTTTAATAACCTCCTCCACGCCCTAGTGGATGGTAGGGCATGAAATACCGCCTGTCGGAACATGTCGGCTCAAAAAACAGTGAAAAACCCCATGTCGACCTTATGACCAGTCGACCTTCCTCATGTCGACCTTTATGCAAATTCGACCTTAAGTCATGTCGACCTTGGCCCATGTTGACCTTAAGTCAGGTCGACCTTCCTGCCAGTCGACCTAGTGGGGTCGACCTAATGACTATAGACCTAAGTTCATTCTAATAGATGACCGCATCCCGTTTTCCATATCACCTGACAGAATCACAAGTGATCACAACCACCTTTTAACTGTGCCAGTTAGACTCAGTAGCGAATGCTCCGGCAAGGATATATGGAAAACATGCACGGTCAGTGTATCCTGATAACTGTATCTGAGAGGCATTGGGACTAATGAAGCTGGGTTCACCCCTGCATGTCTGTAACATAGGGATTACAGTCCCGCACGCCTGCTATAAGGGTTAAGGAGGCAGGTACCGGAGAAGGGGGGGCTCACAGATCTGCTGTCTGAGCACTTTCCAGCCTCATGGCTCAGAGAGCTGACAGAGCGCAGTCTGTGACCAGAGCACACTCCATAAATCACCCCTGGCAACCAGCTGAGATGTGGATGAGTAGTGCTCAGTGTGAGGCTACAAGCCCAGAGGTCAACAGTACTTCACCGCTGCCTCGGGCCTATTTGTCAGAACCTCCCAGCCATAACCATGTCTCCCTGAGGTAACCGCTGCGGCCTGTGCCTCTTTCCTCACAACCAGCCCTTGTTGTTACACCATGGAGACGTGGAACGCAGCCGGTTCCCGCCATGTTTTATAGCCCAGACCCTTCGTGGATCAGCTATAAATAGCGAGGGGGAAAGTTCTGTGATTGTTAGAAGCATAATCACAGGAAAGAGAAGGGAAATGGTCCGCAGACGAGACAGCGGTGCGGCCTAGCCATCGGAGCCACGTGAATCGCCGGGCCGCTGTCTCGCCATAGCGCTTATATACCGTATACGCAATCCGGTGGAGGACATTTATTTAAGCCCCGGTTTATCTTGTTATTTTACATACACTGAATGCAGGATGTTGGTCCTCATCACCTCACGCGCCTCAAGCATCCAGATGATTGGTCAGCAGGTCAGGAAGTCAACCCCCAATGAACAACAAGCATTAGGGTGACACATACAAATGGCCAACATATAAAAAGTGGATGGAGCTTAAGGTCATCATGTAAAAAAAGTTGACATGTTCAAATTGTCAACACGACAATGGTCAACGCACATATGGTTGAGACACTTTTAATTTTATTTTCCTATTTGTTCCTCATTTACCATCCACGTGGCTACGGTTGGGAATAATGACCCAGTCAATTAGCTCCTAACTGTCACATAACAGGCTGTGTTTTTGAAATGACAGTTAGGAGCTGGCTGGCTAGTACATTATCTCACAGCTGGAGGATGAGCGCGACCCGCAGCGCACGTGATCATCGATCAGTCCCATTAGTACCCAGAGCCCAAGATTTGCATTTACTCAATTTCTAAACTTCAATGTAACTCCCATTTTAGTAAATGTACCCCCTTACGCTCCACGTGGTTAAAGAGCCACAGCCAGTCCTGTCCTAGAGGAACAGAGGAGGGGAAATGTTTTCCATTGGATTAAACTGAGGATAAGTAGCCCAGAAATCCTGCGCTGTCTGATTGGTTTGGCAGTTGTGAGCCTATGGTAGAAAACAACCTGGGAACCAATCATTAGCCGGCTCTGCCTCTCTTAACCTTTTCATGCACTTTCCATATAAAAGCGTACAGCGTAACTCATTGTGTTCCTGTGCGATGACTTAGAATACAGTGTATTACTCTAAACCTGGCTTTCTGGGACTAAGTAAAAACGGGACCCGGACAAGACCCCGGACAGCCGGACCGGACATCAAACTCTGCATTCTGGAGCTTGTAGTGTCCGGCCTGGGGGATGTCTTTTCCGGGGGAATGCCTGTGATAGCTTTCACCAGGAACATGGTGAAGGAGAGATTACAGCCTCACCGTGTGGTCCGGACCGTTACGGTTTTTGCTACATGCCCAGGCCATACAGGGAGGCTTTATTCTCCCCCTCCTCCTCTCCTAGGTGACAGCCCCCCCCCCCCCCCCCGGAAAAGACACCGTTGGACAGGCACCCCCTGGACCGGACACTACAAGCTCCGCAATGACACAAATTGATGAATGGAGCCTGTTCGGTCCGGGGTTCTGTCCGGTTCCGGTTTTTACCCATACCCTGGCTTTCTCAGGATGCGACGTGTTGGCTGGGTGACAATTGTCTCTTCTAACAGCCTGGCTTACCCAGAACCCAGCACCACGTGCTCCTGCTTTAATGTAGGTTAAATATTATCCGCCATCTGCTGTTACTCTTTATGTAAATCACATATAACGTTGTAAGGCCTTAGCCATTATCTTGGGCCAGCATTCGCCCATCTGCTGGAAATTCTCTACACTTTTCAAAAGACTCGACAAACGACAGAATGTAACACGGCGTAACCGGAACACAACCCAGAGATTTCCTCCTATCTCCATCTACAGCTCACACTGGCCCTTATTCAGATCTGACTGCAGTACACATTTGTTTGAAAAATGGGCACAACCATGTGCACTGCAGGTGGGGCAGATGTAACATGTGCAGAGAGTTAAATTTGGGTGGGATGTGTTGAAACCGAAATCTAAATTGTAGTGTTAAAATAATGCAGCCAGTATTTACCCTGCACAGAAACAAAATAAATCACACAAATCTAACTCTCTCTGCACATGTTACATCTGCCCCACCTGCAGTGCACATTTTTTTGCCCATTTTCCAAACAAATTAGTACTGCGACCAGATCTGAATAAGGGCCACAGAGAGTAAGCGCAAATCATTGTTGGGAACAAAACAGGAATGTGCCAATAACAGCATGTCATCAGTCATCACAACTATTTATTCCTTTGGGGGGGGGGGCATTTTGTGATCTGAAACAACGTTCAGCCAGATCGGCGTGCCCGGTCCCAGTGACATGTTGGAGGCACGAGCCATTAATGCCTCACTGACGTATATTGGTTCAGAACACAGAATGGTTTCCATCACCCAGTAAGGTCTCAGAAAAAGGGAATTTGGTCCTAAATTGTACAAAAACAATTGTGCAACATTTCTGGGTCCATTAAAAAAAAAAAAAAAAAAAAAAAACACAGTACAAGTCACCTGGGCTCACCCCTGTCTGATACACCCTCTTATGTACAAAAACAAATGAATCCGCTTCAGTTTTTCAAAAATCTTTTTTTCTTTTTAGCCCAGAATTGTACATTTTCCTTTGGTAAATTTCCATAACTTGTCAATCAAGATAACTCACACAGAGTGGGTATGATGACACCCACAATCCTTATCCACAGCCATAACCCATAGCAACCAGACCACTAAGCTTACACTATATACAGTCACACACTGATTACCCCAACGACTTGGGGCCAAGGGTATTACTGAAGATCAGTTTGTATTATTAAATGATACAATATAATTTCTGTGGCTCGTATAACATCAGATATCACTTTAGGATCCCATAGATTGTGTACTAATTCATTGTTGTTCTATCTAGATAATTGTCATTTTTGGATAATTGACTTTTCAGGTAATCAGTGTTGTAAAGCAGCTGTATTTAGAGTGTATTAGGGTTCTAGTCACCCCTCCCCAATCATCTGCTCTTGAATGAATAAAGGGAGGGGGTGGTGGTATAGCTTTAAGAAAAACAGGTCTTTGAAGTTGAAAATCCACATACAGATCCTTAGTGAGGGGTAAGTAGGTACAGAATGTGAAAGGCTACAATAGGATTAAGGTTTTTAATATCCAGCCCCCTGATGCTACTTGTGATAGACAGATTTTGGCACACCAAATAATGCCAACCTATCTTCTATATAAAAGCCAGGACAAGACGGCGCCCGGGCACCTGAGTCTACTTATCAGTAAAAGGCCATAGGTCACCTATTGCTGGCCTGTCCTTTATTCTGTGTGGCCACAATAATAAGCAAATGATCAGACCTGTGGCTTCTGCTCTGTTCCAGTGACCAATGTGACACAGGCACAAGTACAGTATATACTGTATACTCATCCCTACACAGCATCTCCTTCTAGGACATTTATTTTGGTCACCTAATTCCTGGACCTCTGCAGCTGTCACAGTCCCTGCTTAATTATTTCTGTGCCCTGCTTACATCTAACCCTGGAACCTCCAGTCAACAAGGAGCCATCTCACATTTCCTTATGGAGGTAGTGATAATCCATAGGTCACTTTTGCACCCCCTTTTAGATCACTTTTGCACCCCAAACCTGAACACATTTAACCATCTAGTGACACACATTTCATAGAATTAGCTCAGTAGTATTCGCCCCTCTGGACAGTGATCACAGCCTACAGCACCAAGACTTTTACATTACAATCAGCTCTACTGCCCCACAGCTTGCCAGCTCCTAGTGGTCTTACAGTATATGCACACAGGGTGCCATCCCTCCTCTATCAACTATACCTGCCTTGACAATTCTGTACGTGTCTGTAAATGAGCCCCACCCTGTCCTGCAAAATCTGCTTCTCTGGCTCAGTCAACATCCCAAGTTCCGCAGCCAGGGGCTCCCCGGCCAGGTAGAGCGAGTGCAGCTCATCGGCCGTGCTCCGAGCCAGGCAGAGTTCGCGCAGCCTCCTGACCACGCCCCTACGGAACAGGCACACCGTGGCCAGGAGCTGCTCGTTGTACTTGTCCCAGGTGTCCCGCAGCCGGTATCCGTGCGCCATTCCGGCTTCGTTGTCCAGCAGTACCAGGGTCCCATCGGGGGAGCGATGCAAGTTGTTGGTTCCACGCAGCATGACCCGCGGGTCCCACTGGAGGCTGAAGAGGTTGCTCACCAGCCGGTCAAAGTTGCCAGTTAAGTAGTCGAAGAGGATGAGGTCGCCCCACTGGGCCAGCTCCACCATTCCGGCATGTCCAGAGCGCAGCTCCTGGTGCAGGGGGTGTAAGTGGCCATCCTGGGCGTGCAGGGCCCCTGGGGGCAGCACGGAGGTTAGATTGTGCACCCAGGGGGTGATGGTAACCAGTGACCCCGGCACCCACCCTGTGGCCCCTAGTTCCGCTTGCACAGGGTCCCACTGGGCACTGCCCACCTTGGAGAGGACGCAGGGGGGCACAGCACGGAGCCCCAGGAGCCGGGACAGGTAGTAGGACAGCACCTCGCCCTGGATCTGCTCCGGGTTGATGCCATAGCGCACACATGCCCGGCTGCCATCGGACAGGGTCACCAGTCTGTTGGTGCTGCGCCCGCAGCCCTTCTCCAGGGTCACCACCCCGGCTGCCCGGGCACTCTGCTGCCAGCGCAGGGAGGACTCTTCCGAGAAACCCGGGGGCAGCACCTTCTCCAGCGCCCGGGGCCACAGGATGCCCTGCTCCAGGGTGACTGTGTCATGTGATAGGGTGGTGTTGCCCACGGATGCCCCCTGTGCGGGACCTGAGTGCGGGGAGGAAGCCGCAGTCACTGGCGGAGTCTGAGGCAGGAGTACCAGAGGGCGCAGAGCCCGGGGCGCCCTCCTAGGTCCTGGGGGCGCAGTGGGGTGAGAGTCTCTCCATGCCCAGAAAATGCCACCCAGCAGCAGACAGAGCCCGGATGTCAGAACAGCCACAGCTGCCCTCATCCTAGCAGGGGCAGGAAGGCTGCGCTCACACTGCACTTGGCGCATCCAGGGGGGGGACACCCTCAGGGCGCAGCTGCACCGGTCACTGGGCGCATTGTCTGCTTGCCAGGGGCAGTAACCGGATCGCAGATGGTGGGCACATGATGGGTAGTAAAGCTAAGTGCCGGGCACAGTGTAGGGTGGTCACTGGGCACACGCTGGTTCCTGGGCACAGTGCAGGGTGGTCATTGGGCACACGCTGGGTCCTGGGCACAGTGCAGGGTGGTCACTGGGCACACACTGGTTCCTCGGCACAGAGCATAGTAGTCACTTGGCGCACGTTGGGTCCTGGGCACACATTGGGGCACTCCTCCCTGGGTACGTTGGGTTCTTTGTCCTCTGGTGCTGCTGAGCCCCCCACATGCCAGCCTGTGTCCCGGAAAGTTGTGCTGGGGTCCTGGCAGTGAGGAGAGGGGTGTGCGGGGGTCCCTCTCCCTCCCCAGATCTGCTGTGTGACTGCTGGAGAAGAAGCGTGAGCTCTGCAGCTTCCAGATGAAGGAGAGAAGATTCCCACACCCTCCCCGGCCCCCTCATCACCCGCCGGCTCCACCTCTTAAAGGGGCAGGGTCCTGAGTCCCACCGGCTCCTGCAACAAAGCATTTGGCAGACTCCAGATGTGTCATCTCTGTGCAAAGAATACAGTGTTACAGCATACAAGGAGGCTGCATGTAATAGGGTGTACCGGGTACCCCAGGCATGCCAACAGGGTATAACAGGAAACCCAGCCATGCCGACAGGGTACAGGGTGTAACAGGCAACCCAGCCATGCCAACAGGGTACAGGGTGTAACAGGCAACCCAGACATGCCAACAGGGTATAACAGGGAGCCCAGCCATGCCAACAGGGTACAGGGTGTAACAGGCAACCCAGACATGCCAACAGGGTATAACAGGGAGCCATGCCAACAGGGCACAGGGTATAACAGGGAGCCCAGCCATGCCAACAGGGTACAGGGTGTAACAGGCAACCCAGACATGCCAACAGGGTACAGGGTGTAACAGGCAACCCAGCCATGCCAACAGGGTACAGGGTGTAACAGGCAACCCAGCCATGCCAACAGGGTACAGGGTGTAACAGGCAACCCAGCCATGCCAGCAGGGTATAACAGGAAGCCCAGTTATGCCAACAGGGTACAGGGTGTAACAGGCAACCCAGCCATGCCAACAGGGTATAACAGGGAGCCCAGCCATGCCAACAGGGTATAACAGGGAGCCCAGCCATGCCAACAGAACAGGGTAAAACAGGCAGCCCAGCCATGCCAACAGGGTATAACAGATAACCCAGCCATGCCAACAGGGTACAGGGTGTAACAGGCAACCCAGCCATGCCAACAGGGTACAGGGTGTAACAGGCAACCCAGCCATGCCAACAGGGTATAACAGGTAACCCAGACATGCCAACAGGGTACAGGGTGTAACAGGCAGCCCAGCCATGCCAACAGGGTACATGGTGTAACAGGCAATCCAGCCATGCCAACAGGGTATAACAGGCAACCCAGCCATGCCAACAGGGTACAGGGTGTAACAGGCAACCCAGCCATGCCAACAGGGTATAACAGGGAGCCATGCCAACAGGGCACAGGGTATAACAGGCAGCCCAGCCATGCCAACAGGGTACATGGTATAACAGGTAACCCAGCCATGCCAACAGGGTATAACAGGCAACCCAGCCATGCCAACAGGGTATAACAGGCAACCCAGCCATGCCAACAGGGTATAAAAGGTAACCCAGGCATGCCAACAGGGTGTAACAGGTACTCCCGCCATGCCAACAGGGTGTAACAGGTACCCCAGGCATGCCAACAGGGTGTAACAGGTAACCCAGCCTTGCCAACAGGGTGTTACAGGTACCCCAGCCATGCCAACAGGGTATCACTGTGGATGCAACACAATAATGCCACTACCCAGGCAGCATCCAGTGCAGGACCCCCTGTGGGCTTTATCTCATTGTGTTCTGCATGTGTAGCATGAGTACAATGTATCACAGTGATGTAGTGCTGGGAGGTAAGGGTTAACATGGGTCGTCTCTGGGGAAGCCATTCAGCAAGTGCATTGCCCTACAGGCTCACTGATCTGCAGGGGTCAGGGGATGTGTCAGGGATGCAGTTTGGTAACAGCCTTTATTTTGTCTCCTAATTGGGACTTCTTGCAATCATGGAAGCCTCAGTACGGGAGCTCCCCCTGGTGTCCAAATACTGGAACTGCGCCTTGTTCTGTTCTTCAGGGAGAAATAGTTTTATTTAGTTTATGGGTGGTCCTGCATCAAAGGAAAACTACATCCTAAATATAATACATGTGATTAACAATAATAAATAATTGTGCTTCATATATCTGTATCCGTCAGGTACCATGTGGCTGTAACAGTCTACTACACAAGGATGAAATTATCATCACCGCCCAAAGTGTAAGGTAGGTGATAGGGAGATGGCATGGAAGACAGGGGAAGAATGGGGTGTTTATATGACAGTGCAGTATATAGTATGTATGTATAATATGTATATACAGTATAAATATATATAATATGTATAATAGCCAATGGTGACTTCTGGGAGCGCTAGTAATTCATGTCAGCACTGTAAAAGATTCCTTATATCAGCAATAATCTTCAATGCTGCACTGCAGGTGGAGCAGATGTAACAGGTGCAGAGAGTTAGATTTGGGTGAGTTATTTTGGGTACTTGTTTCCTAGCACGGCACCCGTCGTGGTAGATCGCATACCTTAAGTTAAGGTAACTTAACTCGACGCGATGGACGCGATTTTCTGTCAATTAAGTGTTTTAATTGCCGGCAAGGAGAAAATCGTGTTGATCGCGTCCATCGCATGCCATTATAATGGCATGCGATGCAACCGACGCGATCAACGCGATTTTACATAGGGCTCAATGTTAAATTAGCTTTCAATGATAAAATCGCGTTGATCGCGACCATCGCATGCCATTATAATGGCATGCGATGCGATCAACGCGATTTTACATAGGGAACAATGGGAAATGGTCCAATGGGTCCAATTTTTGATTGTATATGCACCGTCATGGGTTTTAAGTATGTGAAGTGTCCCCCCATTGTTAACGCCCACCCCACTATTGACGCCAACCCGAAGCGTGGCGAGTGCAGCGAGCTCGCGAGGGGCGGCGGTATGCCTCCTCCGACCTTTTCATACCCCCACTATCCACATCGGTTTGGAGTTGATTTTATAAAGTGTGGCGAGCGCAGCGAGCCACCGAGCCCGAAGCGTGGCGAGCCCCAGCGAGCCTCGCCACGCTTCGGGCTCGGTGGCTCACTGCGCTCGCCACACTTTATAAAATCGACTCCACGCCAACGTGGATAGTGGGGGTATGAAAAGGTCGGAGGACGCGTACCGCTGCACTTGCCACGCTTCGAGTTGGCGTTCATCGTGGGGTGGCGTTAACAATGGGGGGCCATTTCACCCATGACGGGGGCTATGCAATTAAAATTGGGGTTTCTTGGGCTCAGGGACCATTTTACATTGATTCCAATGTAAAAATCACATGCGATTTGGTTGCATGCGATGCGATCGACGCGATTTTTTAGGTCCCGATGCTTGAGATAAATTGCCGTGCTAGGAAAGTACCTTATTTTGTTTCTGTGCAGGGTAAATACTGGCTGCTTTATTCTTACACTGCAATTTAGATTTCAGTTTCAACACAACCCACCCAAATTTAACTCTCTCTGCACGTTACATCTGCCCCACCTGCAGTGCACATGGTTTTGCCCATTTTCCAAACAAATTTGTACTGCAGTCAGATCTGAATAAGGGCCAGTGTGAGCTGTAGATGGAGATAGGAGGGAATCTCTGGGTTGTGTTCCGGTTATGATATGGGTCTTCAAACTGTGGCCCTCCAGATGTTGTGAAACTACAAATCTCAGCATGCCTTGCCACAGTTTTGCTATAAGGGAGTGTTAAAACTTCGGCAAGGCATGCTGAGATTTGTAGTTTCACAACATCTGGAGGGCCACAGTTTGAAGACGCCGTGTTACATTCTGTCGTTTGTCGAGTCTATTGAAAAGTGTAGAGAATTTCTAGCAGATGGGCGAATGCTGGCCCAAGATTACGGCTAAGGCCTTATAACGTTATATGTGATTTACATAAAGAGCTACGGAAGAGTAGCAGATGGCGGATAATATTTAACCTACATTAAAGCAGGAGCACAATTTTGGCCATTAATATTAGACCCACATTACACCGCGAATGTGATTATTGATCAGTGGGCCGACAATCTCTGTCCCAAAAATCCCTGCTCCCACCACAGAATCCCGTTCCCAAACCAGAACCCCCTCCCACCACAGAACCCTCCTCCCACCACAGAATCCCGCTCCCAAACCAGAACCCCCTCCCACCACAGAACCCTCCTCCCACCACAGAATCCCGCTCCCAAACCAGAACCCCCTCCCACCACAGATCCCCGCACCCACCACAGAATCCCGCTCCCAAACCAGAACCCCCTTCCCACCACAGAACCCTCCTCCCACCACAGAACTCCGCTCCCACCACAAAACTCCGCTTCCAACACAGAACTCTGCTCCCACCACAGAACCCCGCTCCCACCACAGAACCCTTCTCCCACCACAGAACCCTTCTCCCACCACAGAACCCTCCTCCCACCACAGAACCCTCCTTCCACCAGAGAATCCCGCTCCCAAACCAGAACCCCCCCTCCCACCACAGATCCCCGCTCCCACCACAGAATCCCGCTCCCAAACCAGAACCCCCTCCCACCACAGAATCCTCCTCCCACCACAAAATCCTCCTCCCACCACAGAACTCCGCTCCCACCACAGAACTCCGCTTCCAACACAGAATTCTGCTGCCATCACAGAACCCTGCTCCCACCACAGAACCCCATACCTCCCAACAGTCCCGATTTTATCGGGACAGTCCCGATTGTCAGGGCCTGTCCCGCTGTCCCACCCGCGGGCGGCAGTGTCCCGCGGTGTGGGGGGGCTGTTGGGAGTCCCCCCTGTCAGCTGCTAAGCAGCGGGGAATAAACGCTGTGCGCATGCGCACAGCGTTTATTCCCACAGCCAGGGGGCTGGGGGCATGGCTAGAGGCTCACAGAGCAAAATGGGGGCGTGGCCTCGCGGAAGAGCCGCGAGTATAGGCCAAACCCCCAAATTAGGCCACGCCCCCAAAAATGTGGACGCACCTCCGGCGCGCAGCAGCAGCATCCCGCCTGCTAAAGTGCCAAAGTTGGGAGGTATGGAACCCCGCTCCCACCACAGAACCCCCTCCAACCACAGAACTCAGCTCCCAACATAGAACCCTTCTCCCACCACAGAACCCTGCTCCCACCACAGAACCCTCCTCCCAGCACAGAACTCTGCTCCCACTACAGAAACCTCCTCCCAACACAGAACTTTGCTCCCAACACAGATACCCGCTCCCAAACCAGAACCCTCCTCCCACCATAGAACTCCCTCCCACCACAGAACCCCACTCCCACCACAGAACCCTGCTCCCACCACAAATACCCAGAAACCTCCTTCTCTTAGCAAGTGGCTCAAATTATGACAAAAATAGCAATGCTATATACAGTAATACTAGAGATGGCGCCCAGTGCTAGCAGCTTCTTCTAACAAGTTTGCTGTGTGTGGATCTGAGTCCTCAATAAGTGCGCTGGACCAGGGAGCAGCTGCCAGGAAGAAGATACAGGATCCTTACCATGAGGTGGGAGAATGTGAGCTTAGTACAGTATATTCTGCCACAGATGCACGTGAAGGAAGTCTCTGACAGTTGTGAATGGCAACCCTCATGCAAACAGTGGAAGATAGTGAACTCGCTATGTTCATTCCCTTAGCAACAGTTACATGTAAAGATCCAGTGAGGAAGATACAATGGTAATGCTTTAGGTAGTTTATTGCTGTACCATGAGATGATGCACAGATACCTTGAGAGATGACACATAGAGGTCAAAGCAAAATCCTTTCTGCAGCTCAGGAAAACATGTCTGCTACACAATGCCATGCACCCACTCATAATATCTGACAGAGTAGTGTCGAGGGTCGACTCTGCGACCTCAAATGGGGTCCCAACATCATTACAACTGTCAAGAAGGCTCAGCAGCGGTTGTTCTTCCTGAGGCAACTCAAGAAATTCAACATCCCGCAGGAGCTGCTGCTCATCTTCTACACTGCCATAGTAGAGTCTGTCCTTTGCTCCTCGATCACAATCTGGTTCGGAGGAGCAAACGAGAATGACAGACGAAGGTTGCAAAGAGTGGTGAGGATGGCAGAAAAGATCATTGGGGCAGAGCTCCCCGCTGTCCAAGAACTATACCTAGCCAGGGTCAATACGCGTGCAGGAAAGATCTTGGTGGACAAGCTACACCCTGGCCACAACCTGTTTGAACCCCTTCCGTCAGGCAGACGTTTTAGGTCCATCCCAGCAAAGACGACAAGAACTACAAAAGGCTTCTTCCCAATAGCTGTCCACCAACTAAACCGTATTGAACATACCAAATACTAAATACTAACTCGAACTTTTCTAGATACATGTGAAATGTATGTGATGTATGTTTATGCCTCTCTTCCCACCCCCTTTGTGTTCCTTGATTGATGCTGCACTGTTACCACAAAAAATTCCAAGCATATGCAAGTATACCTGGCCAATAAAGATGATTCTGATTCTGATGAGACTGACACAGGAACTGGAAGTGAGCTCACAGAACAGGAGTAGTCACATGACCAGGGCCGAATTTGCCACAAGGCCTGTGAGGCACTGGCCTCGGGGTGGCACCTATTAAGGGCGGCACAATTAGGGTTACCACTTACAAGTTACCAGGCCCACACCAGAGTCTGGCAGGCCGCACTGTCCGTGTCACTGTCCTTCTGTCACGGCCGCCAGGGCGTGGGCGGAGTGACGGTGCTGGCAGGCTCGGCCGAGGAAATGTCTGCGTGAGAGCAGAACTGGAGCCGGCCCGGGTGATGTGCTGTGCCTGTGCGCACTGCCGGACCAGGAAGTACAGTGCGCACTGAAGGGGAGATGCAGGAAGATGCCTCCCCGTGCATCGGAGTACCACTATACCACCAACGATCGGGAGACATGGGGAGTGTAAGGCACACTACACCACCAACGGAAGGTGCACACACAAGGAAACCGGTGAGTGTGGCAGGGGCGGCCAGAATTTTTGTACCTAGGGGCAGCCTGACCCCTAAATCCACCCCTGCACATGACACATACATTTGGTAATTACATTAACTTACAGAGGTAAATATGACATCAGCACACAGTACTTGTTCTGTTATGTTTGTGTACAGAATTTATTATATTCTGTATAACCTTTTCATGACCACTTATGTACTCGTATATTAAATATGTTTGATACAGCCATAGACCATCTATAGTTTTAAATATTGATACTGTATTGAATACAATATCCAGTGTATGACACGACCAATGTGTATATAATGTGCAGGGTCATTATCAGGTTCTTCTACCGATCCCCCCTGCTCCCGCACTGTCTACAATGTTCTGCAGAGACTGTGGACAGCACGTGGAAACCCCATCTTGCAATCCTGCATTTTCCACTGGTGTGAGTACTCGCTGGTTCCTAGTGTGAGTACTCGCTGGTTCCTAGTGTGAGTACTCGCTGAGTTCCTTGCATGAGTACTCGCTGGTTCCTGGTGTGAGTACTCGCTGGTTCCTTGCGTGAGTACTCGCTGGTTCCTGGTGTGAGTACTTGCTGGTTCTTGATGTGAGTACTCGCTGGTTCCTTGCGTGAGTACTCGCTGGTTCATGATGTGAGTACTCACTGGTTCCTGGTGTGAGTACTCGCTGGTTCCTGGTGTGAGTACTCACTGGTTCCTGGTGTGAGCACTTGCTGGTTCCTGGCGTGAGTACTCACTGGTTCCTGGCGTGAGTACTCCCTGGGCCTGGTGTAAGTGCTGGTTCCTGTCACATACTTCCTGGCCCTGGCTGTCCGGGTCTTACAGCTAGCCAGTGCAGACTTACGCAGGTGATTGTGATCTTGTGCTGCGTCCTCCGATGCAGCCTTGGGATCTCGCAGATGGATGCAGAATGCTGCATTTGCATTTTATTTGTGCAGAGTTGCTTCCCTGCAGCCTGCAATTCCCTGCGCACCACAATCTGGCCTCAGTGCAATACCCATGGAAGTCTTTCTAATTTATAACTCCCCAGCGCGTTTGCAGGGGGGAGCGATGTTTAACTTCTGCGCTTAAGCATTTATTTATTTATTTATTTATTAACAGTTTCTTATATAGCGCACACAGATTCCGCAGCGCTTTACAAAGCATAGTTATAATCAAAAACACATAACAAATTACAGTACAAGACAGTTTAGGACAAGTACAGTACATGGTTAATATGGATAGGTGCACCAGGGGACAGGACATTGAAGCAATTATCAGGGTGGCAGAGGTTTATATATTCTAAGAAAGGCACATAAGGAGAGAGGGCCCTGCTCGTGAGAGCTTACATTCTAAAGGGGAGGGTTATGCAGACACTATGTTACTCGCTGTTCCATTCGCACCTAGTAGTGCGGGCGGGGGGGGGGGGGTCAGCAGCGAGTGGCTGCTCCGCCCAGCATTTCATGGGCATCCCCAAAGCTGGGCGTTCCCAAGGTGATTTGGCAATGCCGCGGGTGCCGGGGGCAGGTAGCCACAAACCTAAGGCACCAGAGATTGTCTTACATTTGCGCGCACCTTAGAAATCATTCAATGGTCAATGACCATCGAAGTATTTCCTCCCCGCACGTAAGCTGCGAATGGATCTATTTGCACGCGTGCGGAGGAACTCGGCGTGCGAGGGGGCCGGCGGCGTTTAAAGCACACACGAAGTGTGAACCAGAATGAGGGCCATGCAGCGTAAATCTACACATCATCTGTGTAGTGCAATGTATAAAATGAATGCAAAATGGTTGGCATTGGTGCAGAACAGCTGGGCATTAAGGTCAGGTCACAGCCTAAATCGGATATTTAACTCTGCAAGTCCCATTATGACAACTCATTTACAACAATTGCAGAAATGACTTAAAGTGCTGATATTAATATGCAAGCAGCAAATCTGTTATATCATATGTAACATGTTCTGTGCAGAGCGTTGTCTGTATTATAGGACATACGGTCACACGTTGCATCAGATGGTGATTACGGCCGTCACTGATTCGTAGAAATGTATAAATGAAATGCGAGCATACGGCCACTTCCTTACAGACACAGCAGGCATGGTGCAATACTGCCTCCTAGTGGCGAAACTGGGACCAGCGGGCAGCTGTAAGCTTTCTGTTATTCAGTATAATCCCCAGCCTTTGTAATTCACAGTTTGGCTGTAATGCACATGTCTTCAACCTGTGGCCCTCCAGATGCTGTAGAACTACATGTCCCATCATGCCCTGACAGTTTTGGCATGCTCTCATAGGAAAAAATGTGGCAATGCATGTTGGAACATGTAGTTTCACAACATCTGGAGGGCCACAGGTTAAAGACCCATGCTGTAATGTCAGCATGAAGCATGTTTTGATACGACAGATATAGTCACCCCCCCCCCCTCCTTCTGACTCAGCACAGTGTATGTGATTAATGTGATGCCTATGCAATGAATTCCAAATGCAATTTAACCACCCGTGCATTCATCCCTAAGCATATAAGTAGGTTTTTGGTTATTCGAAACCTGGACAGTCTGCTTATTGTAGATACTACCTATAATTATTGCATGTGCTGTTTCCCATACCATTATAACATTATCCAAATCAGTATGGACACCAGATGCTCTAATCCAGTGGTTCTCAAACTCGGTCCACAGGACCCTACACAGTTCACGTTTTCCCAGGTCACCCGGCAGGTGCACAGGTGCATTCATTACTCACTGACACATTTTAAAAGATTCACAACTGGAGCTAATTATTTCACTTGACTCTGTGAGTAAATCTGCAAAACATGCACTGTGTGCGGTCCTGAGGACCGACTTTGAGAACCTGCGCTCTAATCAAAGAAATGTGTTTAACTAAAAAAAGATTACTAACCGAAATGCATGCAGCTAACAGCAACAGCATTTATGGGTCAATGCACACCAGACCAGATAAGACCTTGTGTGATCATGTTCTGCTCTCTCTCTCTCTCTCCCTCCCCTGTCAGGGGTTCCCTCAATGAAGGTTGATGAGAGTCGTCAGCAGGGAATCTTGAACAACTTCATGAAATCACAATGATTACAGCAAATCACTGTCCTTTTAAAGAATCTCGTTAAAAGCAGGAGATTAGGAGTACAATGCAGGACAGCAGTAGATCTTTGACTGTAATGGGAGCTTCCTGCAGGATGCGGGAGAACATGCAATTAGTCACTATACTGCATTATCACACCCCCTGTCCAGGCCAATTCACAGGAGAGGTGGCGAGCTGCATGTGGCTACCAATGACATGAAATAGGTGCATTGAGCAGCTCAGTAATATTACTGTGGGAGTGTGCTGCTGGATTATGAAGCCCCTACCCATGGAGGAGAGAATGCCCCCCAGAGGCGTTTAATGAGGGGTGTCTAATGCTCCGTTTCTGAGCAGACCCCGCCCCTCACACTGGAACCAATGCAGTAGAGAGCTGCACCGTATTCTAGGGGGCGTGGTCTATACAGGGGACGTCCTCTATTTGTATCAACTAAGTAGTAATTGCTCTGTTCGGCCCCAGCGTGGGGCTAGATCTAAGAGATGGGGTCACATCATCCTTTTACCTTGCGCCATCTTAACAGTAATCTTTGGGATGATGGCGCATGTGCACTAAAGAACTAAACAGCATCAGAGTCTTTGCTTCCACTGTGTGGTGTCCTCTTTCAAAAAGCTCGGCCAACCTGTTGGCGCCCCTGGGAGGGCCCTGTATGCCATCACACAGTAAGTGTACTCGGGGGGAAGGAAGGCGGTGCTGACCTATCCCAGGATAGAGACATCAATGCTGACTTCCATCTCCCACCTGCTAAGACAGGGGTAGCCAACTCCAGTCCTCGAAAGCTACCAACAGTTAACATTTTCCAAGTCTCCTCACAGAGTCATAAGTGAAGTATTTAGCTCCACCTGTGGATCTATAAAAAATGTGTCAGTCAGTAATGAGTGCACCTGTGCACCTGTGAGGTGAGCTGGAAAACGTGAACTGTTATGTAAGTAGCGATGAGTGAGGGGGGGAATGACACAGAGGGAGGGGTACTCGCCCTCATTATTTATACCACTTGCATTTGTATGGGGGCAAAGCTGTGACATATTTATTTTTATCCAGACTCGTGTTTTCAGATGTTCCCAATCCCTGATCTACAGATACCCGGCGTTCCCTGAGTCAGTTATTACAGTTTCGGGCAGATTACTGGGAATTTTCCGCTTTTCTGCCTTTAATCATTTCTGTTTTAGTCAGGAAGATGATCAGTAATGGAGACGCGGATTAAGATGAGGCCTCGCGTCGCACGTGTGCTAATAATCACCTCCCCCGCGTCTTTGATCTGACACCTGCAGGCTCTATAAAAGACAAAGATTCATGTAACAAGATTTGAGGAGGGAGCCGCTAAGTTCCTGCCATGATGAGGCGACGTGTCTCCATTACCTCCTCAGTCTGAGGTATAAATATCCCAGGTGCCATCACCCTGCATGCCATCTCTTCTCACCTCATCTTCTCCTCTCCAGATACATTGGTTGGATTTAACTCTATCCATCCTTCAGCCGTAGCATGGAGCCAATGCACCCGTCACTGCGCCCCCTCCAACCATGTATACATGTTGTGGGTACAAGGCATGAGTGGCCATGGCGCAGCGCGGCTATATCTATACCATAAGCTTTCGCATCATGGCATACATGGCACTGTATTTTTTAAACTGTTTTCAATGCAATGTGTGCTTATACTTAAAATAATCAACACTAAAAAGCATCACATAAAGACGAGAGTACCACTATGTCATAATACATGTCCTTATGCACATTACACCACACAGTGATGCCACATGTTATGCAACACAGTACAACCCCTTATACATGTTGCACCTTGCAGTTGTGCTCCTTATACATATTATGTCACCACAGTAGTGCTCTTTATACAGATGAAACCCCACAGTATAGCCCCTTTTTCATGTTACACCACAGTAGTACTCCTTATACACATTATGCCACAGTAGTGCTCCTTACAGTATATACATAACACCACACAGTAGAGCCCTGTATTCATACCTCCCAACTTTGCTTGTGACGGACCCGGGACACAGCTGATGTTTTCTGGGCGTGGCCTAATTTAGGGGGCGTGGCCTATACCCGCGGTATAGGCCGCTATTTTGCCGCTATGGGGGCATGACCCAGAGGCTCTGTGAGCCTCTAGCCATGCCCCCAGCCCCCTGGCTACAGGAATAGACGCTGTGCGCACAGCGTTTATTCCCCGCTGCTTAGCAGCCTACAGGGGGGACTCCCAACAGCCCCTCCTCACCGCGGGACACTGCCGACCGCGGGAGGGACAGCGGGACAGGCCCTGATAATCGGGACTGTCCCGCTGTAATCGGGACTGTTGGGAGGTATGCTGTATTCACCACAATAGTAATCCTTATACACATGTTTCATTGTGGTTCATGTAAATGACCTTAGGGCTCAGTTGCTATGACAGGGACCAGCCTCATTGCTGCACAAATATAGTTCCAGATCCACCTCTTTCTTTGCATTGGTCACAACTCACTGCAGGGCCCTAGGCTAATACAAAATTGTCTCTCACAGGATCTCCTCTTCCCGGCATCCCTGCCCCGGTGACGCCGGCAATTCCATAATTCCCCCAGGAGACCTCACAAGACCTTTCTCAGCCTCAAGTCCAGGAAGTGCTCCCATCCCAGCATAAACTATTGTGCCGGCCTTATGCCCCCCCCCCCTCCTGGAACCTAGCAACCGCAGCCTAATCAGACTGTTGGTTAATCAAGCCCTATCTCTCTGCGCCATACTTGCCCTCAAGTGCCAAGAGATGATTTTCCAGGCAGGCTCCCACACCTGTGGATGCCCCTGCACCTCTTGCATCTAGCTCACTTCCTAATGGAAATTAAAAAATGATCCCCACCCCTGTTGATGAGCCTATTGACGTGCAGCCCCACCCCCTGAAGTGGCTGGCTGGGTCTCTGCGTGGGGCTTCTCCAGCAGTGGATAGTTTACTGTAGGTGATTATGCTCTGTGCGCACTGGTTGCCATGGACAAATGCAGAGTTTCTGGAGTGGAGGTTCCCAATTGTTTGACTACAGAGCTATTGTTGACAGCCCATGGTGGAGGCATAGTTAGCATGTAACCATCTACAGTCTGCCCTAAGCACCGCGTCAGACATGTGCGGGGCCAATGCCTGATTCTCTAGTGCGATGAGTGAGCACTCACATCCGCAGACAGGAAATTCTACCACTGTGCATGTGCAGCAGCTGCATTCCACCCGTTGTGCTACATGTGGGGGCGGCTCACCTGGCTGTGGTAGATTGGGGGGTCCAGGCAACTGTCAGCCGACGTGCCGATAGGCAGTATGTCATGTCCTACCATCCACTAGGGCACAGTGGGAGAATAAAATAGTGTGCTGAGCATAGCGAGGCACCGTGCCCGGAGCCATGTGAGGAGACACATACACTTTTTTAGTGTGCATGTCGACTGTGTCGACATTCAGGAAAAAAGTGGTGGTGGGGGGGAAACCATGTCGACATTTTGACTGTCGACCTAGCTCATGTTGACCTAATGCATGTGTCGACATAATAACCCTGTCGACCTAACCACAGGTGTGTCGAACTTGGTGCATGTCGACCTTCAGTGGTTGACCCAATGCATGTCTTCCTCTTGTCGACCCTATGACCCATACCTGAAATAGTTGTGAAACTGGATTCGGTATGAAATACCGACGCCGGAATCCCGACCGCCGAAATGACGACAAGGGGGGGCCGTCCCATAGAGGGACAAAGTGCCGGCATTGCGGCGGTTGAGATTCCGGTGTCGGTATTTCGTCTGTTGGGATTCCGACCGCCGGCATATTGACCGCATCCTGTGAAACTGGATGTGCGCGCCCCCCACAAATACCTTCCCCTTCTTTGAAGCATCAGTGTCACTTGGAGAGATGCACAGCTCTGCACTAGGCAAATCAGCAATGTGCATCTGATTCTATGACACAGCACCAGGCTGGAATTGTCTAGCACAGGAATGACCACATACTTCCCATACTGCAGGAGAAAGGAGAGAAGACTCTGCAGCTTCTCTGAGGGCGGGGCTTATTGACATTTAGCCCTGCCCCCAGTCAGGGCCAGCGCCACCACTAGGCAGCTCTAGGCATTTGCCTAGGGAGCCGGCCACTGGAGGGCGCCAGTTTGCAGCAGGAGGTGCCCGTGGAGGTCAGTGGCACCGGCGGTGAGTGGCACCGCAACTCGCCCCCCCTGCGGCCGCCTCCCTACCCCTGGTATTACTTAGCGGCATTCGCTGCATCACCTGACACCCCCCGGAAATGACGCAGCGGTCTGCCGTCGCATCACCCGACACCCCCTGCCAACCTCCCCGCCAGCCTTGGAACTCTGCAGCGGCTGCCAATCACCGGCGGCCGATCGCCGGCACCCCCCCTGTACAGCGGCCGGAGGCAGGTGAGCACCGGAGTTCCCCCCCCCGCCTGGGGCGCTCCGGTGCCTTACACCGGCACTGCCCCCAGTCCTGTAAATGCTCTTTGAGGAAAGCCCTGTCCCCTCCCGAAAGAGCTGTGAATGCTGGTATTTGACTGGCAGAGAGAGTGGGTGCGGGGGGCGCTAAATGTGGGAGGCTTGCTCACCCTTTTCGGGACCCTCCCAGCCAATTTCCAGAAGGGTAGCATACCTCCCAACTTTTTCATGTTGTGAAGAGGGACACTCCTTCGCCACGCGATTGAATGCCCAAAAGGGGCGTGGCCTCTGTAAATTAGGGTGCCTCACGGGGTGATGCGATTAATAGACCACGCCCCTTTCTCGGCAAGCCCCCTAATTTCACGCCTGCCTTTGTCCCTAATTGCAAGAACAAAAAGTTGGGTACTATGCAGTTGGAAGGTATGGGGTAGGTAAGTATGAATTACCATATGTGAGCTGTTAATTAATTAATTTAAACAAAATGTTCCAATGAAATAAAATATGTTTCATTCAGTACATTGTAAAAACGTCAGTGGTGTTTCTTCAGCTCAGTGCAGCCCTCTAGCACCACCAGGTGGTAGGAAAGGGACATGCTGCCACTGTAGCATTACAGAGAAGGCTATTATCTCTTATATATTTATCCAGATCTGTCACTCATCCCCTGTGTATATAACGTTCCCGCCCAGCGGGATACACAAACCCGCCCCCCCTAGGGAAAAGACCAGTGTTTTATGTGTAGAACGTTTTTATGTGTATAACGTGCCACCCCCTTGACATCACCTCCCCCCGCCCCGCCAGGGCTACAGTACATGCCCACCATCCACCATTACTCCACAGCCACCATCCACCATTACTCCCGCACTACCCCCCTCTGTCAGCACCCTCCCCCCTCCCGGACCCCCCCCTCCCGCGATTCGCGGGACCCCACGCTCCCGAGATTTGCGGACCACCGCCCCCTCTCGCGATTCACAACACCCCCCCTCCTGCGATTTGCGAACCCCCCTCCCACGATTCTAGCCTCCCCCCCGCGATATGTGGGCCCCCTCCCGCGATTCACGGAGCCCCCCGTAGCGCCCCCCTCCCGCGATTTGCGGACCCGCTCGGCACCTCTCGCGCCCCCCTCCCGCGATTCCCGGACTTCCCCACGATTCACACCCCCCCCTCCCGCACCCCCTAACGCAATTTGCAGACCCCCTCCCACGATTTGCGGACCCCCCCTCCCACGATTCATGCCCCCCCCTCACGCAATTCACGGCACCTCCCCCCTCCTGCGATTCGTGGCCCCCCACGACCCCCCCTCCTGCGATTCATGCCCCCTCCAGCAATTCACGGACCCCTGCGCCACACCCCTCCCTTGATTCACGGCACCCCCGCGCCCCTCCCACGATTCACGGACTCCCACAACCCCCCTCCCGCAATTCACTGACCCTGACAACCCCCCTCCCGCAATTTGCGGATCCCCCTTCCCGTGATTCAAGCCCCCCCCGCACCCCCTCCCACAATTTGCGGACCCCCGCCCCCTCCCGCTAATCGCGGAGCTTCGCACTCCCCCCCTCTCGCAATTTGCAGACCCCCCTGACCCCCTTCCGGCAATTCCACCCCCCAGTGGCCCCCGCGACCGCTCCCGCATTTCACATACCCCTGTGAGAATGGGGGATCCTGTACCGTCACAAGCAGGTGCCGCCCCAAGGTGGGAAATCCGGCCCTAGCTGCCGTGCTGCAGGTTCCCTCACTTCCAGAAGTGTCCCCACGGTCCTCTGCAGCAGCACCACAACAGCCCATCCCTACTCTGCAACAGCCAAAAACCTTTACTACCCCTCATGCACACACACACCTCTATCACTGCCCTGCCTCCTGTTCTCCTGCCCCGTAACTTCCGCCAGTGGGGACTCACTCACCCTGTGTTGCCCACATTCCCCTATCATGCTTTACCACCCAGCTTCCTGCTCTCATGCACCCTAACTCCCACCCAGTAGGAGGAGACACTGACTCAGGGCCACCGTCCTGTACTCCTGTACTGCCACGCTGGACCCTCACCCACTGGCAGAAGCTGCACAGTGTCCCCCACCCTCCTCTTTAGTCCGCCGTATGCCCACACACCCCTATCACTACCCAGCTTCCTGCTCTCCTGAACTGTAACTTCCACCACTGTGGAGTCACTGACGCTGTGTTGCCCACATGCCCCTATCATGCCTCATAGCCCAGCCTCCTGCTCTCATGCACCCTAACTCCCACCCAGTAGGAGGAGACACTGACTCAGGGCCACCGTCCTGTACTCCTGTGCTGCCACGCTGGACCCTCACCCACTGGCAGAAGCTGCACAGTGTCCCCCACCCTACTCTTTAGTCCCCTTATGCCCACACACCCCTATCACTACCCAGCCTCCTGTTTTCCTGTGTCGTGACCTCCGCCAGTGGGGAGCCGCTGACCCAAAAACACCCTACTATACTATTGCACACACACACACACACACCTAAACAACCGCTTTTTAATTAAACAAAACAATACACACCCCCTTCCAAATCATATGCTCTCTATTTAACACATTTCAGCTATAACTGAAGTTGCAATACAGGCATCTTTCATACAATTCTAACCATATTTCTCACAATACAAACTAATTAAGGGGGTGCAGCCCCTCACGACGGTGTGAAGAGCGCCCGTAGGGCACGATGAATCACCTAGTTTCTTATTTATTTAGCCAGATCTGTCACTCATCCCCTGTGTGTATAACGCTGGGCGGGGTTACAAGAGTGATTGACAGCATTGTACACACATAGTTTCTGCCTTAGGACACCCCCCCCACCACGCTCAACATTATACACAAACCCGCCCCCCCTAGGGATAGACCAGTGTTATACACACCCCCCAGCCAGGGCTACAGCACCACCATTATACACCACAGCTAACAGGTGAGCGGCTGATCTGCCGCCCGCACCCTGCACCCATTAGAGATACACCAATGGGCCCCCACGCCAGTGCTGTGAGAGGGATGATGGGACCCCTGGGAAAAGGCTGTGTAATCCGCGTGTGTGTTCCCGGGGGGCACTTCATGGGGTGACCCCGGCTGTGACACTGCAAGTGCTGCAGCGTGTGTGATGGTACAAACATCTGGTGGAGTCATGGAAACGGGGAAAACACTCCGTCATATCGCAGCTACAGACGTGTGGAAAAACTGTCTCAATAAACAAAGGAGTTGGAATAGTCTGATGTGGGGTCTCTGGGATGGGGTCATGCAGTACACACACGGGCTCTGCATGTTCCTAATACAGGACGCACAGTGCCGCAACGTCATCTAGGATTAACCGTTTCTTTCTCAGCAGCCATATCTGATATCCCAGCACCACAGGGGAGTAGTGAACGGGTACACCGGGGGTGGGTGTGACGGGGGGCGCCAGCTCTGATCTCATCGCTAATTAGATCATTTGCAAATTGAGCGATTATTGAATGACTGCACATGTGTACGGTATGCATCACGCATGTGCGAGAGAGAATGCATCTGGATTGTAAATACAATGCTGCCAGAATTTACCTGACAGGAAGCTGCTATAAGGCAAGGGGCTGTCTGGGCAGCGGCTTTCTCCTCGCATTCTCACATGCCCACAGCACTCTCATGACACACCCACAGCACTCCCATGCAGGGCTGCCCAGAGGGGGCGGGTACTAATTACCTAGGCCCGGGCTTGCTGGAGGGGCCCAGCGGGCCCTCCCTTCCTTGTCCCTCCCAGGCAGCACATACCTACAGCATTTGCTGTGCTGACAGCAGGCTCAGGCTCAGCATGAGCATCTCACTGACAGCTCATGCTGTGAGAGCTCATGCTGAGCATGCTGTCAGCACAGCACATGCTGTAGGTATGTGCTGCTGCTGCTTCTGGGGGGGGGGGGGTGACAATAATACCCCCTCCTCAACTTTCAAATGTGTTTTCACTCCCTAAACGTTAATCGTAGGAGGTGGTCACAGCTTCTGCAATGAGGCCACGCCCCAAAATTTTTACCAGGGCCCGGCATGCCTCTCGGCTGCCCTGCTCCCATGACATGCCCACAGCACTCCCATAACATGCAAACAATACTCACATGACTCACCCACAGCACTCCCATGACACGCCCACAGCACTCCCATGACACGCCCACAACACTCCCATGACACACCCACAGCACTCCGATGACACACCCACATCACTGCCACATCCACAGCACAGCGATGACACACCCACAGCAATCCCTTGGACTCTCAGGACTCTCATGACACCCCCATGATGCAGTTACATGCAGTCACATTGTCGCACCTAGGGGCCTATTTAGACCCATTTGCTTGGATCCGAATTTGGCCCCTTCCCCGATGTTCGGGGTTTTCCAGGAGGGTCGGAATATGGGCGGGCAGGGGGCGGCAGCAGGGGAAGGCCCAGCTTGTCGGTGCCTGCTTGGGGTGGGCGGCTGATGTCACATGATTCGGAGATCATTTGAGAAGTATTGGCTGCGGAGATACATATTACAGAGACTGTTCTTATATTACATAAGATACTTATTATAGACACAGACAACACAGTTTATTTAGTGGGACGAGCGGCAAATATTTGGGATGTCAGAAGCTTCATCTAGTACCAAAATATGTTTATTTGTCTCCAAGTTGCGTGCTGGCGCCAGGAGATGGGCGGCCCCTGTTCCAGCGCCGCGTGCCAAGACATGTCGCAATTTATGTGGAAGAGATGCAGCAAGTGTGGGATGTATCTGAGGGCTCCTGACAGCTTGATAAATAAGATTGTTATTCGGTTCCCTGTTGGGGAGAGCGGCACATCACAGCGATGGTTTATTACAGCGGGAGCTGGAATGTAAATGGCTGCTCTATGCGGCCAGGACTATAAACTGCTAGGAACAATTCCCACAGCATTATTTTATAGTCCTGCACGTCTTCATAATGATGCTATTTACGTTATTTGTTTTGTGGGAGTACCGCGGCCGGGGCATCCGTCTTCCGCTGGCATCGCTATAACTGGTGTCGCTAATTACTAGTGCTGAAACTTTACACTCAGACCAGGGCGGCTGGAAGTGGAGGCATCTGTTTAGGGATGATTCAAAATCATAGATGGTTTATGGCTGATGTCAAATACTTTCTCTACATCGATGGCATAGTAGAAACAATGTTTTTTTTTTTTTTTTTTCAAGGTGCTGGGACATGGAGCATAGCTCCGCCCCCGACAACTGGAAGCCCCACCCCCACGTTCTGATTGGCCTGTGGGCCAATCAGTCAAAGAGAATGGGTAACTATCGATAGCTAAAGCTATCGATGGTTATCCATCACATAATTTTCAACTATCAATGTCTGGATGAAAAATTGCCATCAATGGCCACTGCACCGATGGCCATCCCTAGATCCGTTCAGATCTTTCTTTGCAGTGTGGAACTTCTTCCAATAGGGAGGGGTGGGCGGGACACTGCCAGCCCCAGGTGGAATGTGGGACAGACCCAAAAAAATTGGAACAGTACGGAGGTATGCAGTCGTTAGTCCTCTCTGCATGCAATGGAGATGAGGGGAGCACAAGCACAAAATTGGGCACAAGATTTTTTTTTTACTCCTTATATTTGCACCCAGTTGAATCCCCCCTATGACAGTATATACCGGTCTTATCAGGGCTTAGATCGACACCTATGATTAATGGCGTACGACAAATATTAGGGACACTGGAAAGTAGACAGCGGCAGAACGCAAACGAATGGCGGAATTATATTTTCTATGTTTACCCTTAGTTGCTGTAATTTCTGTCTACCTGGTAATTGAGTCGGCTCATCCTCCCAACCTGCCGGCTAATACCTTAATGTCACAAAATAAAAATGCTGAACGCCAGACAGAGGATTATCTGTGCGCGGACGGGAGTCACCTGGAGACGAGCTCTCTGACGCTCATTATCTGATCTATGATTCATGCGTTTATGGGAAAGATAAGAAGCCGTCACTGTGGGGAATAAATATTAGTTTGATCCATGAAGATAGTTTAGACGCTACGCATACATCGCTCGGCGCTGTGTCCTCGTGTGCAAATCTGTTACGCGCTCACATATATGATTTCATGGTATAAGTGTCGCCTGTTAGTACATACCACCCAACCAACCATCCCAATTTCATTGCCCCCTGAATGTTCAGCCAAATTTGTTTGGGAGGTTGGGAGGTGTTTACCCCCAAAACGCCATACAATTGAATATTATAAGCGTGTAAACATGGGGTAGGGGGGAATGGGACAATATACCTATGCACTGAAACCCACCAAAAAATAATTGATAGAAATAGGGTGATTATTTTTACTTTATTATTGGTCCACAATATGTAATTGAGCGTGCCGTGGCACTGTGTTGCTATGTGGAGGTGCAACCCCAGAGAGTAAAATAAGATGAAGAAGGAGAGGAAAGAGAAAGTACTCTCTTTGTTTGGGGGCACACTGAGGGGGGTTGTCGGGGTTAGTGAATTGCGGGAGGGGGGGTTGCGGAGGTCCGTGAATTGCGGGAGGGGCGCGTGGGGTGCCGTGAGTAAAGGGGGGGTGGTGCGGGGGTCCGTGAATCACGGGAGGGGTCATGAATCGCAGGAGGCGGGGGTCGTGGGGGGGCTGCGAATCGCAGGAGGGGGGGTGTGGGGGGTTGCCGTGAATTGCATGAGGGGGGCGTGAATCAAGGGAGGGTGGGCGCAGGGGGGTGGTGCGGGGGTCCGTGAATTGCCCGAAGCATAGCGAGCGGCTGCGGTACACTTCAAACTGTGTCCATGTCGACTGTGTCGACATTTCGGCCAAAAAACAGTAAAAAAACCCATGTCGACCTTTTGACTGTCGACATAGACACTGTCGACCTAATGGCAGTGTCGACCTAAAAACATGTCAACCTAATGAGCTGTCGACCTAATGAGCTGTCGACCTAATGAGTTGTCGACATAATGACATGTCGACCTAATGGTATGTCGACCTAAAACCATGTCGACCTATTGAGGTGTCGAACTAATGGTGTCGATGTAAGTGCTGTCTAACAATAGTCCGGATACCGGGGTGGTCGCGGGGGTCCCGCGAATCGCGGGAGGGGGGTCGCGGGGGTCCCGCGAATCGCGGGAGGGGGGGTTCGCGGGGGTCCCGCGAATCACGGGAGGGGGGGTCGCGGGGGTCCCGCGACTTGCGGGAGGGTGGAAAGCGGGGGTCCCGCGAATCGCGGGAGGGGGGTGCGGGGTCCTGCGAATGGCGGGAGGGGGGGTCACGGGGGTTCCGCAAATCGCGGGAGGGGGGGTCGCGGGGGTCCCGCGAATCGCGGGAGGGGGGGTCGCGGGGGTCCCGCGAATCGCGGGAGGGGGGTCGCGGGGGTCCCGCGATTCGCACGAGGGGGGGGGGGGTCGCGCGATTCGCGGGAGGGGGGTCAGGGGGGTCCCGCAAATCGCGGGAGGGGGGGGGGTCGTGGGGGGTCCCGCGAATCGCGGGAGGGGGGTCGCGGGGGTCCTGGCAGAGGGTAGGGATGTGCAGGAGTAATGGTGGATGGTGGCTGTGGAGTAATGGTGGATGGTGGGCGTGTACTGTAGCCCTGGCTGGGCGGGGGGAGGTGATGTCAAGGGGGTGGAACGTCAGACACATGAAAGTGAAACTGTTCTACACAGGAACGTTCTCCACAGGGGTTGAGTGACAGATCTGGCTAAATATATAAGAGATAATAATAATAATAATAATAATAATAATAATAATAATAATAATAATAATAATGCACTTATACCACAGCGAAATTTGCTAAAATGCAAGATTGCTGGTGAAACATTTTTTTTGCAGGACAGCGATTTTAGCTGCAAGTCTGATTGATAAGATTGTATAGGTCCCGAGCCTGGCCCTGCTCTTGTGGGGGCTTTATACGCTCACAGAAAACTCATCTTGTTTTGTATAATAGATGGATTGCACCAATATATACACATACAGTTCCTGGAATAGACGTTATTGTCGCCGTTCTGGGGAATCCTTGCCGCACCTCTGACAGTGGCTGCAGTGCCAGGGCCCCAAGCATAGGCAAATCTAGAAATATGGTAATAGTTGGTCCCAGATACTGAAGCAGGTTGGACCCTTGCGTGGCAAAAAGGGGCATGGTATTACACATGATATCACATACCGTAATGCCTATTACACATAATATCACACACCGTAATGCCTATTACACATAATATCACACGCCGTAATGCCCATTACAAATTATGCCACACACCGTAATGCCCATTACACATTATACCACACACCGTAATGCCCATTAAACATTATACCACACACCGTAATGCCTATTACACATAATATCACACGCCGTAGCTGTAATGCCCATTACAAATTTTGCCACACACCTTAATGCCCATTACACATTATACCACACACCGTAATGCCTATTACACCTAATATTGCATGCCGTAATGTCCATTACACATTATACCAAACACTATAATGCCCATTATATATAATGACACACACCGTAATGCTTAGTACATATTATGCCACACACCATAATGCCCATTACAAATTTTGCCACACACGTAATGCCCATTACACATAATATCACACACCGTAATGCCCATTACAAATTATGCCACACACCGTAATGCCCATTACACATTATACCACACACCGTAATGCCTATTACATCTAATATCACATGCCATAATGCCCATTACAAATTATGCCACATACCGTAATGTCCATTACAAGTTATACCAGAAACCGTAATGCCCATTACACATTTGTATTTGGGTACAAGATGTTACACACACATAAGGGTAAGAGGGGATCAGACATCAGGGAAATTGGAAAGGGGTAGCAGGGGACAAGGTGTCACACACAGGTGAAGGGGTACAGGGGGGTGACACACCAGGGATGAGGGGGGGGGGGGGTATAGTGGGGTCACACACACACACACACACACACACACACAGGGAAAGCAGTGTACAGAAGGTCACACATACAATAGAAGGGGGTCACACACACAAACGAGTTGATGGGTACAGCGATCCCTGGGCACCAGTGCCGAATTATAATGGGGCACTTTTTTTTTTTAGCTAATGGTTTTGTGCATGGGAGTGGGGTAGTGCTGCAGCTTCACCTATCTGCCAATGTGACAATGATTAATGGTGCTGAGAATCAGGAGTCAAGGCACACTGACTGCACAAGTGTGCAATGCATTACTGGGAGTTGACTAAGTCCCATAAGACGGGTGTGGTATGGGGCTCCGACAGTCGGGATACTGTCAGTCATTAGGCCGACGTCGGGATCCAAACTGTCCGTACTCAGACAGCATGGCAAGACACCTATTCTATTCTCCCTCTATGGAGGTCCTGGACCCCCACGAGAGATCCCAACGTCGGGTAAATGACTGTCGGGATCCCGACTATCGGGAACGCGTCCGGCACCCCATAAGACTTTGCACAAGAGGTCAGAGGCTGAGAAGCTTGTGCTGAGCTCTGCTTCGTGGAGCTCATCATATGCTTCTCAGGCCCATGAAGGATAGCAGCAGCTGCTGCCTTGTCATGAGAGGGTTTTTAATCAGAGGCAGCGCTGAGCCTGTCTGGGCTCCTACAGAGTAAGGTACAGAGGAACAGAGTGCACCCTGAGAGGCTCTGGAACGTGCTTTGGAGCTTCTAGCTCCTCCACGGTGTGGCTGCGGGGGGAAGGAGGTGTCACTTCCCCCATGATGCCGCTGATGGGCGAGAAGACAGGGCAGGTCCTTGTTAACAGCGCTGAGCGCTCCAGCCGGGTATCGCTGGGCGCGCTACGTTCATCTGACAGACACTACAAGTTAAGCAGAGACTGAGGTGCTGCTGCAATCTGTGTAGAAGGGGGCTGGTCATTAGGGGGTGCCTGTGCCGGCACCCCCGGACCCTAGATTTGCCCCCAGGAGCTGCCGCCCCTAGGCATAGGCTGCCGCCCTAGGCAATTGCCTAGTATGCCTATGCCTGGGGCCTAAGTAAATCCGATCAAGACCCCGGCTTATTTTACATGTATAACCAGTGTGTAAATTTGTACCTTTGCTACTGTGTATTCCTGTGCGATCTTTGGAACTTGGAAGGAACTAAGGGGTTATGCGAGAGGCATAAGTTGCGCTGCACAGCCGCATAGATCCTGGGGTCCTCACAGAAGCAACAATGTACAGTAAAGGGAGGTTGGTGGACAATGCTTAATTTTGGGAAATGTCTGTAACCATCTGGAAGGGACTAAGTAAAAACCAGACCCGGACTAGACCCCGAACTCTGCATTCTTGAGCTTGTAGTGTCCCGTCCATGGGTTGTCTTGTCTGGGGGGTTCCTGTGATAACTTTCACCAGGTATATGGGGAAGGGGAGATTACAGCCTCCCCGTGTGATCCGTAACGTTTCGGTTTTTGCTGCATGCCCGGACCATACAGGGAGGCTTTATTCTACCCCTCCTCCTGTCCTTGGTGACAGCTGTCACAGGCAGCCCCCGGAAAGGATACCCCCTGGATGGGACACTCCAAGCTCAGGAATTAAAGAAATTGATGAATGGAGCCTGTCCGGTCCGGCGTTCCGAGGTTCTGTCCATGTCCAGTTTTTACCCATACCCCACCTGGAAGACACACTCACCCAGTGGCGTAACTATTGATTACGCCACAGGACCCGGCACAGACAGAAGCGCCGGCAGCTGAAGGCAGAGAGTAATAAAAGTCCCGCAGCCCCCCCCCCCCCCCGACGCCCACACACTCTCAGCGCCTCCCCGCCACCGCGGGGGCTACGGGACTATAGTTATGCCACTGCGCTCACCTGCTGTATCTGTGCAGTACCAAACCTCCAGTACTGTATATTGTAATCATCTCATATAAGATACCTGGTAATGAATGAAAGTGTACACAATGCTGCACAATACACATTGTAGCACAACAGCAATTACTGTAATATTATAACAGGATTATGTTCATTTGGGATGCGGTCAATTTGCCGGTGGTCGGAATCCAGGCAGTCGAAATACCGACGCCGCAATCCCGACCGCCGCAATGCCGGCACTTTGTCCCTCTATGGGTGTCGTGTAGGGAGGCACCGGGCCTGCTGCGTGGCGAGCGCAGCGACCCCGCAAGGGTGGGCGATCCACGGCCCCCCTTGTCGGCATTGCGGCGGTCTGATTCCGACTGCCGGCATTTCATACCGGACCCGTTAATTTAATTGTCATTCTCAAATATCAGTAAGATAAGAAGGAAACCAAAAGAAACATCACTTCTGGATCAAGTTTGTTTCTGTATTATGTTTATGCCACAAAGTGTCAGAAATATGTATTTATGGGAGTATTGAGCTTCCAACCCAATGGTTTAATGTGCGCTATTTATATTGGCAGAAGTGACATACAGTATGTGAGTTCCTGGGATATGACATCACAGTCACCGGTGGGAGGGGTCAGGGTTCATGTTATCCATTATTGCCGGCATTTCCACTTACAGGCTTTTCTCCGTTACTGGGAAATGGAATATTGATCAGGATTTCCAGTGGTATCAGCGTTTTTCCTCTTGGTTGTCTCAGGGCTCACGTTCTGTATATACCGCAGCATTATAGAAGTTTGGCAGCAAAATTTACAGGGAAACCTGAATTTTTGACCAGGAAAAAACAGGTTGAGGCCAGGAGTGGAAACATTGGAAACATAGGTTATAATTAATATACCCAATGCTGATTTTACACATTCATCTTCATTCTTTCTTTAGTAATAATCTATATTATACAGAACCCAGGGCCAGAAACAGAACTCTTGGGGCCCCATACACTGATATCTCTAGGGGTGCCCTACCCCCTCAAACACTATCACCCCCACACACACACACACACACACACACACACCTCTATGCTGGAACACATACTGCAGGGTTCCATCACACTGACGCACTCCCTCACCCTGCAGCCTGCGACCTGTCACACTGACGCACTCCCTAACCCTGCAGCCTACGCTCTATCACACTGATGTGCTCCCTCACCCTGCGGCCTGCGTTCTATCACACTGACACTCCCTAACCCTGCGGCCTATGCTCTATCACACTGACACACTCCCTCACCCTGCAGTCTGCGTTCTATCACACTGACGCACTCCCTCACCCTGCGACCTTTGCCCTGTCACACTGATGCACTCCCTCACCCTGCGACCTGTGCCCTGTCACACTGACGTGCTCCTTCACCCTGCAGCCTGCGCTCTATCACACTGACACACTCCCTCACCCTGCGGTCTGCGTTCTATCACACTGACGCACTCCTTCACCCTGCGACCTTTGCCCTGTCACACTGATGCACTCCCTCACCCAGCGACCTGTGCCCTGTGACACTGCCGAACTCCCTCACCCTGCGACCTGTGCCCTGTGACACTGACGAACTCCCTCACCCTGCGCCCTGTCACACTGTCGCACTCCCTCGCCCTATGACCTGTGCCCTGTCACACTGTTGCACTCCCTCACCCTGCGACCTGTGCCCTGTCACACTGACGTGCTCCTTCACCCTGCAGCCTGCGCTCTATCACACTGACACACTCCCTAACCCTGCGGCCTGCGCTCTATCACACTGACGCACTCCCTCACCCTGCAGCCTGCAACCTGTCACACTGACGCACTCCCTAACCCTGCAGCCTACGCTCTATCACACTGATGTGCTCCCTCACCCTGCGGCCTGCGCTCTATCACACTGACACACTCCCTAACCCTGTGGCCTACGCTCTATCACACTGTCACACTCCCTCACCCTGCGGTCTGCGTTCTATCACTCTGATGCACTCCCTCACCCTGCAACCTTTGCCCTGTCACACTGACACACTCCCTCACCCTGCGGTCTGCGTTCTATCACACTGACGCACTCCTTCACCCTGCGACCTTTGCCCTGTCACACTGATGCACTCCCTCACCCAGCGACCTGTGCCCTGTGACACTGACGAACTCCCTCACCCTGCGACCTGTGCCCTGTCACACTGACGAACTCCCTCACCCTGCGCCCTGTCACACTGTCGCACTCCCTCGCCCTATGACCTGTGCCCTGTCACACTGTCGCACTCCCTCACCCTGTGACCTGTGCCCGGTCACACTGACGCGCCCCACCTGCAATGCACATGGTTTTGTCCATTAGAGAGTTATTGTCCCTTTCCGAGTGAATCAGAATAACCTCCTTAGTGCGGAGCTTTGGAGGGCATCACAGGGACCACACCTCTCCGTGTCTGACTGTGGCCAGGCTAATGATAGAGTAGTACTGCTGGTCTCTGAAGTGGAATCTGGAGAGCACTTGTTCCATAAACCAGAGTATTTTAATGTTAGACAAATCGCATGCACAACGGCGTTCATTAATGCCGTATGCATGAAGATATCAGCAAAGGACGGCACTGTACCGTCCCCAATCACAGTCCATGTGGACGGGAAATTAGAAAAAAGTCCCGACACAAAATTTGTAAAAAACTTGTGACAACGCCAGCCTAGGAATAGCCATAAATTTGACAATAGGTTGACAAGCCAAAGCTCGATGTGACATTGGTCGACACATGAAAATGTCAACATGAGTTTTTCAAGATCCCCCCCCCCAACATTTCTAGTTTTTCATACTAAGATCTATTGCAGATGGGATGTTGCTATGGGAAACCGATCAGATTCTATTATCTTCCTGACGGTGCTAAATAAATGAGTAGATTCTGATTGGTTGCCTATAGCAACATCCATTCTGAAATAGAATTCCCATCTTAGTAAATTTCCCCCTTTAACCCCAATTGAGAACAATAATCTTTGAAGACGGAAGCAATAGTGGAATGAGGCACCTGGCCTGAAGCATGGCGAGGAACCGAGCCACGCAAGGGGACACAGTGCAGGAATTTTGGGATTCATGTGCTCAGGTGTCACAATTGACACCAGAAAAAGTCAAAAACTTATGGTGTCCTTTCCATGCCGACATTTTGCTTGTGCCAACTTTTTGGCAATGTCGACCTTGAGAATATTGACCTTTTGCCGTCGACATATTGACTGTTAACCTAGATACTGTCTATCCTTTGATTGATTAGCACCCGGAGACTGTTTACAATGGCTTTTGCGGCAGCTGTATGGCGCAGAGCACGCCCGTCCCTGTATTGCGCAGCATTGTCCCGCAGTTGCTCAGCGCCTTTGCTGTCTGTGTTCCTCATTACAGATGTGTATGGTAAAGTGATGTGAGTCCGTTATGCAGCGGTGCATAGTAATCCTTCCAATTCACTTAAATAGTGCGCACAGCTGTCCAAGTAATTTAGGAAAACCGCAGAGTCCTACAATGTTTATGTAACAGAAAACCCCCCTTTTCCACTTATTAAAACTTGGGTTACTCTTAGGAAAAATAGTCCCGAAATGTCTGACATTATTATATGCGGCAACAACAACAAACACCCAAAGCACCAAACTAACAATGCAAAGGAAAAACCCCATGGAAACGTATAAGAAACATACAGTTCATTGCAAATTGTACAGAGAGGACTTGGGTACATTGCAGATTGCACAGAGAGGACTTGGGTATGTTGCAGATTGCATAGAGGGAGGACTTGGGTACGTTGAAAATTGCACAGAGAGGACTTGGGTACATTGCAGATTGCACAAAGAGGAATTGGGTACTTTGCAGATTGTACAGAAGGAAGACTTGGGTACATTGCATGTTGTACAGAGGGAGGACTTGGGTACATTGCAGATTGAACAAAGAGAACTTGGGTACTTTGCAGTTTGTACAGAGGGAGAACTTGGGTAGATTTCACAAAGAGGACTTGGGTACATTGCAGATTGTAGAGAGGGAGGACTTGGATACATTGCAGATTGCACAGAGAGGACTTGGATACATTGCAGATTGCACAGAGAGGACTTGGATACATTGCAGATTTAACAGAGGGAGGACTTGGATACATTGCAGATTGCACAGAGGGAGGACTTGGATACATTGCAGATTTAACAGAGGGAGGACTTGGGTACATTGCAGATTTCACAGAGGGAGGACTTGGATACATTGCAGATTTCACAGAGGGAGGACTTTGGTATATTGTAGATTGCACAGAAAGGACTTGGATACATTGCAGATTGCACAGAGAGGACTTGGATACATTGCAGATTGAACAAAGAGGACTTGGGTACTTTGAAGTTTGTACAGAGGGAGAACTTGGGTAGATTGCACAAAGAGGACTTGGGTACATTGCAGATTGCACAGAGGGAGGACTTGGATACATTGCAGATTGTAGAGAGGGAGGACTTGGGTACATTGCAGATTGCACAGAGAGGACTTGGATACATTGCAGATTTCACAGAGGGAGGACTTGGGTACATTGCAGATTGTAGAGAGGGAGGACTTGAGTACATTGCAGATTGCACAGGGAGGACTTGGGTACATTGCAGATTGCACAGAGGGAGGACTTGAGTACATTGCAGATTGCACAGAGGGAGGACTTGGATACTTTGCAGATTGTAGAGAGGGAGGACTTGGGTACATTGCAGATTGCACAGAAAGGACTTGGATACATTGCAGATTGCACAGAGAAGACTTGGATACATTGCAGATTGCACAGAGGTAGGACTTGAGTACATTGCAGATTGCACAGAGGGAGGACTTGGATACATTGCAGATTGTAGAGAGGGAGGACTTTGGTATGTGGCCAGTTTAAGCTTCCAATTGTCTTCATCCTAAAACTTGGGGCTCTAGAGACATTTCATTTGTATAAATGTCACCAGTGCACATACTATAAATTAGTTGCTATTTAATTACTTTCTGTGCTGTGTCACTGATGAGGAATGTATGTTATTGCAAACACATGGACTGGACCCAGAGCTGAGCATTTTTCCAGACTGCCTGCCAGGTCAGGACGGGGCTGCAGGGAGAACTCAGACACGACAGGAGCCTGTGCACGGTACCTGTACCCCTGCTTCCCCATATCTGCTGCCTGGGAGAGAGCTGAGGTGTTGCTACAGCCCCTGGGACCCCCTGCACCCTGCGCTGTCTACAGCAACTCCTGAGGAGGTAACACTGCTGGTTGTTTTTGGAGTGACGCAATTGGGTGTTTTTGAGTGACGCAGGTTTTGTTTGGGAGAGTTATTTTTTTCTTTTTTGTCTGACACAGCTGGGTGTTTTTGTCTGAAGCAGCCGGGTGTTTTTATCTGATGCAGCTGGGTGTTTTTATCTGACACAGCCGGGTGTTTTTGGAGTGACGCAACTGGGTGGTTTTGTCTGATGCAGCCAGGGGTTTTTGGTCTGACGCAGCCGGGTGTTTTTGTCTGACGCAGCCGGGTGTTTTTGTCTGATGCCTCCAGGTGTTTTTGGAGTGACACAGCTGAGTGCTTTTGTCTGACGCAGTCTGGTATTTTTGTCTAATGCAGCCAGGTGTTTTTGGAGTGACGCAGCTGGAAGACCACCTGTGGAAGCTTTTGTCCCAACTCAAGACAGGGACCATGGAAAGGTGGAGGCCCTGAATCTACTGTACACCCTGTACCTGGCCTGGGACCCTGGAGAGCACCATGACCCTCTACCTGTGGGCCTGCCTTCTGCTGTCCTACCTGAGTGCTCAGATGGCCTCTGCCCACCCCAAAGGACCCAGTGAGTACCACACATCTGACACTTCAGGGGAGGGGGCAGATGATAGATATGCAAATACAAATTTGTTTAAATGTAATTGCTTCTGTAAGATTATCCATCTCTATGATCATGTGTGTATGTATACATAGTTTTCTATATGGATACACGCATACACACAACAGCTTCGCATCCCCCATAGAAACCTATGGGGGATGCGTCCGGCGGCGCTGCAGGGAGGATCGCAGCAGGGATCGGAGATTCCTGCTTCGGTCCCCCTTTAATACATTTAGGTGAAACTTAATATTTGCGGTTAACCCCCGAAAACGGGTGTTCTCAGGGATTTAGCCGCACATATTAGTTGATAAATGGGCCCCATAGTGAGCTGTTATACTGCCTTCCCAGGAATACTGGAGAACTCTGCTTATGCTGTCATGTCAATGTTGCTGACTCCAAGCTGACATATTCCTCACAATGTCTGTCCCAATGATTTTCTCTAATGAGGAGCCTGGTTCTCATAAACCACCTACTGGCATCCAGTTTACCATGATGACCTATGGGGGGCAGAGGGGACCCTATAATAGGACATCCCCCTCTGCTTCTGGCTTAGATATGTAGCGCTGTTTCTATGTTGTGTATACAAGTCTAAGGTTTGCATACTGAACAAACGGGTGCACTCCCAGCTGTGGCAGAGCTGTGGCCCCTGTTTGCACTCTATATATTGCCTGAGTTTACTTTACACGCAACAATTCAAAGTTACACGTTTTTGGGCTAGAGATTCCCACATACGGTGCGATGGACGGCTGCGTCTTTGAACTGTTTATTTGAAATCCCACGTATCGCGGGATTCGCGTGCAGTAGTAGATGCGATGCAAAGAGCGCATGAAGCACAAAATGTACCGTGTGGGCACCTATAGGGCCAAATGTATCAAGCTTCAAAAAGTGATAAAGTGTAGGAGGATAAACAACCGGCCAATCAGCTCCTACCTGTCATTTTCCAAACCCAGTCTGTAACATGACAGTTAGGAGCTGATTGGCTGGCTGTTTATCACTTTTTGAAGCTTGATACCTCTTTCTCATAGTGATCCTGGGGTGTGACAGAGCCCTCTTACCTGAGATGCATTCACAGTAACTGAGGGCCAAGCACACCTGCGTCTGAGCTTATATGGGAGGTACCGTATATGGGAGGTACGTCTTTTGCACCCAGTATAATTAGTGCATAGTTGCCTACATGACCCTCTCCTTCAGGGAGAACATGCTCTGGACACAATGCTCTGTTGCTGGACTTCCCTGGTAATGTAGGATTAGAACTAGACACCTCTCACATGGCTATGGTATAAAACATAAGCCCTGTACACACGCTTAGATTTGCTTTAGATTTGATGTTAGATTCGATTTTCTATTAGATCTGGCATTAGATATTCCCATTCGATTTGGCATTAGATCTGTACTTTAGCATTCAATTCGATTTCGATTTTACAATGTAGGCACAATGTACTCATTTGATTTACTGGATCGAATTAGAGATTTCCTTGGCTGCACAGTAGATTTTTCTATTCTGTTCGATTTTGAGAAAACGGGAGCGCACATCGAATCGAATGCAGATCGAAAGTGTCCTAAAAACCATTCGATGTGGATTCGATTTTGCTTCTATAAGCGTGTGTACAGGGCTATAGACTGACTCATGACAAACAGTCATATGGTCGACCACTAATGGTAGACAGTCACAAGGTCGACAGGTAAAATGTCGACATGGTGAAAAAGTCAACAGACAAAATGTTGACATGGAAAAAGGTTGACATGAGTTTTTAATGTTTTTAGGGTGTCTACGTCGACACAGGTGTACCGCGTCCCCTCGGGCTCGGTGCCTCGCTGCGCTTGGCACACTATTTTATTCTCCCTCCATGCCCTAGTGCAGGCATGTCCAAACTATGGCCCTCCAGCTGTTGTGAAACTACAGGTCCCATCATGCCGTGCCACATTTTTCCTATTAGGGAATGCTAAAACTATGGCAAGGCATGCTGGGATGTGTAGTTTCACAACAGCTGGAGGGCCATAGTTTGGACATGTCTGCCCTAGTGGATGGTAGGGCATGACATACCGCCTGTATGCTGAATTTTTTTTAAATGCATGTCTACCTTTTTCATGTCGACCTTTTGACCATTAGACCCTGTCGACCTTTTGTGGCGACCTTTAAACCCTGTCAACCTTTTGACTGTCTACCTTTTGACCCTGTCAACCTTTTGACTGTCGACCATTAGTGGTCGACCATGAGTCAGTCTATGATCAGTCCGGATACCCTCTCACATGAGCTGGTCAGTCTCTGTTATCTGAGGAATCCAGGGCAGATGTTACACTCCACAGTCTGCCTATTCTGTTGTTACTCTTGCTGTGGATGGTACATCTCACAAAAGTCGTGTATCAACAATTGTTATGTTGACGTTTTCAGCCTGTCGAACTTTTGACCATGTCGATTTAACGATTGTCCATCTAGAACAGACTCTTTCCAAACTCGGTCCTCCAGGACAGTTCACATTTCCCTGGCCGCCCATACGGCAGCTCTGGACTCACTGACTTTTGTTTGCAGTCTTCTACAAAAATCAGCAAGCCAAGGGCGAGATCGGGCCAGGAGGGTGGTAAGTTATGCTGCCATCTGGCATTTCTAGAACTGCGCATCCAGTGTGCAAGCAGCCACTATCTCTCTTCTAGACACTTGTCATATGTGTGAAGGCTTTTTTAACCCCTGTGCAAATCTTGATTTTTGGGGGGGATTTTGTTTTTGGATTTTTGTATATACTTCTTTTCCTTTTGGATTATTTTTGTACTTAATTTTGGATACACATGCTTTGGATGTGGTCCAATTTTACTTACCTTTGGCTGTAAGAACTTCTCTGTGTTAAAGTATTCCTGGATGGATTCTTTACATTAAATACTATTTTTACTTGATCTGGAGACGTCATATAATTTTTTGACAAACAATACATCTTGAAGGGATAATTTTTGGAGACAAAGAAGGTTGAAAATGTAGAAAGTAAAGAAAATGCTATGTGATGGGACTTAACTGCACCTATTGTGAGTGGGGTATGCTATATCCATCGCACCCTTATATCCATATTTTAGGTTAAAGAAACCATTATATGCTTTCTCGCCCCTAGTGTGGAGGTAAGCGAGGTACTCTGAATCACTGAATTATTATAACCATCAAGGTGCAAAGAAACCTTTACATGTGGAGCTACAACCACATCCAGTGTGAGTGGGGTACGCCTCCTGTTATATTACTATCAAAAAGAAACCTCTATGTGTTTCCTCGTCCTTCCTTTAGAGGTGAGCGAGGAATGCTGTCAGAGAACACCCACCTAATCTCTACTGGTTCACTAAGTACTGGTTCACTAAGTTATGTATGTTTTTTTCACATATATTGAGCAACCATTTCTTCATTGGAGCACAAGGATCAGTCCCTCACGTGGATATATCCACATAAATTGACACATTGACTAAAGAATTTCTTCACAAAATAATTTCTTCACAAGACTCACAATTTTGTCAAAAGGGACGTATTATACTCTTGTTTTGACTTTGTTTTGAATTTGTGCACATGTATACAGCATAATTGTTTGCACCATTAGATCATATTCTTCCCATTTTTCTTTTGTTCACTATTTCTAAAACGCAGTTCACCCCTAATTGAATTGGCCCAATAAACTCTTGTTGACCACAATGGAGGACACATAATAATTGTAGCAGTTCATCATTTTCTGCGCTACATCGCCACCTGGTGACTAAATTTGTAACACGCTAACAACATTTTTCTCAATAGATGGCCAGCACATCCCGCTGTCTAAATCAATGTCCCTCTGGGGAGCGTTACTGTAATCTTCATAGTCCTGTATAATACACCACAGTAACACATATGTGAGATTCTGGCCATGAGATGCTGATGGGAACAGGCCATAGGGATGAACTAGGCTCAGATCGGACCCTTCATTGACAAAATCAGGTTATGACGTTCTTAGTGAATAGCTTTCTGCAAATGCCAAATCAAAACCAGAGAGAGCATTTTTTCCATAACGTGTAACTAGCCATGAACCTTTGCCTGGATTTACATCTGCGAATGAATTCCATGCCCTGACACAACGATTGGTTAACTCTTTGTATCCAGTGTAACCCATTACTGACTATTCTGTAGACCTTACTTAATGTCTGTGTTTGAGAACTGAAGGGTAATGGGGCACTGGGTAAGAATCATCAAAATTGCAGCTAGAAATTGATAAGGAATATATATTTTGATTATAGATGTTCTTGAAGCCGGGTTCTTCTGCAGATGATAACCTTGTAATTTATAACAGGAAGGAGATGGTCTTGGGAGAGTTCAACACTGTTACTCATGGAAAACCTATTGCCAGATGTAGCTGAGGTTCCACCAAACTTATAGTAGTTTTTAATAGCCAGACAATGGCCCTTATTCTGGTTCACTCGCAAAGGCAAATTCCTTCTCAAATGGACAAAATCATGTGCACTACAGGTGCATACCTCTTAACTGTCCCGCTTTTCGCCGGAACGTCCTATTTTTTGGGATGTTCCCACGTCCCTCCCAGGGTTGGCAGTGTCCCATGGTGGTGTTGGGGGGGGGGGGGGGGGGAATGGTAGCCCCCCCTGTCCCCTGTGAATAGAAGCTATGTGCACAGCGTCTATTCCTGCAACCTGATGGACTGGGGACATAGCCAGCAAAAATGGGGGGCATAGCCTTACGGCAATAGGCCACGCCCCATTGCCATGAGATCACTCCCCCAACATTTCAGGTTTGTATCTACCCAGTTTGTTTAATCACTGTTGTTTCCAATTGTAAAGCGCAACGGAATATGCTGTGCTATATAAGAAATTATAAATGAATAAATCTAAATCTCTCTGCACATGTTACATCTGCCCCACCTGCAGTGCACATGGTTTTGTCCATTTGAGAAGAATTTTGCCTGTGTGAGTGAACCAGAATAATGGCCAATATCCCCATCCATCTTGCAGCATGTTGCTCAGGTCCAAGGGGTTATGTGCTGCAGACCATTATAGATAAGTATGCATGGTAGAAGTACTGGGAGCAATCAGGGCAGGAGGCCCAAAGTTTGAAAGTGTTTGGAGATTTGACGGGTTAGTGACCAATGACAGTGCAGCTTCTATATGATCACATTGCAATGCAATGTCCGGTGGGGATTCCATGTGCATTTGGTGGGCCCTCGGCATACTTGGAAGGGCAGAGTTGGGGGCTATGAAATGGTAGACCATCATTGCAGCTAACCTCCAGGCCCCGTGGTGACCACTCCACCCTTGCATTACAATAGCAGTAGCTTAGATATTAGGATAATCAAACTGGGGATAATGGAGCTGTGAGCCCGTTGTGGGGTGGGCAATTATCCACAAACTCTACAGCCCTGTCCTACTCAGTTATTTGGTTCCGTAGCACTTTACAGAGAGTATGTCATGCACATGAGTCCCTGCTGCAGCAATCTACATTCCCTATCTATGTTCCCTAGATCACATACACACTAAGGTTAGTATATGTCAGGATTGAATTAACCTACGAGTGTGTACTTGGAGTGTGGGAGGATACTGGAGCACCCAGAGGAAACCCACACAAATAAAGAGAGTATATACAAACTCCACACGCGGGACAGGGGTAGAACTAACCACTGCGCCACCCTTGCATCTAACAGCGACGAGAAAGCCTCTACCATGCGCTTTATGTGATAACATTAGAGCTGGTAACTCTGTAGTGGGCACGTTGGCACTAGATGCGATAGAGGCATCAATCAGTCCACTATGTCGTTCACAGCGCACCTGCAAGATGGAGAACTGCGCCGCTGCGACTTTTAGTGGACATGTTTGTTGTGGATAATCTTGGTGGCACTACTAGTGACGGTGATCTGAGTAATGACTGGCCGCTGAGATAGTTGCCTGTGATTGATGATGACCTACTGGTATATGACTACTTGGTATCCTCTCTATTATATTTGATGTCATATCACACCCAAAATGTGTGTCCTCAGAGCCTATTTTGCTGTTTTCTTTAAGGGGTCAAATCTGAACCCAAACACTGCAGTATAGGCAGCAGTTCAGTTGCAACTACTAAACGTGGGCTCTGTGTGATGGCTGTACGCCAGCAGGTAAATCCGTCACCTAGCACCAACGCGCCCACTCCCTTTCATTGCTCTGCAGCAAGATGCCATAGGAGGGAATTGTTTCCACAAGAGTAGACAGGAAGTGACTGACAGCTTTGCAGGCTTATCGACCTATTTCAGGTGTTGAACTAAGCCCTGTCATCCTTCAGTTGTCGACACAATGCATGTCAACCTAAATTGGGTCAACCCAATGACCCATACGTGCGATGTCACAGATGACTGCACTGTACATAGACATCACTTTGCCCTGTGTCTTGTGCCTTAAGAGAACTGCCTTAGTGATGTGGGAGGAGCTAATGCAATGGGCGGTAACACTTTATCTTTCAGCAGTGTTCCAATCAGAAACATTACATTTTGGGGCTCAGTCTTCCTTTATGTATTATCAGCAGTTCCCAGTCTGCACACAGCAATATATAAAATACAATTACTTTCTATGGGTAAATGGGCTGGACTGCGCTGTTCACATTCACCCACAGCAGAAAGGCAAGGCTCACCCCCCAGATGTATCCATTTCTGCAAGATTGGGGATGACTTTCCCACAATGTTTGTCCCAATGACAATAAAGGATGATCAATGATTTCTGGCATCTCCTGAGCATCCGCCCAGATTCCTCCGGCAGAAGATGCAAAGTATTCCCTAACGTGGCCTCCAGGACCGCAAGGCTAATAAACGGCCCATGCTATATTGGGCACCTCTTGCATATCGGTAAATGACCATTACTTTCTTTCTTCTTTCTAGAATACATCTTAATCAATGAAAACTGCCCTGGAGCTGAGTGGAACATCATGTGCCGCGGCTGCTGTGAATATGACCAGGTGGAGTGCGTGTGCCCAGGGGGCAATGAGAAGGTGGGGTACACTATTCCCTGCTGCCGGAATGAGGACGACGAGTGTGACTCCTGTCTCATACACCCAGGTACCGGGTTCATGTTAGTGTATTGGTGTAAGATATGAGGAGGCCCAATATGGAAAACAGCGTGAGGGCCCCAGTATTAACTTCATTAGCATGTCAGTGTCAACATTAGGATTACAGTGCTCTGATTGGTCTAAGAAAAGTGGTTCACAAACTTTTTGTGAATCGTGGCCCCCAAGAGTATCCGAAATCGGTTCTCAGACCGCGAGGCCAAAAGTTTCTTATTGAAGAATCCAGAAGAAATATAATGAAGTAAATTGTGTTTATAGATCAAGTTGTGTGGTGAGGAGCAGGACGCGCATCTGTTTGTCCTCATATGTTATGACAAGCACTGGTTTTGTCTATTACATTGACCATAAATAATTTGAACTGGTCCTAGACCCCTGCAAATGTCTTGAGCACCCCAGGATACCACCGCACATAGTTTGGGAACCACTGGGTTCCCAAACCCAGTTTTCAAATTCAGCTTCAGTCGAGGAATATTCATCGAAAATCGCTATCCTGCGCATGTGCGTCTGCCGCATCATCAATGCTTAAACTGCGGTCGCATTCTAGAAAATGCAACTGCAGTCTAAGTGACAGTGGGGGAGGCAGCAACAGGGCGGCGATGCAGCATGGGGTGGGCAGCAATGCAGCGTTGGGTGGGTGCGCTCCGGACAATGCAGGCAGACGGCGATATTAGTTATGTGAGCACTTCACACATCTGCGAAGCGCTCGCATTTTTTGCAACGTGCAATTATTTTGCAGTCGCATCACGACCTGGTCTGGACGTCCCCCAGCATGTTAGATAAAACAGTCGTTGGTTTCCGATTTTCACAAAACGGCACTTGAACCTGAATCAGCCCCAGTGATCGGAACAATGAGCAGTCAGAGCGCAGTACATGAGTATTTTGGCGAGTGATACAGATACTATAACACTAATATTTATGGAACGTGTAGACGTGTGGAGCGTATACAGTATATACTGGGTGGTCTGTCGCTGATAGAGAACTGGGGGAAGTTAATAAACAGTTCTAGAGATTCCGTACAAGACGGAACCTGTCCCTGGATGACATTAGTCCTTAAGTTGCCTTTAAACTTTGATGACACTGACTCTAAGGGGTAAATTTACTAAGAGGGGACTTCTATTGAAGATGGGAACCAATCAGATTCTACTTATTTTATTTAGCACCTTCTATAATAATAATAGGATGTTGCCCTGAACAACCAATCACGTTCTATCTTCAATAGAACTCCCATCTTAGTAAATTTAACCCTACGTCTGTAACTCAGCATGGTTGGGGGGGGTGGTGAGATCCGCCTGCAGACCCATAAGAACCTCATCTCTCTCCACCTCTTCTTCTAGGTTGCTCCATATTTGAGAACTGCAAGTCCTGCCATAATGGATCATGGGGCGGAATGCTGGATGACTTCTACGTGAAGGGGAGGTACTGCTCGGAGTGCCGCATGGGCTGGTATGGAGGAGACTGCATGAGTAAGTCTCATTCAGGGTCAGTGTGTGTGAGTGCGTGCGTGTGTGTGTGGGGGGTGATAATGTGTGTGGGAGGGGGGAAATGGTATACTGTATGTTGACGTACATTAAGCCGGGACAAAGGTACGAAAGATAAAATATCATGACGATGGTTGTAATTTTTTTTTCACAATCAGTGAATACGTGTTCCATCCCGGGCTAGATTTGCTCGTCGCGCTTCGTATCCTGGTGTTCGCACCTTACGGAATAACAGCATAAATCAGCGCTGTTACATATGACATCAAGGGAGGCACTCATGGGCCGTAGAGCCAAATTCAAAGAAGAACCCAATTTTTGGACTATCGCCTCTCTGCATCTAGTCGCAATACACATCTGCTGCTGATGACGCTGAAGGGACTTATTCTCGGAGTGACAGTGAGGGAGTATTTGGGGGGTAGTAATGGAGGGGGCAGACACGTCACAACCATCCTTGAGGCTGCAGCCTGGGTGCTTCCAGCGTCTTACCTCCTGCAGCCATGTGTCTGCAGATCTACTATAATCGGTTGAACAGCGGTGGATGCTTCCTGTTCGTACGCAGGTGCTTGGACCTCAGTATCTCCCAGAAAATGTTTTTGTTTTTTTTTCTGGGGAGAGTCCTCCGGGACCAGGGGTTTACCACATGGGTCCAATTGGCTGTACCATACACCCTCCAACATAACCCATTCCATTAGGTACAAAATGCTCTGTTCCAGGACTTATATGATTGCCGTCACCTGTGGTGACACTCCTGTTATATAAATTGACTAGTTCAACACAGGTGATGGCAATCATATAAGTAAGAGGGAAGTCCAGGAACAGAGCATTTTGTACCTAATGGAATGGGTTATGGTGGAGGGTATGGAGTACATGAATATGTTCTTGGCTGAATAAGTTGTGGCATATAATTCCCTATTCCTTATCCCTGAACGTCAGACTTGGATTGTGCTACAAAACCAAACTTCTCCTTTGAAACGTTGCTAATTGTCTTGTGTTTACTCTCCGTAACGTCTTCCCATTGATAAAGGCTGCGTTTGTTGTAGTTTAGGGGCCTGTGATGTGTGCGTCAGTCAAAAACGCAATACACAATGTGAGGCCCCTGTTTGTAGAACATTTCCCCTGTGTATCTCCCCATCACAGAATCAGGCACGTTACCTGCGCACTCACATTCTTGCAGGCAATTAATTAGTGTCTCTCACCATCCAGGCCGGGCAGAAGGAGTTTTTAATTGCTGTGTATTCTAGCTGCTAATTACGCTTCATCAGGCTGCCAGTTAGTCTGTGCTGGCGCAGGATGAGACGAGGCTTTGGGGGGAATTTCACCGCCTGCTCGCACTGGCGATAAGAAACATGGGTCTACGCCGTTCCAACACATCCGCCAATGTACTAATCTGTGCGCAGGGGGACAGTACTTCTGTTATTATTGCCTTTTTTTGTTTTCTTGCTGTAAAGAATAAAGGGGTCTATATGTACTAAGCCTTGGAGACAGGTAAAGTGGATGGATATAAAGTACAAGCCAGTCAGCTCCTAACTGCTATTTTCAGTCACTTCCTTTAACATGACAGTTTAGGAGGTGATTGACTAGCACATTTTATTAGGTTAAGTAGTAAACTGAAACAAATATTGTCCTTATTTTGGACATCGTACAGTCGGCACGCGGTTAATCAGACTTCAGCTCAAGGGCGGCGTTTGTTTGGGTATGAGGGATGATCCATCCTCCGGTAAAATGTTCATATCTTGGTAACTGGGCAGCGCCATGTGATCATGGGGAACTCTTCTGTCTCGTAGCGTGTTGGCTGACTTCAGCATGCCGACTGAAATGGGATGTCTGTTTCAGCTGGATCTTTAGCCCTACCCAGCATGTGCCTGGCATAGATCACTAATGATGCCAGAACATAAGATAAGTTGGTGTTATAGGTTGGTCGTATGGATTTTTCTAGTGAGCACGGCCGGATTGTCGCATCAGCGTAACATAGTGAGGAGGACGCCAAGGATGTGCGGAAAGCCGAAGATGTTGTGTCTCGGAACCAGGCCCTGTACCTACTGCACCCAAGGACTTATGGAATTTTTGGAGCTTTCATTGTACTGTGTAGATTTACCAGGACCACTGGCAGCAGAGTCTCTAGATCCCTTCCCCCCAGTGGCAGCAAAGTCTCTAGATCCCTCCCCCTAGGGGCAACAGAGTCTCTAGATCCCTCCCCCCAGTGGCAGTGGAGTTCCTAACACCCCCCCCCCTCCAGCGGCAGCAGAGTCTCTAGATCCCTCCCCCGCACCCCAGAGGCAGCGGAGTTCCTAAATCCCCCCCAGTATCAGATCCCCTCTCCCAGTGGCAGCAGAGTCTCTAGATCCCTCGCCTCAGTGGCAGCGGAGTTCCTAACAACCCCCCCCAGTATCAGATCCCTCCTCCAGTGGCAGCAGAGTCTCTAGATCTCTCCCCCCAGTGGAAGCAGAGTTCTTAGATCCCCCTCCAGTATCCCCAGAGTCTCTAGATCCCCCCTAGTGGAAGTGGAGCTCCTAGATCTGCTTGATCACCCCCACCCCCACGATCTTCTCTCTAGAACAAGCAGAAGTACAAATGTATCTCTCCGGCCCAGCTTCAAGGTAACACTTTTGCATCATTAATGTAATTAATTCCAGTTTTGATGGATGGTACAAAAGCCGTCATGATGAATAGAGAAGCCGAAGGCCGACCTTCACAGCCTCTGATGGAAGCGTGGCCGTTGTCCACTCATAAAGCTCATTGCACGTGGGCACAATATGATGTTATTCCTGCGCTCACCCCACATTCAGTGCGGGGCACCCGGCTCACCCAGCTATAGAAGCTGTTTGTTGTACCACTCTTATTTCTGGCGTACAGGGGTTCAGGGGTGTAAAATCAGGGTTTTTTTTGCAGCTGTGGTCATTTTGCAAACTTACAAAGCTGTACAGTTGGGCAACATTCAGCAAGCAAGCAGCTGTAGAACTACACATCCCAGCATGCCGCAGATATCAAAGCATGCTAAGTCATGGCGGAGCATGCTGGTATGTGTAGTTCCACAGCAGCTGGATAGCCTCATGATGCTGGAACAAAGCCTCCTGTACAGTCCTATTGGAGACATATATAATTATTATTATACCATTCTGGTGTTTATAGTATAAATACGCAATAGACGTTGCTGACTCTGTATGTGATGTCACAGCGAGGGCCGACATCTCCCGTAACCATCCCAGAATGTGTCTAGAAGGCATATTTTTGGGTTCATGTTATTTATAGTAAATCTATAAACCTTTTGTGAACTGCACTATTAACCTCACACCCATCATCCCTGAGGGACTAAGGAAGATGGAGTGTTCCAATTGGCCTGCTGGCTTGGGCACCCTAATAGTGGTACCTGTTACTATGGCAACTGCCATCCCCCCCCAACTCACACACAACTCTGAGACGGCGGCTCCTGCCTTTCATTAAGGTTTCAGCAGAAGAGGAGAATAGGAAGAGGTTGTTTAACCCCTGCAGTGCTGGGAAACCTGCCAGCATTGCCTGATTACAGTGTATCCAGCACCAGTTTTTTATATTAAATATGTGGAGTTTCCAACACAAAAAGCATTGAGATTATATACATATATATATTATATATTTCTGAATTGTTGTAAATGATTTGATTTAACGCCATTTGTGGCCAAAATTGGTTCATACACACATTCTCACTGTGCGGTGACACACACAAAGCATATACTTTACTTATTACATGCTTGGTGTGTGATTATTTATATTACTGTTCCCTGTACGATCTGGAACTGTCTATATAGGATATAATGGACATAAGAGTAGTGCAGCAGTGTGACCAGGTGAGGGCGCTGCTCCTCACCATAGATGTAATTCATGGTGCCGTACAGCTACACTCAGCGGTAACATAAAGACGATACGATGGGGTTGTTGTGTGTTATGTGATGTGAGCTGATGGCACCAATAACATTGTTTGATTATTATATATAAAGTATATAATATATATATAATATATGAGGATTCAGTACTGAATCCCGGCGGTCGGGATCCCGGCGTTCAGAATCCCGACAGCCAAAATCCCGACAAGGGGGGGACGTGGATCGCCCCCCCCCTGCAGGCTCGCTGCGCTCGCCACGCAGCGGGCCCAGTGCCTCGCTACGCTCGGCACACTAATTTATTCTCCCTCCAGGGGTGTCGTGGACACCCACGGAGGGAGAATGTGTCGGGATTTCGGCGGTCGGGATTCCGGCGTCGGGATTCTGAATGCCAGGATCCCGACCGCCGGGATTTTAACTGCATCCCATATATGAAACCGTTTATAAATAATGATACGCTGTTCTATTTTGCCATAGGATGTGGGGAGGTAATCCAAGCTGGCCGTGGGGAGATCATGATGGAGAGTTACCCGTTTAATGCCCGCTGTGAATGGAGCATCCAAGTCAAGCCTGGATATTCCGTAGAGCTCAGGTAGAGAATGCATTTCCCAACATCCTGCGGAGTCATCCCTGACTACAGGTGTGGCCCCAAGTGTGATGCTGCCAACCTTGGTGTGGCCCCAAAGGTGATGCTGCCAACCTCAGTGTGGCCTCAGGTGTGATGCTGCCAACCTCAGTGTGGCCTCAGGTGTGATGCTGCCAACCTCAGTGTGGCCTCAGGTGTGATGCTGCCAACCTTGGTGTGGCCCCAGGTGTGATGCTGCCAACCTTGGTGTGGCCCCAGGTGTGATGCTGCCAACCTCAGTGTGGCCCCAGGTGTGATGCTGCCAACCTCAGTGTGGCCCCAGGTGTGATGCTGCCAACCTCAGTGTGGCCCCTGGTGTGATGCTGCCAATCTCAGTGTGGTCCCTGGTGTGATACTGCCAACCTCAGTGTGGCCCATGCTGTGATACTGTGGCCCCAGGTGTGATGCTGCCAACCTCTGTGTGGCCTCGTGTGCAATGCTGCCAATCTCTGTGTAGCCCCAGGAGAGATACTGCCAACCTCCGTTATACACATAATGCCCACTGTAGTAGTGCCCCTTACACATAATGCCCACAGTAATAGTGCCACATGCACACCTAATGCCCACAGTAGTAGTGTCACACCTAATGCCCACAGTAGTATTGTCACACTTAATGCCCACAGTAATAGTGCCCCTTATACACATTATATCCGCAGTATTAGTGCCCCCTATACACATAACGCCCACAATAGTAGTACCTCTTATACACATAACACCTACAGTAGCAGTGCCCCTTATACACATTACATCCCCAGTAGTAGTGCTCATATACACATAATGCCCACAGTAGTATAGCCACACCTAATGCCACAGTAGTAACTCAAACCTAATGCCCACAGTAGTAGTGTCACACCTAATGCCCACAGTAGTAGTGTCACACCTAATGCCCACAGTAGTAGTGCCCCTTATACACATTATATCCGCAGTATTAGTGCCCCCTATACACATAACGCCCACAATAGTAGAACCTCTTATACACATAACACCTACAGTAGTAGTGCCCCTTATACACATTACAACCGCAGTAGTAGTGCTCCTATACACATAATGCACACAGTAGTAGAGCCACACATAATGCCACAGTAGTAGCTCAAACCTAATGCCCACAGTAGTAGTGTCACACCTAATGCCCACAGTAGTAATGCCCCTTACACATAGTGCCCACAGTAGTAGTGGCCCTTACACATATTGCCCACAGTAGTAGTGCCCCAAATACACATAATGTCTGCAGTAGTAGTGCCCCTTATACACATAATGCCCACAGTAGTAGAATACCCTCCAACATGACCCATTCTATTAGGTACAAAATGCTCTGTTCCTGGACTTCCCTGCCAGTGGCAGTTACAGAGGTGGGGCTCCAGCACAGTCCAATATTCAAAGAGGGGGGGGGCACATCAACTGTCAGTGAGTCCAGGACAGTGATGTTTGGTGTGGCAGCAGGTGTGGCTCCCCTTTTTGATTATTGGACTGTGCTGCAGGCTCACATCTGTAACTACCACTGGCAGGGAAGTCCAGGAACAGAGCATTTTGTACCTAATGGAATGGGTCATGTTGGAGGGTATGTAGTAGTGCCCCCTATACACATAATGTCTACAGTAGTAGTGCCCCTTATACACATAATGCCCACAGTAGTAGTGCCCCTTATACACATAATTCCCACAGTAGTAGTGCCCCTTATACTCATAATGCCCACAGTAGTAGAGCCACACCTAATGTCCACAGAAGTAATGCCCCTTACACATACTGCCCACAGTAGTAGTGCCCTTTACACATACAGGGTTTGTAACATGGCAGTTAGTAGGTGATTGGCTGGTACTTTATCTTTGTCTGCATTATTTCTCTTGACAAGGCTTAGTACATCTGCCCCTAGGTTACTCTCTATAGATAGAGTGTAATCACCTTTCAGGCATGTCAGACTAGGGGCCTTCAGCTGTTTTGAAACTACAAGTCCCATCATGCATTGCCACAGTTTTACTATTAGGGAATGGCAAGGCATGCTGGGATCTGTAGTTTCACAACAGCTGGAGGGCCAAAGGTGGACTGAAGTAATTACTGTGTGAGTATTAATCATGACTTTCCATCAAATGTCCCTCTTATTGTAGTTTGCTGGAGGAAGGATTCCCAGCAGGCGCAGGTGTTCTTACACAGCCCTGACTCTGTCACAGTGATTACAGTCATTATATAATACAGGTTATATAATGGATTCAGCAAGCCGGGAATTATATGGGAACACCCAACCTAGTCAGACCTGGTGTTACCCCATTACTCCATGCCGCTATAATAATACTCATTAGTGTAAAGTTTGATCATGTGTCATCATTCCTCTAATGAGTGTAGCCGTAGTGATGACACCACTTCCTAGTCAGCCCACAAAATGGCCGCCCCCTCAGGAGCTCAGGCGACGGTTGTAACAGACAGATAATTACATTTTACTGGCCCATTGCAGTAGTTTGTGTGGTAAATAGAAGTATCTTCAGGGCCGGATCTACCACTAGGCAGCTTTAGGCAGCTGCCTAGGGCGCCGGGATCTAGGGGGGCACCACCAAGTCTGCCTATCAAAAAATCAAGGATGTCTGTGAGGATCCTTGTTGTACTTAATGCAGGTGGCTGCTGTGGAACCTCTATAACCTCACCTCCATACTTTCCCTTTAGGCATACTTCCCTATTTTGCTGCCCTCTCTTCATGTACTCTGTTGTGGGTGGCAAAGGGGAGGGTGCTGGGGGCCTCCAGATAAAGCAGAGGTCTTGCCCACCTACCTGAGGGGCTGGGAGGACCACTCAACTTTGGGAGGCTCCCTGCCATTCCAGAATGTTAGGCAATTATGCATTAAGGGGTTGGAAATGGTTCTTGGTGGCAGTATGGGGGGGGGGGGGGGGGCAGTAGGTTGAAGTTTTGCCTAGGGTGCTGAGAAGCCTTACACCGGCCCTGGGTATCTTATGTGGCATTATAAACCCAGGCCATGCTATGTTCATCTAGGCCAGGGGTTCTCAAACTATTTTACTCTGAGACCCTATCAGATGATAATAGTAATTACAGGACCTCAGCTAGTTACTGCAGAAGGTCATCACATCACACGTGTAGTCAGCAGACAGCACATACATGGCAGCATTGTGGAGGCACAGAGTGATGGGAGGAGTCTAATATACCATAACCCATCACATCACACGTGTAGTCAGCAGACAGCACATACATGGCAGCAATGTGGAGGCACAGAGTGATGGGAGGAGTCTGATATACCATAACCCACCACATCACATGTGTAGTCAGCAGACAGCACATACATGGCAGCATTGTGGAGGCACAGAGTGATGGGAGGAGTCTAATATACCATAACCCATCAAATCACATGTGTAGTCAGCAGACAGCACATACATGGTGTCACAGGTGGAGGATCGGATGGAATCGTGGGGGAGATTCTTTAAACGAAAAAATGTGGTAAAAACCCCATTATCAGGGTTTTTACCGCATTTTGGGATGCTCTAAGCATCCCCCGCGACCCCCCACCTCCTCGCACCGACCCCCCCTCACCTGTGTCCGGGCAGCACAGAGCTGTGCTGGCCGGATGTGTGACCTCCTCCTCCTCCCTGCACTATGATCCTCTTCCAGGTGCAGGGAGGAGGAGAGCCCGGCGCAGCGGCGCCGGGTAAGGGAGAGAGGTGAGAGCCGCCGGGACCCGCTGACTCTCACCGCAAAGGACAACTCAATGCAAGAGCTGTCCTTTGCCATAATTATCGCATATGTTAGTGCTTATCCGATAATTATGAATGCGGTAGCCGGTGATAGGGGGTGGTAAGGGGGCGTGGATGAGTTACCAGGACACCCCCCCCCCCCCCCCCCCCCCGTGTGAGTTACCAGGACCACAGATAAATCAGGAGAGGTAGGGTTAAACGAGCAGGTTTAATGAATGACTTGTTCATAAATGGAGAACAATGGGAAAGCACTCAATACTTCTTTGGGGTAAATAGGAGAACAAAGTAAATAGGAGGCAATAAGTTCTTACGGAGGAAATAATATGAAGCAATAAGCTCTTGCGTAAATAATAAAGTTGATGACAGAATACGGAGAGGACTGGAACCATGGAGGAGACCAATGGGAATATTTGTAGTTGAACGGAGAGATTTGTAGCTTGAATAAGGCTGGAGTATAAGGAATAGACCCGATAAGTGTCGGTCGGAGTGGGGCAGCGAGCCGGATCCGACTGGATCAGTGACCAGAGGTGCCGGGCTTCGGCCACGGAGCTAAGTTGGGAATACCAAGGCACTGGGACAGTCAGGAGGTCTCCTAAAGGTGCAGTTGGCTCAAGAGATTTTTTGTTCTGACAAAGGTTTGCCTAGGCAGCCTTGCTAAGGACTCAGGGAGTGGCTGCCATTGGCTGGAATGTCAGGGAAGCCAGGGAAACCTCCCAACCTGACCAATCGTAGTTTGCCCATACTCTTGCCCTCAACAAAGATGGCGGCTCCAGACTCCCAGCACCGCCTGAGCATACTCCGGCTCAACACGACGCTCCCGGGTCTCCCTGCCACGGGACACAGCCCCAGACCCCCGCCGCCTGCTGCCAACCCCGGGGAACCTCTGCACACAGAACAGCCGCCGACGGGCATGGACGGGTGAGTAAACCACCCGCTGTGTCCCGCCGCGGCAGCCTGTGACACATGGCAGCATTGTTGAGGCACAACATGATGGGAGGAGTCTGATATACCATAACTCATCACATCACATGTGTAGTCAGCAGACAGCACATACATGGCCATATTGGGGAGCCATAAAATAATGTGAGGAGTCTGAAGTAACAGACAATTCAACAGATTTTCCAGACTTGATATGAGAAAAGTCATCAGCCTGATGGTCAGCAACATGGAGTCGCGATCCCATGCTGAGAAGGTCGGGATCCACTTTGGGGTCAGGACCCACAGTTTGAGAACCACTGATCTAGTCCATACTGCGGCTGTACTGGGGGGGGGGGGTCACATCCCCCGGGGTGCTGGATTTGATACCCATACATGCATGCAGGAGGGAGGGGGTCAGAGCGGAGCCAAAAGACTCTCCTCGCAACTTTGCAAATCCATGCCACATCCATCAGAGCCAGCTGACCATAGCCTTCAGCCAGTGAACACTCAGGGGCCCCTTCCATGATAACGCTGGGGCCGGGCCCCGCAGCAAGGACTAATGTGTGACAAGAAAGGGGTCAGGCTTCATTAAAACTACAAGGCCTCATTACTGTTCTTACCTCACGCCAGTGTCTTGCTGCTATTAATTAGACCTCTCTGCCCAGGGTTCATGGTGAGGAGTATAAATTATTCAGTGTCCCTGTTCCCTGCTGAACCATTTCTTAATATGTGGCATATTGGGATAAGATTAATAACACGCCAGCGGCCCGGGGCGAGGCGGAGAGAGATGAAATGACAGATTAGGAAGAGCCGGGTCCTCAGGTCCGTTCCACAGTGACAACGAATCTCTCTTTTATTAAAATAATAATATTACCTTTATTAAAATGCAGCGCTCGCCATTCCATCACTCAGTGGAGGCTCATTTCCCTGCACGCCGCGCCATTGCTCGAGCTTCTCGCTGTTTTGTTAACCCCTCTGTGTCACTGCAGCTGCCATACGGAAGAATGTCGACGTGTAATACTGTTACATAGACGACGCGTGTGACACGCTTAGCGCGGGTCTGCACAGATCCCTCGCACTCTGCACGTATAAATCTATGCTGGGTATTAATGGTGATGATTTTATATTGAATTGAATCTGCTTTGTATAATCTCATTAATCATCCTTTTATTCTAGATTGAATGAGTTTTTCATGTTATTTTGACTCCTGAGCATTTGGATCCCCGATTAGCACAGCAGTGTCTCGGTTGACAGTCGATAGGTCGATCACTATTGGTCGACGGGTACAAGGTCGACACAAACAAAAGGTCTATGTTAAGAGTGGCAAAATGTCGACATATCTGTAGTCGACACCTGACAATGTCGACATGCTTTTTCATGATTTTTTTTATTTTTTTATTCTTTGGACTTTTCCACGCTGTACGATCCATTTGGACTCCGATTGTGAGGGATGAAGTGTGCCGAGTGACGCCCCGCGTGAGGGTACGCGCTACACTAATTGGGGGTCCATGTCGACATGGACACAAAAACCATGAAATATCATGTTGGCCTTCTGTCAATGATGATCTAGTGCATGTCGGCATTTTGGTGTCGACCTACTGACTGAGCCCGCTGTCTTGCATCTGACTGTAGTGTTCTTTTAAACGCATGAAGGTATGACGCACTGACGGCCGCGCCCTGTCATCTGTCCAGGTTCGCCATGCTAAGCTTGGAATTCGACTACATGTGCCAGTACGATTACCTGGAGGTTCGGGATGGGGATAACGTGGACGCGAAAATGATCAAGCGCTTCTGTGGTAACGAGCGTCCCCTGTCCATCCGCAGCTCAGGGAATGCTCTGCATCTGCTCTTCCAGTCAGACGGCTCCAAGAACTTTGACGGCTTCTACGCCACCTTCCAAGAAGTTACAGGTAACGCCCTGATCCTGTTCTTCTAGGATTTGTCCATCGCCTACAAGGAGAGCAGATGGGCAGCTCACGAGGTTAATCGCGGGGTCGGACAAAGACCAGAGCTTTATTTATACCCCTTATACCAGGGGTTCTCAAACTCCGTCCTCAGGACCCCCACACAGTTCATGTTTTCTAGGTCACCCGGCAGTGCAATCAGTACTCACTGAGGGCCAGATGTATCAAGCTTCAAAAAGTGATAAAGTAGAGAGTGGTAAACAACCAGCCAATCAGCTCCTACCTGTCATTTTTCAAACCCAGCATGTAACATGACAGATAGAAGTTGATTTGGCTGACTGTTTATCACTCTCCGTTTGATCACTTTTTGAAGCTTGATCCATCCCGCCCTGACACATTTTAAAAGATCCACAGGTGGAGCTAATTATTTCACTTGTGATTCTGTGAGGAGACCTGGAAAACATGCACTGTGTGGGGAGCTGAGGACCGACTTTGAGAACCTGTGCCTTATACAATAACCCGGGTTAGTGTAAAAGGGTTCCTGAAAATAACAGGGCAGTGTAAACGGGTGACCTATTTTTTTTATACAGCGCCAATCCTATTACTCAGTGCTGTACAGAGAATATGTTTCGTTGATGTCTAGTGTGACGGTAGCATACTGTACATTGGAAGGTTGTAGCTGGAACAGGAGTGTCCTTTATAATGTAACATTCTCAACAACCAATAGAAAACAGGCTAACTGCTACGTAGTTCCTCTTTTATCCATAACACAAAATAAATGGTATCCCTGTTCCTATTAGTTAATGACCTTTCCGGCTACAGAAATGGAGCAAAAATACTTTAAAACGCTGCAAAATAAATTGTGTCTTTTAAGAAATCTTGCAGTTGTTCAACACACATTGCCATATGTCCTTTTGAGTCCATCCCATGTCCTATCTGAATCGGTAAATGTCCCTGATCATAGTAGTGATACATCCTACCATAGCGTGTTTCTTACCTGCTTTGCATGTTAACATTTTACTTGTCTGACAAAGGTACAACTGACACGTGTTGTAATATGAATGTGTGTCTTACAGTATGTTCCTCCTCTCCTTGCCTGCATGATGGGAAGTGTATTGTGGAGAAGACCGGTACCTATATGTGCGCATGCCTAGCTGGGTACACAGGAAGACATTGTGAGAAAGGTGAGTGCCCAATCTTGACAGTACCTCCATCACCTGCTTCTGGTCTCTGTGGCAGTGCCAGCAGAGTAGGTCCCACGCACCGGTTTAGTGTCCCTTGTCCATTTCAGCAGCGCCAACAAGTCTCCTTCCAACTGCATCTGGATGGTAAATACCTGGCAGATGTCTGGACCTATGAGGTTAGGTTTAAGTTCCATACATATTTTACATAGTAATATTAATAAGAAACTTATACAGGTCTATTTGGTAAGTGAAATTTAGGCTTTATCCAGAATTTATACTAAGAAAGTCTAAAACGGTTTCAAATGGTTTCCTAAGCTACTATGTTGCCGAATATGCATCTATGTTCCAGTATCAAACACCTAGGGAAAGATTGTCCGATAAAATCTACTAAAACCAGTTCATGTAACACTTTATAAGAGAACACTGAGGAGTACCAACAAGGTTCTGGATGATAATATGCTAACACATCAAAGAGAGACTAAAACATTGACAACTTAAAACACCGCGCCACCTGCTGGACTTCACATACAGCTTCTCAAGCAATCCTTGGCCTGCAGCTGTTGCTGTACTCGCAGCTGTATCCTGATTTTGGTAGGACAGTCCAGATTTTCTGGTGAATGGCACATGCTCTTATTTGACGGAGTTTATGAGGTACTGAAAACAACAAGTGATTCTAGGGTAAATTTGCATAAAATATGTAATTACAAGGCACAAAGGCACCGTTCAGTTCCGTATCAGTACTTACACCAGCCAGGGTGTGGATTAGCTCACAGGCAATGTCTAAGTAGACAGTCAATAGGACACCGAAAATATATCGACTTTTTTGCCAATGTCGACCTGTGTGTGTGTGTCAAACTTTTGGTTTCGACTCATTGACTGTCTACCTAGACATTGTCTGTCTGACTTCTGGTTAACCACTGTCCAGGTACCAGTAAGCATGTTGGTACTTATGTATTATCTGGGCTCCCATGTTAAATGCACGCCATTTTTTCATACCCCTACTATCCAACTACGCATGGAGTTGATTTTACATAGTGTGGCGAGCGCAGCGAGCCACCGTGCCTGAAGTGTGGCGAGGGGACGCGGTCTCATAAGAAAAACGGGAGCCCAGATATTACATAAGTACCAGCATGTTCTACAGTGACACTTTCTGGTCAGGGGTGGTACTGCAACAGCTCCTGAATGACTTTATGCGCAATTTATTAAGACAGGGAGAAAAGTGCGTTTCACTGTTAATGGTTAATGAACAGAGAACATGAACATTTCATGGACATTTTATTCATTCATTCCGCAGCCCATCCGCCTTCTGTCACTCTCTTCCTCGCTCATTATAACTGAATTTATGATGTGAACGTTTTTGTCGTGATTCGGGGAATTTAGTTTCTCGGTTGTCACTTGGGGATTAACCTGAAATCTCGTCTCACTGTATTTTTTATCTCAGTATCTGGCGCAGTGCGCAGGGCTACTATACCGCCTGGCTTATTATATACATAGTCTCTGCTGATATCTGAAGAGTAGAAAGCGTCATTACTAATGTAAATAATGTCAGTCTGTACCAGGGCGATTAAAGCGAGTAGCACACAAGCTTGCCAATCACATAGGAGCCAGGTCGTGATCTCAATTATGGTGACAAGTGAATTTCACAGTACATGTTATAGGACTGAGGATCATTTTGTGACAATCAGAAGCCATAGAAAGTCAGGGCATGATTCACACCTTTTAGCAAGTCTGCAGCTTTTGCCAACAGACAAAACCATGCTGTGTTGCAGGTGGGGCAGATGTAACAGGTGCAGAGAGAGTTACATTTGGTTGAGATGTGTTTAAACTGAAATCTGAATTGCAGCCAGTAATAACTCTGCACAGAAACAATAGAACTCCCCCGAATTTAACTCTCTCTGCACCTGTTACATCTGCCCCCCCCCCCCCTGCAGTGCAGCATGGTTTTGTCCGTTAGCAGAAATTGCAGCCTTGTTTAAAGGTTTGATTCGGGCCCTCAGAATGTGTGTAGAATTATCTATGGCCCAGTGTGTAACTGACATGTTACTGCAGCAATGGAGCCGATTTCGACCTTGCAGAGCAGCGAATTCGCGTATGAGCATAGAAATGTTTATTCGCCGGGGCACTCGCTGTCTGAATGACAGGCAGGGGGCATTCCGCAGTGGACACACAAAATTGGTGGGTGTGCCCATAGTAAGGCTGGGCGGGCACCAGAGAATGCAGGCATTCCCCTGCCTGCTCAGGGTTGGTGGCTAACATCACATGATTTTGGATAATGAGTTGTGTATTTCACCCTGACAAGGTACCAGGTGAGGCAGCCATCTTGGGCGCGCTGCATAGGATTACCCTGGGTGGAATAGGTTACCCCTAGAAGACATGACACAAAATTAAGTCATTGCTGTGTAACGTAAGGTCCCAATAAGACAGTCAGGTCCGTGTATTTATCATCCCATCCACAAGTCTACCAGATGAGGCAGCCATGTTGGCCGCACTACAAATGTACTAATGAAATATCCAACATTTCGGCAAGGTATAGAAACTTACATATCTTAATTGTGACTCCTATAAATAACTCTTTTGTATAAAAAAAAAACATAATTTTTTGGTGTATTTATCTAAGTAACACAAGTTATAAAGTCTGTCCTGTAATGCGCATTTCTGCTCTTAGTTATAGATGAGAAGAGGTGCGCAGACCCCGGAAATCCGCTCAATGGTTACAGGAAACTCTCTGAACAGGCAATTCCTAGTCTCAGGAATAACGTCAGCCCAGGGTCTGTCGTCCACTTCTTCTGTAACAACTCTCACGTTCTCAGTGGGGACCAGGAGAGGAAGTGTCTGGAAACGGGTAACTGGTCTGGGAAGCAGCCGGTCTGCATTAAAGGTAAAACGCATTACACCGGGAGAGAGCAGTAGTGTATGTGCCTGGGTTACACCAGGAGAGAGCGGTAGTATATGTGCCTGGGTTACAGCAGGAGAGAGCGGTAGTATATGTGCCTGGGTTACAGCAGGAGAGAGCAGTAGTATATGTGCCTGGGTTACACCGGGAGGGAGCGGTAGTATATGTGCCTGGGTTACAGCAGGAGAGAGCGGTAGTATATGTGTCTGGGTTACAGCAGGAGAGAGCAGTAGTATATGTGCCTGGGTTACACCGGGAGAGAGCAGTAGTATATGTGCCTGGGTTACACCGGGAGAGAGCGGTAGGATATGTGCCTGGGTTACACCAGGAGAGCGAGCAGTAGTATATGTGCCTGGGTTAAATCGGGAGAGAGCGGTAGTATATGTGCCTGGGTTACAGCAGGAGAGAGTGGTAGTATAGGTACCTGGGTTACAGCCGGAGAGAGCAGTAGTATATGTGCCTGGGTTAAATCGGGAGAGAGCGGTAGTATATGTGCCTGGGTTAAATCGGTAGAGAGCAGTAGTATATGTACCTGGGTTACACCAGGACAGAGCAGTAGTATATGTGCCTGGGTTACATGCTCATTGCCATGTGGGATTACATGCTCATTGCCAAGGGGGAATACATGCTCATGGTAACTGGGAAACAACCACCACCGGGCAGAAGTGACAGCCATTGACAGCCGGGCAGAGAGCAGGGGGCTGCCCGGCTGTATTCAGAGCACAGCAGATCCCAGCTATTTGAAATTATACCCCTTTCACACCAGAAAATGCAGCGACTTACCTGGGAATATGGTCCCAGGATCATGCAGGGACATTGCCGGGTTGGCCCCTTTTACATCAGCCTAGTCCAGGGCTGGGCAACACCGGCCCTCCAGATGTTAGTGAACTACACATCCCATGATGCTTTGCATTAGTTTTGCTATGTGGCCATGCTGAAACTGATGCAAGGCATGCTGGGATGTGTAGTTCATCAACATCTGGAGGGCCGGTGTTACCCAGCCCTGGCCTAGTCCCTGCATTTTCTGGTGTGAGGAGGAGAGAACCCCCCCCCCCTTTTTTTAACCATTTGGCTATATCTCCGGAACCAACTGACCCATTTACATGAGACCAGTATCATATTGAAGAACTTTTAAGTGGGCTTAGAGTGATTTTGGTCCAGTGAAACTGGGCCATTTGGTTCCAGAGTAATCTGCCCTTAAACACCATGAACAGTCATGAAATTACATTTCAGAAATAAAAAAATTGGTTTACCCGCAATATCACTGGAACCAATGGACCAGCCTGGGATCAGATTGAAGGCCCAGCAATTAGGGTTCACCTGAACTCAACCTCAAGCTTCTGTGATGCTGGGGAACTGGCAGCCTTTGGAACTGGGTGGGGGTCGAAATTGGTGGGTACCATATTATCCTATGGGGAAAACGTTCCAGGTTTGCCCGGCTGTATCTCCGGTTCCTGGGGGGGGCTAGCAACGCGGGGCTGGGCTCGTTGGAAAGCCCCAACCCTCAGCTACAAAATTGGCCTATTTGGAGAGTTGGCCTGGGTCTCTCTCTCTCCCCTTCTTTGTCTCTCTCTCTCTCATTCTCTCTCTCTCTGTCTCGTTCTCTCTCTCTCTCTGTCTCCCCCTGAATGTTCCCTGGGACGTTTATCCGGATTACACATGTACAGTTAGACAAATGGATATTTTGCCTGTAATTCCATTTCCAATTCAGGGTAATTGCAGAATATAATCAGAGAAATATGTGTAAGGCTCCCGCCTGTACCCTCTTTCCGCCCACGGCTGGGTTATGGAAGCAGACAATAGCCTGTTCTCAGTGTATGGGAATTAGAAGAAGCAGCCATTCTGCGGAGGGAGTAATGTGTGTCACATTGTTCTGTTACTCAGGTGCTATAGGGGCCCATTTACCATAGGATCACATTGCAATATACGATCCTTTCTCCCAAATTTATGTCTCTGCACACACAGGGACAGGGGCTCACAAAGGAGTCCGTAGCTGCGGTCTGCTTCGCTGTGAGCAGTAGGGTCTGCGCATGGTGTTACCTGAGTGTCTTTGCACATGTTACATCTGCCCCACCTGCAGTGCAGCATGGTGTTACCTGAGTGTCTTTGCAGTTGCACATGTTACATCTGCCCCACCTGCAGTGCAGCATGGTGTTACCTGAGTGTCTTTGCAGTTGCACATGTTACATCTGCCCCACCTGCAATGCAGCATGGTGTTACCTGGGTCTGTTTGCACATGTTACATCTTCCCCACCTGTAGTGCAGCATTGTGTTACCTGGGTCCCTGTGCACATGTTACATCTTCCCCACCTGCAGTGCAGCATGGTGTTACCTGGGTCCCTGTGCACATGTTACATCTTCCCCACCTGCAGTGCAGCATGGTGTTACCTGGGTCCCTGTGCACATGTTACATCTTCCCCACCTGCAGTGCAGCATGGTGTTACCTGGGTCTGTTTGCACATGTTACATCTGCCCCACCTGCAGTGCAGCATAGTGTTACCTGGGTCTCTCTACACATGTTACATCTGCCCCACCTTCAGCGCAGCATGGTGTTACCTGGGTCTCTCTGCACATGTTACATTTACCCCACCTGCAGTGCAGAATGTTGTTACTGGGTCTCTTTGCACATGTTGCATCTGACCCACCTGCAGTGCAGCATAGAGTTATCCAGGTATTTGCTTTTTTTTTGCTTTACTTGCAAACCTGAATCCGGCCCGGTGTACAGTATATAACTTGTATATACAATAGACTGTTTATGTAAATAGCATTGCCATAAAGGGTGATGTATAGACATTACATGGGTCACCGACAGCAAAGGCATTAGTTACGGGGAAGCCTTTATTATAATTTTATATAATCTCCCTTTCAAAAACTCCTTGGAGGGTAGACACATATGGCTGCCAGACACGCACACCTAAACACTCAGTATGGCATGTGACAGGAGAGGGGTTCAAAGGGTATGTGAAGTTTTACTGAGAGATCAAGCTGAAAATCCCTGTGCTCAGTAAATTATGTGCTATGTGACTGTGGTTGCCGTGGTATTCAAATGACACTGTACAGAATTCTGAATAATTAATGCTAGAAATAAACCAAAGAAAAATGATTGATTGATTTATTTAAAAACAACAGCTACTTTTGCCATTGGATTACTGCCGTCACAGACTGCCATCTTTGTTTCAGCGTGCCGGGAGCCCAAGATTCCTGACCTGGTGCGCCAGAAAGTGCTGCCCTCGCTGGTCCTGCCACGGTGAGCTCTAGCGATTACTCTGGCGCTGTATGGTGTAAGCCGATCTACAGTACTTACTAAACATGAAATACATCATTAGTTGTATCTGGGAAAAAAGAGGATTGAGTATGTACTGGATAATCCGGCCTTATGTCATCCATGTTGTGCCTGTCTCTCCAGCACTCCATATATAATCCTGCCGCCCCTCGCCGGCTGTGGGATTCTGTGACATATAATTGTATGGGTTACAAATGCTGCAATAAATCAATGTATAGTACAGAACTACCAAACCCCCCCTCCATGCAGGAGGATCGCTGCGTTATTCTCTCCGGATTCTGTTGATTGGCTGTTGATCCTTGTGATCTCTGTGCAGTTGTATTTCATGAATGAAAGAGAGCGTAGTACAGATGTAACGTAACCACAGCAACCATTGGGATGAGTTGGAATTTTGGAAAGTTTAGCAATATCCCATCGCTAAGCAGCAGAGGGCTTCCCAATACAGGCCAAGGCCCGCCCCCCCCCCCGCTTGTCGGATGCCTCCCCAGAATTACTCCCGGTTGCTGTGGGTTAAGGCTATTATATATATGTCAGCTTATTGCAGGGAAATCCAGAATAGAAGAACATTATCCTAACATACACCCCTGCTGTATAATCCTTCTACTTTCCATGTGTAACCGATAATAATTGGGAGTTCTAGGTAGAGGGAATGTAATTCAGTTCTGTAGACAAGGTCCCTAATACCCCTGCCTTTGTCCCTAATACCCATGCCTTTGTCTCTGATACCCCTGCCTTTGTCCCTGATACCCCTGCCTTTGTCTCTGATACCCCTGCCTTTGTCTCTGATACCCCTGCCTTTGTCTCTGATACCCCTGCCTTTGTCTCTGATACCCCTGCCTTTGTCTCTGATACCCCTGCCTTTGTCCCTGATACCCCTGCCTTTGTCTCTGATACCCCTGCCTTTGTCTCTGATACTCCTGCCTTTGTCTCTGATACCCCTGCCTTTGTCTCGGATACCCCTGCCTTTGTCTCGGATACCCCTGCCTTTGCCTGTGATACCCCTGCCTTTGTCTCTGATACCCCTGCCTTTGTCTCTGATACCCCTGCCTTTGTGCGTGATACCCCTGCCTTTGTGCGTGATACCCCTTCCTTTGTGCGTGATACCCCTGCCTGGGGCTACACTGATAAAACATCTTCTATGTTATTCAGGGAGACACCTGTACACCCCTTGTACCCCTCCACATTCACCAAGGAAAAGACGGAAATTTACCCCACCAAGAAGCCAGCACTGCCACCCAGAGAACTCCCGAAGGGTTACCAGCACCTCCACACCCAGCTGCAATATGAGTGTGTGTCTCCCTTCTACCGTCGCACCGGAAGTAGCAGGAGGACTTGTCTGAAGACCGGGAAGTGGAGCGGGAGAGCCCCAGCTTGTACTCCCAGTAAGTTCCACTTCTGATCTCTGCTGGACATAGGGACTGACGACTATAGATCAGGAGCCAAGGGTAGGGTTCAACAGGTAAGAGTGTGTGACGTGCGGAGCCATGGCTATCCTACCTGTATCAGAGTGTGACGTGCGGAGCCATGCCTTCCCTACCGGTAACAGTGTGTGACGTGCAGAGCCATGCCTGCCCTACCGGTAACAGTGTGTGACGTGCGGAGCCATGCCTTCCCTACCCGTAACAGTGTGTGACGTGCGGAGGCATGCCGTCCCTACCGGTAACAGTGTGTGACATGCGGAGCCATGCCTTCCCTACCCGTAACAGTGTGTGACGTGTGGAGCCATGCCTGCCCTACCGGTAACAGTGTGTGACGTGCAGAGCCATGCCTGCCCTACCGGTAACAGTGTGTGACGTGCGGAGCCATGCCTTCCCTACCCGTAACAGTGTGTGACGTGCGGAGGCATGCCTTCCCTACCGGTAACAGTGTGTGACATGCGGAGCCATGCCTTCCCTACCCGTAACAGTGTGTGACGTGTGGAGCCATGCCTGCCCTACCGGTAACAGTGTGTGATGTGCGGAGCCATGGCTACCCTACCTGTATCAGTGTGTGACGTGCGGAGCCATGCCTGCCCTACCTGTAATAGTGTGTGATGTGCGGAGCCATGCCTGCCCTACCAGTAACAACAGTGTGTGACGTGCGGAGCCATGCCTGCCCTACCGGTAACAGTGTGTGACGTGTGGAGCCATGGCTACCCTACCTGTATCAGTGTGTGACGTGCGGAGCCATGCCTTCCCTACCGGTAACAGTGTGTGACGTGCAGAGCCATGCCTGCCCTACTGGTAACAGTGTGTGACGTGCGGAGCCATGCCTGCCCTACCGGTAACAGTGTGTGACGTGCGGAGCCATGCCTGCCCTACCGGTAACAGTGTTGGACGTGCGGAGCCATGCCTTCCCTACCGGTAACAGTGTGTGACGTGCGGAGCCATGCCTTCCCTACCGGTAACAGTGTGTGACGTGTGGAGCCATGCCTTCCCTACCGGTAACAGTGTGTGACGTGCGGAGCCATGCCTTCCCTACCGGTAACAGTGTGTGACGTGCTGAGCCATGCCTGCCCTACCGGTAACAGTGTGTGACGTGCGGAGCCATGCCTGCCCTACTGGTAACAGTGTGTGACGTGCGGAGCCATGCCTGCCCTACCGGCAACAGTGTGTGACGTGCGGAGCCATGCCTTCCCTACCGGTAACAGTGTGTGACGTGTGGAGCCATGCCTGCCCTACCGGCAACAGTGTGAGACGTGCGGAGCCATGCCTTCCCTACCGGTAACAGTGTGTGACGTGTGGAGCCATGCCTGCCCTACCGGTAACAGTGTGTGACATGCAGAGCCATGCCTTCCCTACCGGTAACAGTGTGTGACGTGCTGAGCCATGCCTGCCCTACCGGTAACAGTGTGTGACGTGCGGAGCCATGCCTGCCCTACCGGTAACAGTGTGTGACGTGAGGAGCCATGCCTGCCCTACCGGCAACAGTGTGTGACGTGCGGAGCCATGCCTGACCAACCGGTAACAGTGTGTGACGTGCGGAGCCATGCTTTCCCTACCGGTAACAGTGTGTGACATGCGGGGCCATGCCTGCCCTACCGGTAACCGTGTGTGACGTGCAGAGCCATGCCTGCCCTACCGGCAACAGTGTGTGACGTGCGGAGCCATGCCTGACCAACCGGTAACAGTGTGTGACGTGCGGAGCCATGCTTTCCCTACCGGTAACAGTGTGTGACATGCGGGGCCATGCCTGCCCTACCGGTAACCGTGTGTGACATGCAGAGCCATGCCGGTACTTGTGTATTATCACAGCGCCCATGATTTCCATCGTAGGGCATTGTACGATCAAGATCGGTTGCATCGCTTCATTGTACAGCCACCCTGATGGCTGATTACTATGTTAAATTCCCCCCCATTGTTAACGCCACCCCCACTATCAATGCCAACCCGAAGCGTGGCGAGCGCAGTGAGCCCGCGAGGGGTGGCGGTACGCTTCCTCCGACCTTTTCATACCCCCCCCCTATCCACGTTGGTGTGGAGTTGATTTTAGATAGTGTGGCGAGCTCGAAGCGTGGCGAGCGGACGCGGATTACTTCACATGTATTTCGCGTCCCCTCGCGGGGCTCGCTGCGCTTGCCGCGCTTCGGGCTCGGTGGCTCGCTGCGGTCGCCACACTATCTAAAATCAACTCAGTGGGGGTATGAAAAGGTCGGAGGACACGTACCGACGTCCGCTCGCCACGCTTCGGGTTGGCGTTGATAGTGGGGTAGCGTTAACAATGGCGGGGCACTTAACATACTAATCACCCATCAGGGTGGCTGTACAATTAAAAATCGGGTCTGGGGGTGCATTTAACATAGGAATCACCCATCAGGGTGCCTGTACAATGTAAAATCGGCTATGATCGCGTCGCATTGCATGCCATTATAATGGCATGCGATGCGACGCGATATTAAAATTGTACAGTCGGCCCTGAAAACCCTCAAATCGGGTCCCACCGCATACCTTAATTAGTGGCATGCGATGCGATGGGCGCCGTGATAATACACAAGTACCGACATGCCTGACCTACCGGTAACAGTGTGTGACACGAAAGACACACTCCCAATTTGTAAAGCGATACCTGTCTCCACCCCCAGATGGGGGTGGGGTCCACATCGCACACGCTGCACCCATATTTGTAAAACCTACCTTCTGGAGTCCAACAGTGGCGGTAGGTGCACTGACGAAATCAGTAGGAAAATAGTGTGGCGGCCATTTCTCCGGCGATCTGTGCAGTGGAGTCTGGGCACTACTCACGACTGAGGATCTACAACTCCGCGCTGCTGCTGCCGACAGCAGCAGCTATATGAAAATCTCCAGAAAAATGACTGCCATCCATTTTTCTGGAGATTCACGTATACGCAATAGGGTCTGAGTGCTCTAGTGGTTAGACCCTACCACACAACGCCCCTGGCACCCTGTTCCATTACATTTTATGGAAGAACATATTCCTAAACATATATACATAGGTGGGGCTTTTCTTAATATTTTATATAATAATAATAATAATAATAATAATAATAATAATAATAATGATCTTATTTTCTGAATGACCAATTCCTTATCTGTGTTGCAGTTTGCGGGAAGCTGGCAAACTTCACTGTCCCCCGGGTAGCGGAAATGCGTTGGCCATGGCAAGCCGCTCTGTATCGCCGGTCTAACGGGGTTAAAGACGCCAGCCTGAAGAAGGGCTCCTGGGTCCTGGTGTGCAGCGGCGCCCTGTTGAATGAGCGCACAGTGGTGATAGCTTCTCACTGCGTGACCGACCTCGGGAAGAGCACCATCATCAAGGTGTCAGATCTGAAAGTTGTGCTGGGGAAATTCTACCGAGACGACGAGCGCAACGAAAAGATGCAGCAGCATTTACATGTCAGTAGCCATGGCAACTGGGAGCAGGATTGTATATAGGATAGCAGTGTTATTCCCATAGGATTCAGGCTGTTCACAACAATAGATGTGGGAAGAGGCTGCGTTAGCTCAGGGTCTCCCCCCACCCCTCCCCCCGAAAGGCAATTGATGTATTAGGCTTAATAAAATTAGAAAAAAGATATATATACTGTATATATGTATAACAGCACAGTTCGCTCAATATTTAAATGCCCAGGTGCCCAGCAGTATTGCCCCAAAAGATAATGTTCACATAATGTAGGTTCCAGAAAATGGTGTTATTGACATTCAGATCAGTCCTTTATTAAACAATCGGGCGCCAATTTCTGGCTTAGTTGCCGTGGGTAACTCCAGCATAGCCTATGGCAGGGCTGGCCAAACCGGTCCAGGAGATCTACCAACGGTCTACGTTTTCCAGATCACCTAGCTGCTGTTGTCGTAACTAACTACCCTCCAACATGACCCATTCCATTAGGTACAGAAAGCTCTGTTCCTGGACTTCCCTGCCAGTGGCAGTTACAGAGGTTGGACTCCAGCACAGTCCAAAATTCAAAGATGGGGTCACATCAACTGCCAGTGAGTCCAGGACAGTGATGTTTGGAGTGGCAGTAGGTGTGGCTCCCCTTTTTGAATATTGGACTGTGCTGCAGGCTCACATCTGTAACTGCCACTGGCAGGGAAGTCCAGGAACAGAGCATTTTGTACCTAATGGAATGGGCCATGTTGGAGGGTATGTAATCACGTTTTCACACATGCTGTATTCATTCCTACTATAGATTCACAGGTTGCTTGAGATACATGAACTGTTGGTAGATCTTGAGGACAGGTTTGGCCACCCCTGGCCTATGTGCTTCTTTCCGTTTTCTTACGGAGCAGGATCCAATTGGATCCCTTTCGGTACCCTCTGCAGTCGCTCCTCATCACTCTGCGCAGGTCATAATCCCGAATGTGCGCTGATCCCTCTGTCAGTGTACCCCAACACCCATCTCTGGTCCTGTGTCTTCTGTCTTTTTAGATCTCGGCAGTCATCGTCCATCCTAACTACGACCCCATCCTGCTGGATTCCGACATTGCTGTCATTAAGCTGCTCGACAAGGCCAGAGTCAGCGACTACGTGCAGCCGGTGTGTCTCGCCTCTTCAGAACTGGACCTGTCCACTCTGGACTCAAGGATGGTCATCAGCGGCTGGAGGATCCTCTCTGACCCCAAAGCCCCAGAATTCAAGAACGAGACGCTACGAGGCGGGCTGGTGCTCCCTGTGGACTCCCTACAATGCGAGCAGCAGTATGAGGAACATGGCATCTCGGTCAGCGTAACAGAGAGCATGTTCTGCGCCAAACAGTTACCTGGAACCGTACCCCAGATCTGTCCCTCAGAGACTGGCGGTATCGTCACCACTCTGTTGCCCGGGACGGCGTCACCGGAGGGCACCTGGCACCTGATAGGACTGGTCAGTTGGGGCTATGACAAAACCTGTCAGCGGGACCTCTTCACCGGTTACACCAAAGTCCTCACTTTCAAGGACTGGCTGGAGAAGAATATGAAGTAGGTGCTTCGGAGAGAGCACGGTAGAAGCCACGGGAGAAGTTCCCTGTGGGCCAACACCCATGTGGGGCCGCCTGTGGCCGGAAGAGGATAGACTGCTGGCGTGGGTGTGTTAGGGGGTAGAGGGTGGCAAGTTGATGTGGTTGTTTTAAGGGGTAAATGGTAGCCCTCTGGCGATGTGGGTGTGTTATGGTGTCCACTTTTTGGAATTTTTTTCCAGGGCCTCTCTAATCTCCCAATCCGCCCATGCCCCAGAGCAATAAGGCATCAGCAGGGCTAGTAAAAGCTCACATCGCATTGGCTGTATCTTATGGTATACGGCAATCGTTGATCATATTGAATGAGCCTCCGGTTGACCCCCGGTCAGTATGGCGTTCTAATCACATGACGCAGAGACCTTGACAGTCCCTATCGTGTCCTGGTTCCTTAGCTGGGTTTTAAATGTACCTTTTGTACTTGATATACGCCTCCAATAAATATTAACTTATAAAGCCTGGAGAGTAACGACGAGTAATTCTACACCTCCATTTATCGAATAAGAGAAGTGTTTACACCTGGGACAGCCGACGGGAATTAGTGCCGGCTGGCTCCGTATGTGTGTATGTCCAAGATACCTATTGCCGGGAAGGGAATTGGCTTCTCATGATTTATGTAGTGTCACAGATATTGATTTTTCCAACTAGATATAGGATCATTTGGATTATTTTTCCCATACTCTAGATGCTCCTACGTTATCCTCTGCCGAAGCCGTTCTCTAGCTCTGCAGACTATTGACTTTCAGGCATTCAGTTGTCTGTATGTATATTACATTATGGGTCTGACCAAAATCTGGGTCACTAAGATGAATTTGCCCCCCAGTAAACCATCTGCTAGAGGGCTTCTGGCTGCAGCGCGTCTCTCCCTGGCAATGTACAGTAGCATGAGATCTGGGTCTGTGCCACAGCTCGCTACCCTTATCCCTGTACAGCGGCCGGCGATGAGGTGCTGACAGGTCTGGCATGTCGGCGGATGATTTATAGAGTGATGGAATCTGAGTCTGCAGGAGCCTAATTAGAGCTCTATGGGGGCCATTGGCAATGATGAGGTTACTGTGCCCTGTGTATGGGAAGCCCTGGGACTCAGATCTTTAGACGATGACGCCTGGTTGGCTAGTGATTGTTAATGAGAGACAGCAGCCTATACAGTATGCTGAATTATCACTGTGCATCTTTTGCATGTATAAATCACTAGCGAGTATGACTTTGGAACATTATTATTAAACTGATCCACCCCATTCCGTTGGAAGAGTTCTACAGCCGCAAATGAGGCTGTGCCGTTAGGTTGCAGTTTAATGGCCCCATTCTGGAGGCTCCGCTAGAGAGGGAAACCAATATAATGTTAGAGCCTAGTGCCCTAGTGTGCCCTCTGGTGCCAGGTGGACTATAGGGCCAAGTGGTTCTTCTCAGCCATCAAATTCTATGTTTCTATAGAGCAGAACCTATTTGGATTGCAGAGCCTGGTGTCAGGTGGTTCGTAGAGCCAGGTGGTCTGCAGAGCAGAGCCAAGTGCCCTGGTGCCAGGTGGACTGCAGAGCCTATTACCCTCATACCAGGTAGGCTGCGGAGCAGAGGGTAATACCCTGGTGCTGGTGGATTGCAGGGCAGAACTTAGTACCATGGTGCCAGGCATAGGTGCCGATTCTGTGGGTGCTTGAGGGCCCGAGCACCCACGTAAATTGATGAGCACCCACCCGCTCAGCAGCGGCTCACCCACCCGTGTCCCACTGCACTCCCCCTCCCTCATCGCTGGCACAGGTACTGCGTGGGCATTTATGTATTTGGCACTGTTGCAATAACTTTAATATTGGAAACAACTGTGCTGCGTAATAATCAGTATTATTTTGTGACCACGCCCCTTTCCCATGAAGCCACTCCCCTAGATTTTTTACTTGAGCACCCACCAGCAAAATCATAAATCGGCACCTATGGTGCCAGCTACAGTAGATTGCAGAGCCTAGTGACCTGGTGTCAGGAGGACTGCAGAGCAGAGCTTGGTGTCAGGTGGACTGCAGAGCAGAACCTAGTACAATGGTGCCAGGTAGATTGCAGAGCCTAGTGCCCTGGTGTCAGGAGGACTGCAGAGCAGAGCTTGGTGTCAGGTGGCCTGCAGAGCCTAGTGCCCGGTGGCCTGCAGAGCATGGCACCCTGGTGCCAGAAGTGGGATGCTAGAAGTGTGATCCTTTGGGGTAGAATTGAGTGTATTCTATAGATGCATTGCTCCACTGGGGGAGGATTTTACATAACGTGATTCTTCCTACTGCGGAACGACAAGCACCACCATGCTGTGGGCTGTGACATCACTGAGGAATGAGCCTTGTATCGTGGTCTAAGCTTTCTTCCTCCACTTATTGCCATGCGCCCACACTTGTGTTATCCTCATATTACACTAAAAGAACTTCAACCCAAGGCAATTGTAGTGCACTGCAATACTCCGAGCCCTACACTATCAGCCATCAAGCAAGACAAAGCCATGCACATTGTGGTGGTCAGAGCACGGAGCGGAGGAAGCGGTGACATCACTGCTGCGTGAGTGTGCCTCAGTGATGTCATTAGCTGACAGGTGCACATCAAAAGGCCATTAATGAAGTTTCCCACTAGGTGTCAGTAGAAGTTCATTATTGGGAAGCACAGATGGCAATTACTGTGTTATTGCATATTTAGAGATCTATCACCCCAACATTGCTGTAACGTTCTGCGCATCAACTCGTAGTTTATTAAATTGCATGTTGAGGTCTACAGAACCCTCCTGCGATCTTATCATCCCCATTATTCTCTCCGCAGCACCCTAATCCATCAGATCAGACCAGTAGCTGAATGGCCCATCCTGTGTTCTTTATACAAATCCTCCTGAGATTATTGTAAAACAGAATGTGGAACGCTGTAAATGTCAGATCCTCCTGTTGTGTAGTGCGGCTCTTTGTGGCTTCAAAAAGATCTGTATCATTTAATTATTCCTTCAGCTGAGGCCGACAATTAAGGACTGCAGAAGATCTATGTGTCCAGGGATGATCCAAATGAATGATCAGTTTTTGGGATTAGATTCCTGGGGGGACAAACGGTCCTTTATGGAATCCTACAATATGCGGCCCTGCAGATAATGCCATTATGCATAAAGGCACATTTATTCATGCCCTATACATATTTGCCTACTTTCGAAAACTTGTTTCAGGGAGATTATAGTTGGTGGTAGAATTTTGCACAGCGCCCCATTAAGGGGGTGTGTCATGCTCCACCCAAAGAGCGAGTCTAGTTCCAAATATGGAGAGATTATGAAAAGAGATTGTGAAGAGATTATATGTTAGTTGGGCGCCCACTAAGCTATTTGCTTAGTTTTCCGCGTCCCCTATGTGGGCTAGGTGAAATGAGGGAGATTGCTAGACTAATGAGGGAGAGAGGGAGATTGCTGCTATTTCAGGGAGTCTCCTGCAGAATGCAGGAGGGAAGGTAACTATGATGTAACAGTGTAATGTGGGCTAGGTGACATGAGGGAGATTGCTAGACTAATGAGGCAGACAGGGAGATTGCTGCTATTTCAGGGAGTCTCCTGCAGAATGCAGGAGGGGAGGTAACTATGATGTAACAGTGTAATGTGGGCTAGGCAAATGAGGGAGATTGCTAGACTAATGAGGGAGATTGCTGCTATTTCAGGGAGTCTCCTGCAGAATGCAGGAGGGTAGGCAGCTATGGCCCAATACAGACATGGCTGTCCACATTCCAATTTGTGGAACTAAGTGGATTAACAGGGGATCCCAAGCGACAATGGAGGGGGTGGGGCTAAAATACAGAAATTTGGGGGTTAGTGATATCACAATCTGCCCCCACCCCCTGTACTGCCAGCCAGTATCTATGACAAGTAGAGACGTGTGAAGGGGTCCTGGATGGTACATGTGATGCCCAAATGACATGGCATCTGTACCAGTGACGTAAAGAGGCCTTGGGGGCCCCTGGCAAACTCTCGGGTGGGCCCCCTATATGATTTCTATAAACCTGTACATATACATTGGTATTATCCTATCCAGTAGTTTCTGTATCATGCATATTAGAGTACGTTTGGCATTAAACGGTTACCCAGCTGCCAGTCGTTATCAGTGGCAGCTGCAGCGCAGACCTCGCTTAGCGCAGGGGGCCGGGTAAAACATATAAAGTAACATGCCATCAGTGTTACATGTTACTGGAACGGCGGTTGTGACACACGCGGCCAATCCCCTGGGACACTAGTTTGTTTTCTTATAAGCCACAACTCCAATTGGACTGTTGTATGAGTCATAGGGTCAACTTAATGAAGGTCAACACCTGAAATAGGTCGACATGGCTAAGGTCGTAAGGTCAACATAAGCATTAGATCAACAATAGGAAGGTCGACAGTCAAAAGGTCAACATGAGTTTTTCACGCTTATTAACACCGGTCATATTGTCTACAACAGGTCATTAGGTCGATACAAACATTAGGTCGACAGTCAAAAGGTCGACATGGGGTTTTTCACTGTTTTTTTGAGCTGACGTGCCGACAGGCGGTATTTCATGCCCTATCATCCACCAGGGCGTGGTGGGAGAATAAAATAGAGTGCCGAGCACAGCGAGGGGATGCGGTGCACTTTAAACTCTGTCCATGTTGACTTTGTCGACATTTCGGTAAAAAAAACCAGTGAAAAACTCTCATGTCAACCTTTTGACTGTCGACATAATGCTTGTGTCGACCTAATGACCCTGTCTACCTAACACATACCGACCTAGACCCATGTCGACCTTGTCCCATGTCAACCTAGACCCATGTCGACCTAGTGGTGTCGACCCAATGCTTGTTGTCCTAGTTGTTGTAGACAATATGATCCACACCCCTAAATGTACCGCGTCCACTCGCTGCACTCGCCATACGTCGTAGTGGATGGTAGGGTATGAAATAACGCATGTCGGCACATGTCGGCTCAAAGAAAACCTGAAAAACTCATGTCAACCTTTCGACAAAACCTTAATTATAAGTAATAGCTGCACTACATCCAGCATCTACCTATTACTTTTGGGCTCAGTGTAAAAGGGGTAAATTTACTACGATGGGAGTTCTATTGAAGATTATCATTTAGATTATACTTCTTTATTTAGCACCTTCTAGAAGATAATAGAATCTGATTGGTTGCTACAGGCAACATCCCATCTTCAGTAGAATTCCCATCTGAGTAGATTTACCCATAAGACGGGTGGCACACCAAGTAACCTCAGAGGGTGCTTCACGTATCGGTATACCCATAGAAGTTCAGAGTTCAGTTGGGAGTTCCCCCTGTAGTCCGGAGAATAAACTGCTACAGTTTTGCTCTTTGTCCACGCTAAAGCTGTTACAGGGCATGCTGGGATGTGTAGTTCAACAACAGCTGGAGAGTGAAAGGTTCCCAATACCTGGCCTAGATATGCAAGTAACATTTCCAATTGTATAGATGGTGTGTGTGATCCAATCAGCATAATCGTGAGATTCTCCACCAGATTAACTGTGTGTGTGTGTGTGGTGTTTTTTTTATTTTTTTACGTGTATTATTATCCATATAAGATTCTGGTGAATGTCGATTATATTTATGGTGGATTCTGCGGGGTAAAATTACTAAAAAGGAAAAGAGGTGATGTTTCCCTTAGAAACCAATCATATTCATGTTCTAGGATGCAATAGAGAAATTATGTTTCGCTACAGCAGTGGTGTCAAAACTCATGCCCCTCCAGCTGTTGTAGAACTACACATCCCAGCATGCCCTGTCACAGATTTTATATAATGGATTGCTAAAACTGTGGCAGGGCATGCTGGGATGTATAGTTCCACAACAGCTGAAGGGCCATGAGTTTGACACCACTGCTCTAAAGAGAATATTTAGTAAAATGTACCCCTGCCTATCAAACTTATCTATAAGGACCTGAATAATACATTTGCACATTTAAGTCTAGGTCATTAAACTAATAACTGGACGCATATATTTACTAAGCAGTGGTTTACCAAAACCCTAGATTCTCGCAGAATTTTACTGCCTGATTTAAAAGGGCGATGATATTTAATGCAAAACTAGCGTGATATTTGCATTGGTAGTTGTGTACTAGCACGGCGCCCATCGCATCGCAGACCATATCGCATGCGATGGTATGCGATGCGACGCGATATCGGCCGATGTTGTACAATGCCATACAATGCGATGCGATGATAAATTGTATAAGCACCCTAATGGGTGGTTACAATGGTTAAATGCACCCCCACGCCACTCCCAAGTATAAATGTGAACCCGAAGCGTGGCGAGCGCAGCGAGCCCGCGAGGGGCGGCGGTATGCGTCCTACGACCTTTTCATACCCCCACTATCCACGTCAGTGTGGAGTTCAGAATAGAAAGTGTGGCGAGCGCAGCGAGCGGACGCGGATACCTTCACAGGTATCCGCGTCCCCTCACGGGCTTCACAGGTATCCGCGTGCGCTCTCCACGCTTCGGACTCGGTGGCTCGCTGCGCTCGCCACACTTTCTATTCTCAACTCCACGCCGATGTGGATAGTGGGGGTATGAAAAGGTCGTAGGACGCGTACCGCCGCCCCTCGCGGGCTCGCTGCGCTCGCCACGCTTCGGGTTCACAATTATACTTGGGGGGTGTATGGCATGCGATTCGATTAAAAAATCGGGCGACTAATTATCGGGGCGCCGTGCTAGTACACAAGTACCTTTGCATTTACTGCGATTGCCCTTTTAAATCTGGCTAGCAAAAAATTTAGATTTTGAAAATGGACTGCTTAGTAAAATATGCCCCTAATTCTCCTAATAATCCTAACATTTGGCCCAACGTGACTCCTACCCCAATCTGGCACCTCAATAAATTCCGCTCCTTTGTATCCGATAACATCAACCAATCCATCACTTTTCCTTTTACTGGTTTTATTTCTGGAAATGCAAATTGAACGAAATGTTCTATTTTCTCCCTGTACCCCAGGATAAATAATCAGGAATAATGTGAATTTTGTGCGCGTCCCCGGTGCCCGTTAGGGGTAATTACGCGTTAAGATGCCAGAATCCCATCCTGTGACTCCCCAGATCAGAATGAGATGCCTACTGCTGTGTGTGTGTGTGTGTGTGTGTGTGTGTGCTCTCAGGGAAAGCTGAGGATTTAAAGGAGTAGCAACTGCCAGTGATGTCAGACCAGCCTAAAATAGAGAGGGATAGACTGCAAATCCACAGCTAGGAGACTAAAACCTTCCAATCCCGCTGTAGTCAGCAGCAGGTCAACACAGAGCTCCTGGAAGAGGAGAAAGCAAAGGATCAAAGCCAGTGCACCAGGTCCACCTCCCCCTGGCATCAGCTCTCAGTCTCCACCACGGGCAGCACTGCGAGCCCTCAAGTCATTCCAGGTCTGGGTGCCCGAGAGACGTTGAACCCAAAAGGCAGGTGCCTGTTCCTCATCCCCCCCACCCCCCCTTTGCCTCCTTGTTTGTTTCGTCGCTGTAACTCCAGGGATTATCAGACGCATCTTATGTCACCACGACCGGACTTCCCAAAGATCTTCTAAAAGTGACCCAGTCCTAGGGAGCCTCCGGCTGAGAGACCGAACTTTGACCCATTATGACTTCCACGGAAGGGTGAGACATTGTACCTCTTCTTGTTTCGTTCTATCACTGTAATTCCAGTGGAATGTATTGTGTATATATGTGTGTGTGTGTGTGTGTGTCTTTCTCTATTCCCAAATAGTCGTTGCAAATTAGATTGTCATAATGTGAATTAACAGACATTTAACCTACTGTAAGTGGTTTTATTGAGCCGTGGACAGCGGCATAGAGAGCTGGGAAATAGTGGGGACGGCGGGAGTTACACACGGTCCATTAAGGGGCTTTGTTGTGAACAGCTGTTTGGATTCATTATGTGTCTACCAGACAAAAGATCTCCGGGTTTGGGAGCTGAGGTTTTGTGACTGATCCTCTCCTGTCAGGGGAAGATCACTGCCCCAGGGGGGGGGCAGGAGGCAGGGATGATTCTAATACATTTGGTCCTGATGTGGATGGGTCCAGTTGGGCGATACATTCATTTTTTTACTGTCAAAATAATAATCTTGGCATCATTTACTGTTCCTTTCCCAACCGGGAATAGCACCAACACAATGTGTTATAAAAATACCAACACAAAATATCCAGCAATGCAATGATCACACTGACTACAACGATGATACTGATCCTATATATGTGCATATAATATAATGTATTAGCTTGTGCGGTGGTTTTGCACCTATATATCCCTAATTGCAATAACAATCTAATACCAGCGTTTGATTTCTTATTCATTCAACATTCCCGGGAAGAGCAGAGACGTCTCCGGAGGACGGGGCAGATAGTATTTGGATTAATTCAATGATTCAATTACTTTTACCAAGAGCGGTTCCCTGGGGGCATCGCTGGCATCGGGCCACAGACAGTGTGCCTTTTAAACATTGTGGGATGAGAGCGCGCGGCTGCGAACACACAGACTGCGAGTCCAATCGTATTCCGTGCTCGCTCGTTCTCATTGCATTCAAGTCGTATCCACCATTTGGGAAGGGGGCTGGGAGTCTGCGGGGACCCCCCTCTCTTATTTAAATGAACGGAGCCTTTGGCAAGTGTGTGACTTGAGATGAGGTGTAGAACGCAGTGTACTAGGCAGACTCAGAACCGGCTTGTGTCTGGGCACGTAGCAGCCGGCAGAGGGGCGCTGCTAGGTGGGAGCAGAATGGGTCCCCTTGTATAATGCAGGCCAGGAATTGATATGAGAATTTAGTGGGCATCGCTGCCTGGTAGCGGCTCTCTCCCTGGCAGCTCCCACTGGCAGAAGTCATAGATCACATTCAGACATTTACCATTGTGATAGGAGAGGACAGCTTTGGTGATTGGTTTCTTGCTAAACATAATGAGAGATGGAGGTGTTTTGTCAGTTGTCATATTTTTATCCACCGGGGGCGCTCTTCCATTTCCAGTCCATAAAATATATCAAACTCTTAACATTCCAGGTTTTAGGGATATCTATAAAGGAGCACACTTGGTTTAAAACTCAGTCAATTTAATCTAACCATCTGTACCCTAATATGGAGATCCTACAAACCTGGGCTATCAGGGTACCTTAAGGGCGGAGTTTGGGAAATACAGCGACAAGGCAATGGAGGCCATCATAGGCCGGAAGCCTGCAAGCGCATTTCTAGAGAACTGTATGAATGGACCATTGACAGGACGGCCCACAAAGAACGGGACTGTGGGTACACACTGAGTGTTGTGTTAGATATATCGTTCCGTTCGCTGTCGGAACAATATATCTTCCAATTATTCACCTTGTGCGTAACCGGCATAAGGGGTAGATTTCCTAAAACTTCAATTAAAAGTGGTGTTGCCCATAGCAACCACTGAGATTCTACACTAACTAACATTTCTATATTGCATCCTTGAAAATGATAGAATATGGTTGCTTTGAGCAACCACTACTGAAGAGAGACTGTGGAGAAGTTGCCGAAAGTAACCATCGAGGTTCTACACTAGCTATCATTTCTCTACTTCATCCTAGAATATGTTGTTGCTATCAGCAACGCCAACACTTCTGAAGAGAGAAAGTGGAGAATTTGACCATATCAACCACTGAGATTCTACACTAGCTATCATTTCTACATTTCATCCTAGAAAATAATAAAATAATGATATCTGGTTGCTATGAGATACTACACTAGTTATAATTTCTGTATTGCATCCTAGAAAAGGATAGAATCTAGTTGCTATGGGCAACGCCAACACTTGTACAATAACTCATTTTATAGACTGATATTATAGGTAGAAGGTGGTTGCTATGGGAAACTGCTCTAGTGTTCTATCTAGTATGATACATTCCCCTCACCCCCCCCCCCCCTCCTTCCCTGTCACTTTTCCACTAGGTGCACAATGCATATAATTGTGTAATTGAACACAGCATGGAAAAAGGGGATGCGTATTGGTGATATTGAATGAAAGCACTAGGTAGTAATTAAATATGTAGTTGAGGGATAAAAATGTCATCTTTAATGAGGGATATAGGTATAAACATGGTGTGGCTCCACGTTCACGTGAGACATATACGTTTCTGATTACCCTCTTTTAACCATGAATGTCCATGCGTGGGAATTGTGGGTGACAAAACGCATCGGTGTGTAAGGGATTACCCATAAACGTAGACGCACTTATGGGCGGAGACTTGTATTACTTCCAATATGGCGGCTGAAACGCATGAATAAAGATACACGTAAACATGAAAATAGGATTCTGGGTTTAGAATATTACCCAAAATATCTGCATATTCCGCAGGCGGAAGGTGGCTTCACATGCCTACCCCAAACACGTCGAACCGCAGAAGTAACTGTCCCAGCTCCAGTCACAGACTACACGCGACGCGAATGACCAGAGCACAGAAAGGCGTTGCAGAAGCTGAACGCGTGGATTGTAGCGCTGGCACATTGTAGCGTGTGTGCCAAATTCTGCTCATCAGAATGACGTATAACCCTACGTACATGAGATGAGCGTATGCCTGTGTGTTTTTTGGTACTCCGCATACACAAGTACGATTACAATGTGGCGCACCTAGGGGCCAGGGCCATTAATGATAAAGACCAGTATCAAACCCAGCATATGGCTAGAGGCCGTCTTAGTACAAAGATGTTCTACATACAGTAGCTCATCGTGTATGTGTTTCCAATGTAATGGTCTGTTAGGTGAAGTTCTGATGACTGATCCAGTAGTTGTCATCTTATGGCCTCTAGGGTGTGGTCTAATGGCGTGTTGGTGTTTATACCTACTGTACCGCTATACACCACCTCTTTTGTAGCACATTTTCAGGGTCCCATGTCCACCTGCCCATGGTCCCTGGGAACTGACCTTGTAGCAACTGGGTTATCTGATGGCAACATCTTCTACATCCGGTCATTTCCCATGATAACGTGGCATCCCCCGGTCCTGTGTTGCAAAGTACCAAGGTCTGGTATTGTGCTCTTGACTAGAGAATGGTTACCCCGTGTTTTATCTCATACCTGCTTTGATGCCCAAAAGCCTAGCAAAGTTTCCTATGGAACTATTCCCAATCCCCCATGTTCGCTTTCTAGGTACAGAATATACTTACAGTACTTACTCCCCCAGAAGGTCTAGGAGACTCACAAATTTTGGGGATTGACCGTTCAATAGTGAAGTGGGGCCACTATAATGTGATTTGCAGCATTCTTCTGCACTGAGGGCGGGGCTTAGTGATGTGAAGAGCTTGGCCATGCCCCTGAGGTGTCTGCTAGGGTGGATATATGTAAAGTCAGCCAGCAGGGTATTTATTTATTATTTATTTATTAACAGTTTCTTATATAGCGCAGCAGATTCCATTGTGCTTTACAAAAGGAGACAGTGATACAACAAACTGGGTATTTACAGACAGTCAAAAGGTATAAGGGCCCTGCTCGCAAGCTTACAATCTGTAGGGAAATAGGCATGGATACATAAGGATAGATATTCTTTATTGCAGTAATTCCACCAGAATGCAAAGGTTCCGGATGTGCTGTATGATACGGTGGCCCAGCAGTTTGGCCAGGGGTCAGGAGGATGGAAAATGTGAAAAAGAAGAGAGTGGATATGTGTGGCCTGTTCAGTGGGGATGTGATTGGATAGCAGAGGATATGTGTGACCTGTACAGTGGGGATGTGATTGGATAGGAGAGAATATGTGTGGTCTGTACAGTGGGGATGTGATTGGATAGTAGAGGATATGTGTGGTCTGTACAGTGGGGATGTGATTGTAAAGGAGAGGATATGTGTGGCCTGTACAGTGGGGATGTGATTCGATAGGAGAGGATATGTGTGGCCTGTACAGTGGGGATGTGATTGGATAAGAGAGGATATGTGTGGTCTGTACAGTGGGGATGTGATTGGATAGGAGAGGATATGTGTGACCTGTACAGTGGGGATGTGGTTGGATAAGAGTGGATATGTGTGACCTGTACAGTGGGGATGTGATTGGATAAGAGAGGATATGTGTGACCTGTACAGTGGGGATGTGATTGGATAAGAGAGGATATGTGTGACCTGTACAGTGGGGATGTGATTGGAAAGGAGAGGATATGTGTGGACTGTACAGTGGGGATGTGATTGGATAGGAGAGGATATGTGTGACCTGTACAGTGGGGATGTGATTGGATAAGAGTGGATATGTATGGCCTGTTCAGTGGGGATGTGATTGGATAGGAGAGGATATGTGTGACCTGTACAGTGGGGATGTGATTGGATAAGAGAGGATATGTGTTACCTGCACAGTGGGGATGTGATTGGAAAGGAGAGGATATGTGTGACCTGTACAGTGGGGATGTGATTGGATAAGAGAGGATATGTGTGACCTGTACAGTGGGGATGTGATTGGATAAAGGTGGATATGTGTGGACTGTACAGTGCGGATGTGATTAGATAGGAGTGGATATGTGTGGACTGTATAGTGGAGATGTGATTAGATAGGAACGGTATATGAAGGTTAAGTGGCTGGTTCTGGAATTTGATAGGCTGCCTGAAGAGGTGAGTTTTCAGGGAACGCTTATAGGTTTGGAGACTGGAGGAGAGTCTTATTGAGCTTGGGAGGGCATTCCACAGAGTGGGTGAAGCCCGAAGAAAGTCCTGCAGTCAGGAATGGGAGCGAGTAATGAGTGTGGATGAGAGACGTGGATCTTGTGAGGAGCATAGAGGTTCGGTTGGAAGACACTATGAGATGAGAGAAGATTTTTTACGCTTCGCAAACACGCTTCTTCAGATCCTGAAGAAGCGTGTTTGCGAAGCGTACGCAGACCGATGTACCACTGTGTGGGCATCCTCCTGCTCCCCTTCCCCCATTGATGCATTTTGATTTATGTTTAGCTTAAATTAGCAGCGTTACCCACGGACGCCAGTCGACACTGGGTCCGAGCTACCAGAGCGGCGATGTGTGTGGCGCCCACCACCGTCTGTCTACTGGTATCGGAGCGGACAGGGCATCGGTGGTAGCATACTTACCTAACCCCGATCCCCTTCCAGCATCCGGAGGCACGCACGGCCGACTGTCTCCCCGTGAGCGGCTGAGAGTGACACAGCGTCGGAAATACCATCCGCACGCTGCACCCGACCGGCTCAGAGAATCTCAGCGGTCTGTGCGGGTACGCATCACTTGCCCCCACCAAGGGCTGTGGTGCAGTACGCATTGCCCGATACTGTATATCTAACTGCTTATTAACAGCCACTCGCTACATTGTAGCCATACAATCTATTTGCCATACTACCGTGATGTACACACTGAGAGACTCCACAAGGGAGCCAATCTGACTATAACTTGTAAAAGGGTAGGAACAAATAAGGCTGCAGTATACAATCTTTGTGTAACGTTTGCTGCCAAAAAAACTGATATATACAGTGGGGAAGCAGTGTGGAGGGGAACCACAGTGCTAGAGAAATTTAGGAAGGGTTGTCAGTCGCACAGAAATAAAGTTTGTTATTATGCACGGGTGGACCCTCCTTATATAATATTATCAATTAAATATCTATAGATGCGAGGGTGTGCTACCACAGACACGGAGAGGACATGTTTAAGTGGACAGAAAAAGAGTGTCTTTTCTTGGTGAACCACAGTGCTAGGATCAAGTATCCTTTTTAACCACACTGTCCTTGTCATTTTGTGTAATTTTTATGTCAATATTTCGCAACGTTTTATCAAGAAATCAATAAAAGTTAATTTTTACTTAATTTTTCTTTCATGTGCACCACGTAGTGACACTCTTTCCTTCTCTTGAAAAATTGTCTCGCCTTGTGTCCGATGGTAGCACCCCCTACAGAAATCTATCAGTAAAAGAATCCCAATAAAATTGATATACTTCTTGAAAGGGGTCCCCCAAAAACCTTATATTAAATGTAGTATCTCCAATGCGACTGGCACCACCCCTGTTTTTTGTGTGTGGTTTGGTTTATGGCTTTGTGTGTAAGTAATTTTGCATTGAATACGGTAGAACACAGGTAACCAATGAAGTGACTGACAGAGTAGCTGTGCAGATGATGAACGTCTGGCTAGGAAGATTAGCCTCGCAGCTGCATTCATGTTGGACTATAGTGGCATGTAGGGTACAGTAACCCTTCCCAGATTAGCCCATTCCGTGCATTTGTGATGACATAGGCCAGTGATGGCTAACCTTGACACTACAGCTGTTGTAGAACTACACATCCCAGCATGCTCTGCTACAGTTTTGCTATTTGTCCATGCTTAAAATGTAGGGCATGCTGGGATGTGCAGTTCAACAACAGCTGGGGTGTCAAGGTTAGCCATCGCTGACATAGACATAGGGCTTTCTGTGCATGGCAGCTGAAAGAGGCGGTTGTGCATGGCAGCTGACAGTCTGAGCCTTCCTGTCCTGAGTCCTATGCTGCCCACACATATCACCTGCTAGCTATAGGAAAGGACGTTTACATATACCTCCCAAAAGTGGGCGTGGTGCAACAGCACACCCTGTTCTGCCACTCAGGGGTCCCTGAGCTTCTGGGCTTTCCCACTCCCAACCTATCAGCATCTAATTTACATTTTTTTTAAACATGACATCTGATTGGCTGGTACTTTATAACCCTATGGTTGCCAACTCAGGGAGGGTGAGGATGGGGGGCAGCTAGGTCAGAACAGCTGGAGGGGTGCGGTGGTGACTTGGTAAAGTAAATGTATCATCTGACACCTATAATAAAGTCTCTTCCTCCCCGCCCCCTACAGCTACTATTATGGACCAGAGATGTAATAGGCCACATTCTGTATTTCCATCATTCGCAGATTCTAGGAATGAAACACCCAGATTCATACACAAATGGCGGCATTATCAGCGCAGCCTAAAGCCGCCAGCGAGACATAGATGTAACATGGCAACTTAAAGTCCCCAATTACTCAGCTTCTGATGAAAGCACAGAGTCGCTGATGCGGAGAATCACGTGAGGTATATTTCCTACGTTCTTCAGCTGTCAGTCACATTCTTTTTCCACGGTGACAACTAATTGGACGTATGATTATGGATGCAGTGCTGTCATGTTGTAGAAGTGTCTCGCTGAGGACTTCAAGCTGCGCTGGGAAATCGTGATGGAAGTCTCGCTGAGGATCCAAATGTGCACCCAGTACCTTTTTCTTATTAATATTAATATACAAAACAACCCAACAGTCCAAACGGTTCATAAACAGAATTAAAATAGGTGCACAGGAATAATGTACTGAGTCATCAGTCCGAATCACCGCAGACCAGATTATGGTAATGGAATTGATGCACTTTGTATCATATGGAAATGACTTTGATATAACAATCTTCCTGCAACAATGGGACAGGAGCCTGATGCACTCTGTGCTGCTGTGCCATCCACCAATCAGCATGCTGGAAGCCATTCACTGTGTGGAAACAGGCTGGGCTCTGATAGTGTGACCACCACCAGCCCCTGCTCGGAGGCTCTGATGTTACCCTGCTCCTTCTACCGTATAATTCTCAAGGCCCCCATACACTAGATTTGGCCTGATTTCACCCAATCGCAATGGAGAAATTGGATCAAATTGGATATGTTTGACATCCCCCTGGACTCGATGCACGGTCCCATGCGCATAGGGTCGGATGGACCCTACAGATTGAATCTTTTGGATCAGTGGCACATCACTGGCACTTTTTAGCACCCACAATGTGTTGGTTCCGATCAGTAGGTGAAGCACCGCTGGCACACACCTATGTGCCGGGGCGGACAGCGGCAGGGAGCTGGCAGCAGAGGGATCCGGGCAGCGTCCGGGTCCAAGCAGCTGGTAGCGGCGAGATACGGGCAGCGACGGGGTCTGGTCTGGGTAGCAGGTATTTCACCAGCAGAGGGAGGGGAGGTGGGGGTGGATGCGGAGGGGCCTGCTAAATGTGAGAGTCTTGCCCACCCTGCCGGGGGGCCGGGAGGGGGGTCCCGATTTTCGGGACCCTCCCGGCCATTCCGGGAGGGTAGGTAAGTATGCACATCACTCATCTCCTGATATACTCTGTGCTGCTGAGGACCCTGCTCCTCCCACTCTATAACTCTCAGTCTATGGCTTCCTGCTGCCACCCGCCTCCCATCATGTCACTGCCCCTATCACATACAGCCCTGTCCTCACTGACACATCACTCATCTCCTTATATACTCTGTGCTGCTGGGGACTCTGCTCCTCCCACTATATAACTCTCAGTCTGTGGCTTCCTGCTGCCTCCATTCCCCTCCTCACATCATGTCACTGCCCCTGTCACATGCAGCCCTGTCCTCACTGACACATCACTCATCTCCTTATATACTCTGTGCTGCTGGGGACTCTGCTCCTCCCACTATATAACTCTCAGTCTGTGGCTTCTTGCTGCCCCCATTCCCCTCCTCACATCATGTCACTGCCCCTGTCACATACAGCCCTGTCCTCACTGACACATCACTCATCTCCTTATATACTCTGTGCTGCTGGGGACTCTGCTCCTCCCACTATATAACTCTCAGTCTGTGGCTTCTTGCTGCCCCCATTCCCCTCCTCACATCATGTCACTGCCCCTGTCACATGCAGACCTGTCCTCACTGACACATCCCTCATCTCCTGATATACTCTGTGCTGCTGGGGACCCTGTTCCTCCCAGTATATAACTCTCAGTCTATGGCTGTCTGCATGTGCTCACTGTCAGTAGTTTGGGGCCTATATGCACCTGCAGATCACAAGTGGTATTGCTACTGTATATCTCCATTGCTTACAAGATACCAGTTACAAGTCCTCAGTGAGGTACAGCAACTGGAGTGATCAGGGCCAGGGGAGATAGTACATATGGAAGCGCATGTTATGTGCTACGTATCTGGTAGACTTCTAAAGAAATTACATTTCCATGATGATGCCTGGAGGTGGGGAGATCAGTAGAGTCTGTGAAGTTCTGATTCCCACTTCAAAGCTATTCAGGGGGCTTCCCTCCTCCTCACAGCGGGACATGGGGAGGTGACATCTCAAGCTGTGAGCCTAATACACCTTGGGACCTCTAACTCAGAATAATGTCTACATCAAACAAGATGCAAGGCTGGAAATCATTCATTCATTAATATGATGCAAATCCAGTCAGCTCCAAGTGTGATCACAGGGATCAATACAAGCAGAACATGGGCAGGTAACAGGGGCCAAACCTATACCGGCGAGACCCCTCAGCTTCCAGATGGTATCACTACTAGCCCAGTAGTGTAATTAGAAATTGTGCCGCCCCCCGAACAATTTTTTCCCCTCCCCCATATATAATTTATATTTTACTTGCATGCTTGTTGTCAGGGGTTACATGCTTATTACCAGAGGATTCTATGCTCATTGACAGGGGTTTCTTGCTTGTTGCCAAGGGTTTCTGCTCATTGCCAGAGGTTTCTATGGTCGTTTCCAGGGTTTTCTTGCTCATTGCAAAGGGTTACATGCTCATTGCCAGGGGGTTACATGCTCATTGACAGAGCTTTCTATGCTCGTTGCCAGAGGTTTCTATGCTTGTTGTCAGGGGCTTCTTGCTTGTTTCAAGGGGTTTCTATGCTCGTTGCTAGGGGTTTCCTGCTATTTGCCAGGGGTTACATGCTCGTTGCCAGAGCTTTCTATGCTTGTTGCCAGGGGTTTCTTGCTTGTTGCCAGGTGTTTCCTGATCAATTTTTATGGGCGAGATGTACTAAGCCTTGAAAAGTGATAAAATAGAGAGTGATAAACGACCAACTAATCAGCTGCTAACTGCCAGCTGCAGGCTTTGTTTTAAAAATGGCCTTTAGGAGTTCATTGGCTGGTTGTTTACCACTCTCCATTTTATCACTTTTGAAGCTTAGTATATCTGGCCCTATGGCTTTTTAGAATGTTACATAGCACACTGTGATCAATGCACCCAGGTGTGCATCATGCAGGGGTGCACCTATAATAAAGTCATAGGTTTTTGGGGGACAGTATAACTTCAGGAATGATATAACCTGTATTTCTGGCTGTAACAGGATAATGCTGTGGTGTGTATCTGATACAAACCTGGTTGCAGTGACCAATCGTGTGCGTCTTTCTGTTTATTGCGGCTTCTGTAATTGATTAGAGATTGACCATTAACCACTTTATTAGTTAGTAATAATTAGTTGAATTATTAAGGTTCCAGCTCATTATGTTCCCACAGAAAGTTCTGTACTTTTGAACACGTTGTGCTGAAACTTGTAGTTCACCATTTGTAAGCCCAGCTTGGACGTCAGATAGTTCAGCATAGTTGCCGAACCTCCTGTATCCTGCATGGGGCTCCTGCTGCCCAGCATACCACTTCTAATCTCCTGGATTCTTCAGATTCTGCCAGTGATGCCACTATGGAGTTGGACAGTAATTTGCTGTAATCACTGTGACTTCCTGCATCTGCTCCGGAGTCCCTGCTGACAACTCCCATTGGGGTAAATTTACTAAGATGGGAGTTATATTGAAGATGGGATGTTGCCCATAGCAACCAACCCAATTCTATATATTATCAGGTACTTCTGTAGTTTCACAGCGCCGCCGCGCGCACACTCTGGCTCAGAAACTTGGCAGACTACCAGAGGCTCTGATTAACCGTGCGCGTGCCGCTCTAGCTCAGACAGAGTGTGCTTGTGCCGCTCTAGCTGTACTGACAGCTACGTAAACAGCGTGGCGGCCGGGCAGCAGCAGCAGCGAGCTGCCCAGGCGCTGGCAGGTCACTGTGGTACTTGTAGTTCCACAGTGAAATAGGCAGCACCTGGGCACCGCTGACAACAACGGGGGCAAGTGGACACACCCCGGGCAAAACGCTGACGTGCCGGGGCTTGTAAAGTACACACCCCGGCACACCGCTGTGTCCCCCATGTACACGCTAAATTCAATGGCTTGCAGTCTAGATCTAGGCGCTAATGCCCCTGGATTCACACTCCCTCCTCTTCCTGTGAAGAATGTCTCCCACCTGTACCTTCCTTCCTCTAGTGTCAGTGCATGTCCTCGTGTTCTGCTGCTCCTCTTCCTGTGAAGAATATATCCCACCTGTACCTTGTTAAAACCCTTGATATATTTGAAAGTTTCTATCATGTCCCCCCTTTCCCTTCTCTGCTCTAAACTATACATATTAAGATCTTTTAGTCTTTCCTGGTACGTTTTGTGATGTAGGCCATGCACCATTTTAGTTGCCCTTCTTTGTACAGTCAATAATGTATTTATATCCTTCTGGAGATATGGCCTCCAGAACTGAACACAATACTCTAGGGGGGTTATTCTGATTCACTCGGAAAGGCACAATCACTCTCTAATGGACAAAACCATATGCACTGCAGGTGGGGCTGATGTAACATGTGCAGAGAGAGTTAGATTTGGGTGGGGGGTGTACTTCAAACTGATATCTATATTGCAGTGTAAAAATAAAGCAGCCAGTATTTACCCTGCACAGAAACAATAAAACACCCAAATGTAACTCTCTCTCTGCACATGTTACATCAGCCCCACCTGCAGTGCACATGGTTTTGTCCATTAGAGAGTGATTGTGCCTTTCTGAGTGAATCTGAATAACCCCCTAGATGAGGTCGTACCAATGACCAATGACCTATACAGTGGCATTATTACTTTTTTCTTTCTACTGCTGATACCTCTCCCTATGCAACCAAGCATCTGACTTGCCTTCTTCATTCATGCCATAGCCGCTTCGCAATTTTTCCATTGATTTCAGAAGCACTTCTGCCGCCGCTGGACTCCGGAGAGTATTAGAAAATGGGTGCAGCATGCACGGTGTGGGCCCCTGTGCACCATGCACACTGCAACCATTATGGATAGGCCACTGGTAGTACCTATAATTGGGTGTGGATCATATTGTCGACCCCACTTAGGTCGACAGTCATTAGGTCGACACCACTGGGTTGACATTTCAACCGTTCCCCAATAATTTGCAGACAGTACAGTGCTCACAATAAAATAACATTTAATACATCAAAAACTTACTTATATGCTTAGGGATGAATTCACACAAGGACATATTGCATTTGGCATTTATTGTATACTGTGCTCAGTGAGAGAAAAATAAATATCACACTGAATATATAGCTGCAAACAAGAAATTCTGTATTGTGGGCAGTACACTATATACTGTACATACTGGAGATAGACACGCCCTTTAAATAGATTGTGACACGCCTCCCCGATGGTGCACAGCACATCTATAATATATATATATATATATACATACAAGGGGGGTGGGGGGCGGCGGCACTCGCAAATAATGAGACCACACCAAAATAGGTGACCAACGTTTCGAGGCGAGTTGCCTCTTTATCAAGGTGCTCAAAAATATATTTTGAGCACCTCGATAAAGAGGCAACTCGCCTCGAAACGTTGGTCACCTATTTTGGTGTGGTCTCATTATTTGCGAGTGCCGCCGCCCCCCACCCCCCTTGCAAATTTACAGCACTACAGTGGACGGGCACCGCTTCATCAGCTTTGCAAACACCCAAATCAGGATTGCTTGGAGTGCCACCATCCCCCCTTGCATATATATATATATATATATATATATATATATATATATACACACAGAGGAGGGATCCGGCACAGCAGGACTTGGGGTAGCCAAAGGGTGTTGAACGTGCCCAGGTGCCAACGATAGGGACCTTTCAGCCCCTTGTAGATAAGTAGCAAAAGAACGGGCACTCAGGGTCTTGAATAGTGGTAAAAGCAGAGACTGTTTATTCAGTCATAACGTCCGTCTACGTTTCGGGGTCTCCCCCTTCGTCAGGACAGGTAAGTGGTATAACTTACCTGTCCTGACGAAGGGGGAGACCCCGAAACGTAGAGGGACGTTATGACTGAATAAACAGTCTCTGCTTTTACCACTATTCAAGACCCTGAGTGCCCGTTCTTTTGCTACATATATATATATATATATATATATATATATATATATATATATGGCTAACCTCCTCACCCCGGAGGTGAAGTACCGCCAGTGACCACTAAAGGCCAAGCCACAGACCAAATACTCCTTAACAGAAAGTAAAAGCAAAATTATCTGTTTCAAACTTGCTGGATATGGAGAGAGGGAGTTGTGCAAACAGAGACTGGAGGTAGGAGCAGAGGGAATTATCTGTCATTTTGACGGCTTTTTAGTCCTACTATCAGAGTTGCCTACCCTCCTGCATTCTGCAGGAGACTCCCTGAAATAACAGCAATCTCCCTCTCCCCCTCATTAGTCTAGCAATCTCCCTCATGTCACCTAGCCCATATTACACTGTTACATTTTGGGGAAAAAAAGGAATGAGAGATAGATACATTTACATTGAATTATCAGCACTATTTCCCAGCACTTTACAAATTATAGTATCTCTTACTAACTACTTTGGGCCCCATCTACAATTATATATGTCATTTTAAAAGATTCCTCTCAGATGTAGCGGTACACACCCACGCTTCTAGGTGCCATGTTCACAATTTATTTTCACAATCTCTCCATATATGGAACTAGACACGCCCTTTGGGTGGAGCATGACACGCCCCCTCAATGGGGCGCTGTGCAAAATTCTACTACCAACTGTAATCTCCCTGATTCTAGTTTTCAAAAGTAGGCAAGTATGTACTTCAGCAGCAATGTGGGATCAAGCATGAGCTGGCGTGCCCCGCCCACTGCGCTTACCTCCCAGGTGTGAGACCCTGATTACCTGTAATTACTGCTGTATACCAACTGTTACCAATAGACCCAGTATCCCAGGTTAAGGACATCTGTGTGGCCTAACATCCACTTTCACATCTGTGGGTCACCCAAGGGTTCCTCCAATAAGTCAGGTATGTATGTGTATATACAGTATTTACAATCTATAAGGCACACTTTTAGGAGAAACATTTCCTGCGCTCGTGAGAGACCTCGTGGGGGTGCCACCACTTTGATAATTCTTGAAGTATTTTATTGAAAGTTTGTATTTTGTATTACAATTTGGTACTTAGTAGTGTATTGTGGTTAGTTTCCTGATATACACATATATGTATATGTACAGATGCGTCCAGTTACAATGTGCATGGCGCGGGTGATGAGGGCGAGTATATAACTGGTAAACATATCAGATGTACCCATTCTTCCTGAAGCATAATAGGGCATAGGTCGCTAGTAGCCTGGTGCTGTCATGTCAGGCCCCTGGGCCAAATCCAGGGCCACAGAGACCAACATCGTGCCCAGGGACTGTTTATGGGCGTGACCTGATCTGGGGGGGGGGGGGTGTAAAAAAGCAGCCCCGCGTGCTGTAAAGGGGACGCGGGTATCAATGTGTTACTCTTACCTTATGGTCCCCCTCCTCAGTGGTGCCATCTTCCCAGTGATATTTGGGATGATGGTACCTGTGCACTAGAGGGTATGGTACTTTGCTTTCACTGTGCGACACCATCTTCCTGAATAAGTCACTGGGAAGATGGGCCCACAGAGGAGGAGGGGCCTGCTTGCATCACAAGGAATGTATATACTGCAAGCAGAAGGGTGGGTGGCAGCAAACCTTTGCCCCTTCTGGACCCCTCCAACAAACATGGGCCGAGGATATAGAACAGATCAATCTTCTATATCCTGATATCACACGTTGCTATATCCTTTACCTGGTGAGTCTCCCTGCTAGCGCCATGGATATTGCGCACGGTTGGGTGATGACATTGAGGAACATTTATCGCCTTACAGCCAACATAAGCTGACTTGGGACCTTATTCTGATTGACTTGCAAGGCTGCGAAATTCACAGCCTTGCAAGTCCATCAGACGTCGCCCTCCGCCCACAGTGCCGGCCGCCCCCCCTCGCACGTAGTACCCCTGCATGGCGGCGAATGAATGATTTGCATAATCACCCATTCGCAGGCAGGGAGAAATCATACGATGGTCGGCGACCATCTAATTATTTCTCCCGCGCATGCAGTTCAGAGAGACCTACAGTATATAGTCACTCTAAGCTGCGGGCACTCTGTGCATCCGGTGATGTCAGCTACCCGCCCCCTGCTTGCCCGTCATGGCCTCATTAGCCTGAGAACGCCCATGGACCGCTGGGCGTTCCCATATGCTAATGGCTATATTGGACCCACCCCCCGCTGTATGCTAAAGGCGATATGGGACCCGCCCCCCCTACACACCACCCCCCACTCGGCGTGTAGGGTGCATGCACCTGGTGAACCGAAAGTTTGCCGTGGGTGCACACACCCTGTGTCTGCACATGCGCAGGACCGAGACAATCTGAATTGCAAACACATGGAGGACCGAATCAATCTGAATAAAGTGCCCCTTACCCTCACTCAATCACTAGGCAGAATAACCCTTAGTACCATGGACAGCGCACCTGGCTGGTTGAAGACAAATGTACAGATGTACTAAGCCAGAAGCTGATTGGTTGGTACTTTATCTCACTGCAAGCTTCGGTACATCTCCCCCACAGAGAAATGTCTGCTCACCGACATAACACCAGAGTTTGGACTAGATGTGGGTGTGGTGCGTTGGCATCTAGATCAACAGTCACGCGGTCTAGTTAGACGCCTAAAGGTAATCGACTGATGTCTAGAACTACAGGAACGAAAGATATACGTAAGGGTAAGGTCAACTGGAATGTGATCGACAGTTAATAGGTCCACATGAGTTTTTAAATTTTTTTGTTGTCTATGTCGACATATGTCAACATGTACAACGTGTAAGTGTACAGTGTTCCCTCGCCTGGCTCGTTGCACTCGGCAAACTATCATAATCCTACTCTATGCCCACTTGGATGGTAAAGTGTGAACCGAGTCAGTATAAAGCAAAAAAAACATAAAAAGCTTGTGTCAACCTTGTGACTGTCAATCACATTCCCGTCGACCTAATGATTGTGTCTATCTTTAGTTACTGATGATCTAGAAACTGTCGACTATTTTTAGGCATCCATCTAGAATCGGATGCACTGGACCAAGAGTGGACAACCACGTGATTGTCCTGAGCAGATTAACTGATTTCACGGTCAATGCACCATCTTTGTGGAGTTTGTATGTTCTCCCCACATGTGTGTGGATTCCAGATTCTAGCTCTCCTTTCTCTAGTAGATAAATGTTAGTGGTTGCTATGAGCGACACATACACACACTGCGTATTCATGCGGTCATCATTATAACTGTAATCGTTTATTCCACGCTCTCCTATATAATAAAAAGCTAGCACCTCACCTCTAATGGGGGAATTCAAGTGTTTTGCTCACCGGTGGCCACTATCGGACAGAGCAATTGAGGTGCTGTTCGGATTGGGGTTGTTCTGATTGGGCATGCACAGAAGCCAGCGCTGATGTTACTCTTATGTTGTTCCGTCATTATGACGGGCTGGGAACTAGTCACCATTATAGTAAGTCAGAAAAGAGAGACGGCCTGGGAGCCAACAGAGGGCAGCACAGCCCCATCTATGGCGGGAGCTGGGGATGGATTCTAGGTGGTGAATGTGGGATTCCAGCTGCTACTTAGGACAAGCGGAGCTGAGCAGGAGAAGGGACACAATGTGCAGTGAGAGATCTGCATTACAATGTGTACAGTGCAGGTGATACACCGCCGTGCCCAGATCTGTAACTGAGGAGTAGATGTTTTATGCCTGGAGAAGAGATAAACTGGAGATAAAATGAAATGAGATAAAGCACCAGCCAAGGGGGGGGGGGGGGGGGGGGGGGGGTAGGTAAAGTCTTTATCTTTCTACAAACTTTCATACATATGTCTTATGGAGGAACAGCCTGCCGCCAAGGTAGGATTTAGGGGATAGTCAAACACCACTGCTAATTGCCGGATAAAATCCCTGCAGCGTGGAAAAAAAGGCAATTCAATTCAATTAAATAACCTTTTTTCCTGCATCTAAAAATCAGGATATCAGGTGCGTAAACCCACTGATTCCGTGTAAACGGCAGAATCACTGCGGTTGTCTCATGCGCAATCCACCCATTTTCTCACGGATCTTATTTCGCAGTTTATGGAGCACAACGTCAAGCATTCACGTGGGGGGTAATCCCTGATAATTGGATTGCTCCAGTGTGGTAAATATATACTGTCAATTACAGGGTGTGGACGCTGCACCTGGACTAGTTCTGCCGCTGACGCCTTCTCTAGCTGTTATGTAGGGGACCCCCAACATGATCTAGATACATCCACACCACTCATAGTTCTGGGGCCCATACAGGGCCTTATTCTAGTTCACTCTTACAATTCCTTCTTAGCTGGACAAAACCATGTGCACTGCAGGGGGGCAGATGTAACATGTGCAGAGAGATTTAGCTTTGGGTGAGTTATTTTGTTTCTGTGCAGGGAAAATACTGACTGCTTTATTTTTGGTACTTGTTTCCTAGCACGGCGCCAGCGATAAAAATTGTATCCATCAGGACCCCCCAAAATCGCGTCGATCGCATCGCATGCAACCAAATCGCATGCAATGTGATCAACACGATTTTTACATTGGAATCAACCTTTTCATACCCCCACTATCCACGTCGGCGTGGACTTGAATTTATATAGTGTGGCGAGCGCAGGGGACGCGCATTACTTCACAGGTATTACGCGTCCCCTCGCCACGCTTCGGGGGTGCGGGCACCTTCGGTGCCGGTGAGCAGCGGTGGTAGTGGGGGCTGGCATCAGCGTCTCTGGGTGCCGCGGAGATGCCGGTGACAGTGGGGTGGGCGGCGGTGATAATCAGCGTGCTGTCACTGTGCAGCGGCGGCTATTACATCTTTAAAATAATGTTGACTATCCGGCTTCTGATTGGCTGAGATAGAGCACTCTCAGCCAATCAGTGGCTCCTTCCCAGCGGCCGCTGATTGGCTGATAGTGCTCTATCTCAGCCAATCAGAAGCCAGATAGTCATTTGACGTTATTTTAAAGATAATAGTAATAGCCGCTGCTGCCCGCCCGCTGCACCCAAAGACGCTGCTGCCAGCCCACTGCAAAGTGACAGCACGCTGATTATCACCGCCGCCCACCCCACTGTCACCGGCATTCCCGGCGGCACCCAGAGACACTGCTGCCAGCCCGCTGCACAGTGACAACGCGCTGATTATCACCGCCGCCCGCCCCACTGTCACCGGCACTCCCCGCTGGGCACTCATTTCAGAGCCGCTGCAGGATAACTTATGAAAAGTGAGTGTGTGTGTGTATACACATATGTGTGTGTGTGTATGCCATATTTGCGTACCCTCCTGCATTCTGCAGGAGACTCCCTGAAATAGCAGCAATCTCCCTCTCTCCCTCATTAGTCCAGCAATCTCCCTCATGTCACCTAGCCCACATTACAATGTTAAATTTTTTGGAGAAAAGAGGAATGAGAGATAGATACATTTACAATGAATTTCCCAGCACTTTACCAAGTATAGTAGCTCTTACTAACTGCTGTGGGGCTCATCTACAGTTGGATAGAAGTCATTATAAAAGATTTCTCTCAGATGTAGCAGTACACACCCACGCTTCTAGGTGCCACGTTCACAATCGCTTTTAACAATATCTCCATATATGGAACTAGACACGCCCTTTAAGTGGCGCATGACACACCCCCTGAATGGGGCACTGCAACATTCTGCTACAAACTATAATCTCCCTGAAACTAGTTTTCAAAAGTAGGCAAGTATGGTGTATGCGTGTGTGTGTATGCATATGTGTGTGTGTGTGTCACAGAAGATCCGATGGGAATTGTGATTCTTCTACACACTGACAGGATTTGGCAGGTCATAGTGGGTATTAGGAAATATCCCTGGATTCCAGTGTAACTGCATTAATTAATATGTATATTACTGTAGCTCAGCCACAGAAAGCTGCCTCCACAGTCATTAATGCACTAATACTGTATGTGGCTAATTACACGAGAGGCTTATCCCGAAATTAGAATTATACGGATTATTGCCAACATTTAAATTTTTCCTGGAACGCTCGCTTTCAAAAATCTGCGCCTCAGCGAACGGCTGTGGTGTGACATTGGTATGCGCAAAATTGCATCCCCGCCCCCTCGTTGCGCAGTGCCACCATCGTGTCCCTGAACAGCAGTCGGTCACCATGACACAAATGAGCGTATGTGACATCATCAAGCCCAAAGTGACTCTTTTCCACTGGGGTGATGGGAGGGTTCCCGGGCTGCGGGAGTGAGGACAGCTGACTGGAATCCGGGAGTCTCTGACATTTCGGGAGAGTATACTAGGGTGCTATTAGTGCAGGCAGCTGATAGCAGTGAATCTTCCAGTGGCGATGACAGGGTTATACTGGACTGGTATGTAATCCCCCAGTGCCCCCCCCCCTCCTCCTCCTCCAGCAGGTGAGCTGAGCATTGCATGCAGCAAACAGTGATGCATGGCTCAATTAGCCAGCACAGCACACAGCAAACATACAGGAACCACAGGGACTTCATTCAATGGCATCCAAGATAAAGCAAGTGTTATTTATCCCGAAATCCCGAGACAAGCGCTGATTCCAGCCACTGATTATCTAAGATAAATGACTTATCCTTTATAAAACCAGAGGATGCGATGAACCATGCAGCATGTACAGAATAAGTAGGCAGCTGGGAAATGGAATGAAGATGTTGAGTCTTCCCCAGCAGACAGCGCTGGGCACTTTCCGCCCGCTCAGCAAATTTCAGGCGTGCTGAGAGCATCCGTTCTCGTTAGCAAACTGTGGACATTTCCAGAGCTGACACTCACATTCCCCCCTCGGTGGTTACTACAGGGCATCTCGCCCCTTACAGGGGCAGTTATTTCTCTAGGAGGATGAATTTTCCAGAAATATTACATATTGGAAACGCAGCCTCTTAATCTGGAACATTCCATTTAAATGTTCACCCTCTGACGACATTCATTTACTGACTACAGTACTTTCTGACCTCTGGCGACTTTTACTAAAGACATAGGGCGGTATTCAATGAGCCTGATTTGCCATGTTTTTATGGCGAATTTGTGCTGTTTGGCGAATTTTTGACAAAAACGGTGAATCACCCTATTCAATGACCACATGGCGAATACATTTGAAGGTTTTTTTCGCCATGATTCACCGAGTAGCAATCGCTATCTTTTTATGGAGAAGTGGAATGTGAACTTTTAAAATAAAGTGTTTTGTTTTTTACATTTGGTGTCTAAAAATCAGGAATTTTATTCTGAGGAGGGGCATGCTATTTTTATTCATGTGCTGTAAGCACATGAATATATATTTAATTTTAAAAAAAATATTTTTTTTTTTTTTTTTTTTACACAGCAGCCAGCAGGGGGCGCCGGAGCCGAGCCGCTCATTACATATTCATATATTCACTGCACTCGATCGTTACGATCGTGTGTAGTAAATATACGCTCCCCTGCTGGCACCCCCGGGGGGCAGCCTGTGCTGCCTGGCACCCGGGGAGCCCACCTTCCCCCCACAAATGTTCAGGGGCAGGCAGAGAGACTTCCATCTCTCTGCCTGGCACCCTCCTCAGGCTCCCTGCGGCATTCGCCGCAGGAGCTCATATTCGCCTGTCAGGAGCAGCGAGCCCCTGACACGTTGAATACCGGAGCCCGCTGGCTCCGGAACGTGGCGAATGTGCAGCGAATCCTAAAAAGGATTCGCTGCACCTCGCAGGTATTCACATTGAATACCGCCCATAGAGGTTGAGCACAAGTCAGCTATAACTGCTGCGCCTGCATGCAGAGTTGTACGCATCTGCACACGACTAGGCATCCTGCAATTCTAGTAGCTACCAGATTGGCCGATCGCCTGATGGGCCGGTCTTCCAATCTCGGGACCTGGCCGGGCAGCTCCGCCTCCTGGTGCTCTGCTCAGCCCGCATGTTTGGACAAGGTATCCCGTGAGCCACCACCCACCCTGTGGCTCACATCACAACCCCGTGGCATGTGATCTTAACTAGGGCCACTGATCGGCCGATTTACCCATCTCGGTGCCTGGCCGAGCAGCTCCGCCTCCTGGTGCTCTGCTCGGCCCGCATGTTTGGACAAGGTATGTCGTGAGAAACCACCCACCCTGTGGCTCACGTCACAACCCTGTGGCATGTGATCTTAACTAGGGTCACTGATGGGCTGGTCTTCCCATCTCGGTGCCTGGCCGAGCAGTTTCGCCTCCCGAATGTTTGTTTGTTTGGACAAGGTATGCTGCAATGCACCACCCACTCTGTGGCTCACATCACAACCCTGTGGCATGTGATCTTAACTAGGGCTCTTCTATGTAGCGCTATTTTCCATAATTGCCATATACCTCTATAGAGACAGTATATTATCTCCAATTGAGAAGCAACCAGTGGCGGATCCAGGGGGGGATGGGGTGCGGCTGCATTGCTGTCCAAAGTTCAAAGAGGCTCCCCTCATAGCTTCACCGCCAAACTTCGCCGGCTGTGATTCACTGGCAGTTTTTTTTGCTGGGGCTGCCACGCTAAAAACAATCTACCACAGTTCCGTGGGCACCTCAGGAATTATCTCATGTCTTTCTTCCATTTTGAGTTTGTCCGCAATGGCGTTTGCGTTGCGTGCATGGGACTAAGGTCCTCATTCAGAGGTGCAGGAGAACTGCACACGTGCTTATTTGGTGCTGCGCATGTGTGGAAGTTTTACACTAATTTAGAGTGCATGTGCTAAAATCTACAAGTTTACACAAAAAACCCATGTTGACCTTTTAACGAGTTGACAATTCCCGTGTCGACCTTTTGTCTATGTATATTAAAAAATCATCTGCTAGTTTTAACCCTAGGAGGCATAATACTAATATAGGTTAAGAATAATTTTAATTGATCAAAATCCATTAAAATCAAGGGTACTTGTGTATTATCTGGGCGCCCAATGTTGAAATTGTATGCCACTACTGAAAGCATGCGATGTGATTTGACCCCATTTTTAATTGTATACCTACCCTGATGGCTAAATGCCCCCCATTGTTAACGCCACCCCACTATCAACACCAACCCGAAGCGTGGCGAGCGCAGCGATCCCACGAGGGGCGGCGGTGCGCGTCCTCCGACCTTTTTATACCCCCACTATCCACGTCGGCGTGGAGTTGATTTTATAATTTGCGTCCCCTGGCGGGGCTCGCTGCACTCACCACGCTTTGGGCTCGGTGGCTCGCTGCGCTTGCCACACTATATAAAATCAACTCCACGCCGACGTGGATAGTGTGGGTATAAAAAAGGTCGGAGGACGCGTACAGCTGCGCTCGCCACGCTTCGGGTTGGCGTTGATAGTGGGTTGGCGTTAACAATGGGGGGCATTTAGCCATCAGGGTGGGTATACAATTAAAAATGGAGTCTGGGGGGGCCATATGATTGTATGCGATGCGATACAACGCGATTTTAAGGTGCGATGAAAAAAATCGGGCGCCCAGATAATACACAAGTACCAAATCAAGTTTTAGTAAATATTCCCAATAGGTTGGTAAAATCTAAGTAATCGCTGACTGTATCCTGCTCCTTGTGTATACACCATGCGTATCAGAGCGAAAACTTGCCGGACGCTAAATTGTAAGCGATCGTTAATAACTGGTCACCGGGCCACATGTGCTCAGATAGTTGTTGTTTAACCTCATGACCTCGGAGTGGGGCCTTGGGCTTGTAATAATTGGAGCTGGAGTAATAACTCACTGGTTATTGGTTGCAGAGTGATATATGCTGAGGAGATACAAATGTATTTCATGGGCAGATCGATGCGGTAGAATGGCCAATAATTCAGTTGTTCGATGACAGATGCTGCGCTGTGTGTCATTTGTATTTGGCTGTCAATGCTGGGAGCTTAATATAGAGGCCTCTGTGTGACTGTCCAGCATTTGTACTTAGAGGACTTATGTCCAGCGTATGTACGGATTGCTTAGGGTCTAAGGCCCTTATTCTGGATTACTCGCAAAGGCAAATCCCTTCTCAAAACCATGTGCAATGCAGGTGGGGCAGATGTAACTGTGCAGAGAGAATTAGACTTGGGTGGGGTTTAATTCAAAGTGAGATCTATATTGCAGTGTAAATATGAAGCAGTCAGTATTTTCCCTGCACAGAAACAAAACCCACCCAAATCTAATTCTCTCTGCACATGTTACATCTGCCCCCCCCCCCCCCCTCAGTGAACATGGTTTTGTTCATTTCAGAAGGAATTTGCCCTTGCGAGTGAACCAGAATAACAGCCTAATTCCGCCTCCCCACTAAGGAAAACATCTCCCCCTGACTTGTGGGTCCCAACACACATTACCGGTAGCATATATGTAATATATACACAGTAAGGGGTACATTTACTAACGCTTAAAAAAAAAAAAAAAAAAATGAAGTTGCTATAGCAACCAATCAGTTTCTGTCTATCTTTTTCTAGAATGTAAAAGAGAAATGATTGACAGAATCTTTTCATGTTTAGAAAAGACCAGGACCTGGGTGATTCGGCTGCGTCGAGGGGCTTTTTCTCTTAAAATGTGCATCTTACTCGCGCAAACTTTTCTGGATTGCACCGATCAATGTGATGTGTGACTGGGAACTGCGCCGATGAGGAAACCCACCTAGCTCAGCATTTCCACCTACACCTAGGGCCGTGTAGAAGGTTTGGCCCATGTGTTCTGATTTTGTAGATGGGTCCTACATAGGGTTACCACCTCATCCCTTTAATTCCGGACACATATTAATTACACAGATTATGTGGCCATTTAAAACCAGGTGAAATGGAGTCTTGAAGTCAGCCAGCCACAGAACCTGTGTGTGTCCAGAATTAAAGGGATTAGGTGGTAACCCTAGTCCTACATGACAGGGGGCATGGCCACATGTGCAGTAGGCTTGGCAACTCCCCCTAAAGTAAAAAAAAAAAACTATTTTCCTGTCACATGAAAGAGACAGCTGCCTCCATGCATGAGGCTGATGAATACCTCCCAACAGAGGAGGCGCCCATGTGCATGCCCTGATTGGGCCCCCTTCTCTCCAATGGTGCAGTAGAGTCTGGCATTGTGCCGCTTACTGCACATGCACAGATCTCTGGGAACATGGCGTCTGCAGCGTATTTCTGAGGACACCTCTTTTGCTCAGGCGTGAATCATCTGAAAATGGCCATTGCGGCCATTTTCCCAGTGATTTTTTCTGCTGTGGTGTTTATGATTAAATGGATGCAGAGTGTGTGGGCTCCACTGGGCGGAGGACCATTATAGATATGCCAGTGCCTCCCAACTGTCTGGATAATTGTGCCAACTAAGGGATGGCATGACAGTCCCCTCAAATCAGGACGGCTGGGGCGTATTCATTGAAATAGCCTAACATAGCAGATTGGTCTAGTCCCATGGGATAATTATGACCTTCATCTTAGTCAGATGCTTTGTTCTGTTGTACGTAAGGTTATACAATTAGTTCCTGAGTCCCTGTAATCCCCTCATCTGTCATCCCCACTCCAGGAATATTGCATTTACACTCTGACTCTATTATGGTGACTGGTGATTTCCATGGAAACCGTTTTTCTGAAAATACCTCATTGATTGCCGGGCGATTAGCATAATGGGTTCTGTAATATACATTGTGCTGTGACAGCAGTGGCCATTAAGCGGCGACAAGTCACATGACGGGGCTGGGATGTAATCACTATATTATGTCCATCATATTGACATGTAATACAAGCTGCGCATTTGCAATTATATCTTTAGGAGGCCATTCCCCCTATGACAGTGTTATGGGAACATGGAGCCTATTCAGGTAACCGGTGGGTGATTCATCTACTCGGTCTCTATCACCTCCTTCGCCAATCCCATGTGCTGTCCTGGAAATCTAATTACCACTAAAGAAGATTGCGTGCCACCTCTTATCCATTTTGTGCTTTGCAAATGAAAAATAAAGACAGGGCCGTATCTACTGGTTGGCCAGGTTGGCGCAGGTCAAAGGGGATGAGGCCTGGCTCAGCCACCCACCAAGTCTAACTCCTGGAGTGTTCACTGCCCTGCCTCTAGGCTAGTGGTTTTAGAATGTTACAGGACCTCCATGATGTTTTGGCAGAGCGCACAATGTTATGACATCATGACATCCCATGAGCACCTGGGCCCATATATCCACTACTGCCTATCCTGTGGTTAATCACTGCCTTGGTATGCTAACAAAGCGATAAGGAAATGGTATTCTCTATGGCAACGTCTTGAGATGGTTGCCACGGAGCAAGGTCCTGTACACCTTGGCTTGTACTGAGGGCCTTTGTTGCTTTAATGTACATGTACTACGCTTTAAAGAGAGATAAAGTTCCAACCAATCAGCTCCTAACTGCCAGGTTACAGGTTGAGTTTAAAAAATGACAGCTAGGAGCTGACTGGTTAGGTACTATTTCTCTCCGCTTTATCTCTCCCCAAGGCTTAGTTCATCTGCCCATAAGTATGGTATTAGTATGACAAGACATAAGTGGCTGAAATATGTAAGAGATGAGTGAAAACAGATCTAACAGCTTTTACACATTGCAGACGTGTAAGGAGTTTTTGTCGAGACGAGACTAAGGGGGTTATTTTAGTTCACTCTTTCTGACAAAATCCTTCTTAGATGGACAAAACCATGTGCACTGCAGGTGGGGCAGATGTAACATGTTCAGAGAATTAGATTTGGGTGGGGTTTTACTTCAAAGTGAGATCTATATTGCAGTGTAGAAATAAAGCAGTCAGTATTTACCCTGCACAGAAACAAAATAACTCACCCAAATCTAACTCTCTCTGCACATGTTACATCAGCCCCACCTGCAGTGCAGCATGGTTTTGTCCATCTAAATAAGAATTTGCCTCTAAGAGTGAACTAGAATAAGGGCCTAAATCGGGATTGGCTGAAGTTCTGTTATTGCCGTTGGTATGCAGAAAGGTCTCCCCATTACAAACGAGGGCACAAGCTGGCATTATGAATGGGCACCACAGGAAGCAGAAAGGAACCTCTTCTCTCCGGTGACAGGAGATCATTATCAGTTACTATCACATCACCAGTGAGTGCTGGCAAAGGGTGTTTTGAAATTGATACGTGGTCTATTTACTAAACCTTAAGGTGCCCATACACGTAACAATTATTGTATACAATATTGTATACAATATCGCATCTCATCCGATCTCGGTTTTGCGATGACATCAGATGAGATGAGATCTAGTACAAAAAGTATGTGCTGCATATACTTTTTGTACTAGATCTCATCTCATCTGATGTCATCGCAAAACCAAGATCGGATGAGATGCGATATTGTATACTATATTGTATACAATAATTGTAACGTGTATGGGCACCAGAGAGATACAGGAGGTTATTCTGGTTGACACGTTCGCATGCGAATTTGCACGCAAGGCGTAATTTAGCTAATTACACATGCACAACTGCTGCAGAGTGCATGTGCAGGTTTCATAGTCAGTGCACGTTCGCACCCTGGGAGTTTCTCTGGGTGCAGTTTCGCAAGAGGGCAGAAATGGGCTGAAACTGGGGCGTATACAAGGGAGTTGACCACAAGTGCTGGGTGTTGGCTTTGCAACCTTGCATGTACACTCGCAGTGCTCGGGCTGAAAAACCTTCGCAAGAAAAAAGTGACTCTCAGGTCTCGCAGGGCAGCAGCTTTGCGGACCAACGTTCGCAACACCAGCACACACAATAGCTAAAATATATGCACCTGCACACAATACTCACCCATGCACAATACAAGTTTCTCTCATTAACCAATTACGTAACCATCTACTCAATGCAGGCACATGGTAAGCACACTATTGCACTCTAAACATTTCTACCTTTCATGCTTCATATGTTTATTAAAAAAAAAAATCTTCTACAAAATACAATGCCACGCTACCGCTTGATCCCTCTATAGAGTTCTGTTATCTAGTGATTTTGTCTTTACTCTGTGTACGTGTAAGTTCTGGCTTGTATTCTCAGAATCAGCTTTATTATTTTTAAAAGTATTCCTTGTTCCATTCCTATTAAATGCAAAGACGCATGTAATCCACTGTAGCACTCGCTCCCTACTGTACAGTATCTCCATTCACAGCAATGTAGACCGTGTGGAAGTCATATCTATGAGATACAGTAGGGAGGGAGTGCTACAGTGGATTACATGCATTTAATAAGACAGAACCAGGAATTCTTTTAGAGATAATAAAGCTGATTCTGAGAATAAAAGCCAGAACTTAGTACACAGAGTAAAGACAAAATGACGGAAGGGTCTATTGGCTATTAAAGGCATGCAAAAAAATATAACAATGATTTAACCACAGCGCAAAAACACCTTCAGCCCAGGGTGACACCAAAAAAGCTTTCACCATAAGCTTATAGATACAATAGACAGAATGAATATAGGTGCACCCACTGGCGAAAGTGATTGACTTACACAAGAGGATTTAACTGTATTTTATCCTGTTGTACAGCAATTTTATCTCAAAAAGAGAAGACCATGGTACAATATCGTCAAGTACTGGGAATTGATTTATTTCAATCAGTCCACTCACATGGATCCACAATAAATGTGCATATCACAGGGTCTTTTTGGAAGTGTTCCTCCTGAATTAACTTGCTCCTATAAGACTGGCAAGAAACTCAAATAGTGCAATATTGTCGGGTAAAAAACTTAACAATTTTATTGGTGCACTCACATGATAAAAGATTAAAAAAGCATATCACCCATTCCGGGGTATCAGGGTCTGGCAGGTGCGTCACAAGGATGGTACAGGTTTTTTGAATGTCCACAGCACAAGTGTTCCACGTCCGGACCGGTCGGTGATGACAGAAAGCTTAAAGCTTAAATCAATTCCCAGTACTTGACGATATTGTACCATGGTCTTCTCTTTTTGTTTGTCATTTCAGATAAAATTGCTGTACAACAGGATAAAATACAGTTAAATCCTCTTGTGTAAGTCAATCACTTTCGCCAGTGGGTGCACCTATATTCATTCTGTCTATTAAAGGCATGCGCTATACCAGGGCTGGGCAACACCGGCCCTCCAGATGTTAATGAACTACACATCCCAGGATGCTTTGCATTAGTTTTGCTATGTGGCCATGCTGTAACTGATGCAAGGCATGCTGGGATGTGCAGTTCATCAACATCTGGAGGGCCGGTGTTGCCCAGCCCTGCGCTATACAGTACGCAGCAACGATGTATGTGGACACATCTGTATGTGAATAATATTAACCCCTGATCCACTTTTTAAATAGTAAATACAAACAAGACAAATTGCCTTAATCCACACACACAACTACAGTTATGAAAAAAATGTACCAAACATAATAAATAAATATATATATATATATATATACACACATATATATATATATATATATATATATATATATATATATATAAAACATTCCTCAGTACAATATTTTAGGAACAAAAACTAAAATGTTATTCTATGGTGTTGAGTGACACACCATAATGACATCTTTTTAACTTTAGTTGGGGAAGTCAGACATAAAACAAACATTATTCATCTATGTAATAAGGCTTCTTTGGTAATGGTCAGCCAATTAGTAAATTTGCTCCAATAAACCCAATGAAATGAGGAACATCATGTCATTAAATAAATGTTTGAGAATGGTTTGGCTGCGTGCGTATGGTTGCAGTTGCGAATGAATTCCCCCACAGAGGATGTCAGCATGCACGTACGCACACACACAGTGCCTGATCTTGTGAACAGGGCAAGTGCGTATGCACTTTGTGGCTTTCCCATTTAAATAGCGTTGTGAACACTCATGTTCGCATGTGGTATGGGCGTTGCTGCGATTGTTGTTGGGTGCGTGCGAATGTGCATGTAAACGATTCAACCAGAATAAGGTCCACAGTGTAGAGATACAAAGTAACAATCAATCAGCTCATAACTGCCATTTTGTAAACACCTGGTAACATGCCAGTTGGGAGCTGATTGGCAGGACTTTGGGGTTACTGTAGCCCAATTGTGCTGCTCTTGATTCACTTCAATGAACCTTTACATTGCTGACATGTATATCGGGTCATGGGTCCAGCGGCATTTAGCTCTAGCACCCGTGTGTTTCTGTATTGGCGAGTTTCCTGTCCTATTGGAAGCCGGGAATAGGGAAGATGTGGGGGGCAGGTAGTTCTGGGACTAGAGATAATTAGCCTATATAAAAATGAGAAAGGGAAACATTTCCTATTCACACCAGTGCTGCATACTCAATGAGACCGATTCAGACATGATCACTCAGCTGCAAATTCACAGGCCACGTGATTATCGATAGACTGTGTTACCATTCCAGGAGCTTGAGGGTGTGTGATGTCAGAGACTTGTATCCAGCTGACGATTTAGGAGAAGGGCGCAGCACACCTTCTTGCGCGTGGAATAGCTACAAATGGAAGAATGGAGGATGTGCCCATTTATCCGCTAGGACCAATATCCTAAATCCCATCAGCAGAGATGGTGGAATACATTCTCTGTACTGTACACTGCTGGCAATTCAGCGTTACACCGGTGCACTGTAACGGATAAGCGTGCAATCATTGTGCACAAATAGTGACACACCCAGGGGACAGAAGTATCTAGGCCCTAGGGGTGATATTTGAAGTCACCGGACTCTCAGGACACTGGGATGACATCACTGTGCATCAGGCATTGGACCAGATGATGCAAATGATATTGTGGTCCTATCAGCCAATCAGCTCCTGACATTTGTCACGCAGAGGAAAGATGTACTAAGCCTTCAAGAGAAATAAAGTAACAATCTGAATGGATGGTACTTTATCTCTCTACACTTGATTTCTCACCAAAGCTTAGTACATCTGCCCCGTAACCTGTAACACGGTAGTTAGGTGCTGATTGGCTGGAACTATATCTCTCTCTTTACTTTATTTCTCTCTGAAGCTTATTACACCTGCCCATCAGCCTGTAACATGACAGTGAGGTGCTGATTGGATAGTACTATATCTCTCTTTACTTTATCTCTCCCCAAGGCTTAGTATATCTCCCCCTTGGCCCGTAACATGACAGATAGGCACAGATTGGCTGGTACTTTATCTCTCTTTACTGTATCTCTCCCCAAGGCTTAGTACATCTGACCCGCAGTGTAAAACATGACAGTTAGGAGCTGATTGGTTGGTACTCTATTTCCTTCAAGACTTGGCTAGCCAGTGACATCACTACGGGGTACCTGGTCCAACCCCCGGTTGTCACCTGTCACCAAAATACCGGCTTCTGCTCAGTGAAAGGAGCCAAGTGCAGCTCTGTAACATTATGTGCAGCGTCTGGCTGCTGTCACTGTGTAGGGGCCGGCTCTGCAGTCAGAGGACCCCCGGGGGCAGCACGCACATCACGGATGCCCAGATTGCCCATAAACTGCCCAGCCCATGCCAGCTGCCTTAGCGGTATGTGCGCTCCACCCGTACTGCCCGTGCAGTGGGGCTACACAAATAACCAATGTGACAGTGTACAGTAGGTGACATCTATATAAGTGCACGGTCTCCCCCAGGGAATAATTACAGCGGCAGAGAAGCAGCTTCTCCCAACTGATCTGACGCTTGTCCCAATGGTAAAGGGAAAATAGAGGCTAGAAAACAAGTGTTGTCAGAGCAGCTGGGGCTTGTATCTCAGATGACAGAGAGGACGGAGTGGGGACTCGGCAGAGGAGAGGAGACACCAGAAGCCACTCATGGCAATGTGATGGAGCGGACATTAACCACCGCCTTACAGGTCTAGCTGAGACTTGCATCATGAGGGCGATCCGGGTTCCCCATCTCAGGTCAGTAGCTCCAGCAATAGAAGCAGTCATGTACAGGGCTAGAGCAGGACCATTTCCGCACCTTGTGTTGGTCCTGCCCCCTAAACATGTGACATCACAAGTCACAGGCAGCGCCAGCACCAGGATGCACATCAGCTGTACAGGTTTTGGGGTGCATATCTGGAGTATCTAAAAGGGGGGTTGCTCTGCAGTAGTGCTACAGGCAGCAAGGTGCCAAGGGACAATAATGGCGCTGCCCCCAGTGCACTGCCCTTGATCCCTGCACGATGGAGCATTGCAAAGTAGGGCCTGCTAATTATTTTATTTTTATTTATTTAGTAACAGTTCCTTATATAGCGCACACATATTCTGCAGCGCTGTACAGAGAATATTATTACCAGTTATTTATATAGCGCACACATATTCCGCAGCGCTGTACAGAGAATATTATTACCAGATATTATATAGCATACACATATTCCGCAGCGCTGTACAGAGAATATTTTCACCAGTTATTTATATAGCGCACACATATTCCGCAGCGCTGTACAGAGAATATTATTACCAGTTATTTATATAGCGCACACATATTCCGCAGCGCTGTACAGAGAATATTATTACCAGTTATTTATATAGCGCACACATATTCCGCAGCGCTGTACAGAGAATATTTTCACCAGTTATTTATATAGCGCACACATATTCCTCAGCGATGTACAGAGAATATTATTACCAGTTATTTATATAGCGCACACATATTCCGCAGCGCTGTACAGAGAATATTATTACCAGTTATTTATATATCACACTCATATTCTGCAGCACTGTACAGAGATTATTATTACCAGTTATTTATATAGCGCACACATATTCCGCAGCGCTGTACAGAGAATATTATTACCAGTTATTTATATCACACTCATATTCTGCAGCGCTTTACAGAGGATATTATAACCAGTTATTTATATAGCGCATACATATTCCGCAGCGCTGTACAGAGTATAATTGAACATTCAAAGCAGTCCCTGCCCCAGTGGAGCTTACAATCTATATTCCCTACCACATGTACACGCACGCAGATATTCTAGGGTTAATTTTGTTGGAAGCCAATTGACCTACCAGTATATTTTTGGATTGTGGGAGGAAACCCACACAAACACGTACCGAATATACAAACTCCACACAGTTAGGGCCATGGTGGGAATCAAACCTATGACCTCAGAGCTGTGAGGCAGTAATGCTAACCATTACAACATCTGGTGATGCTGGTTGCAGCCGTCCTGGGCCAATATAGAATTGGCCACCCTGTCCCTCTATAAATTAATTATATTTTTTACTTACGTGCTTGTTGCCATGGGTTTCATGCTTGTTGGCAGGGGGTAACATGCTTATTGCCTGGAGGGTAACATGCTAGTTACGGCTCAGAATCCTCACTTCCGGGTAGCGTTGGGCATGCTACGTTCCCCTGGCAGATGCTAGATGCCTAGTAGGACCGTCTCATAGAAGGCAGCGGCCATTTTTGGGAGGCCATTTTTGCAGATTCCATGCCATCCGCATGGAATTTGCAGAGAGCTGGTTCTCCCTTATTGCTTGATCGGGCTTTTCAGCAGAATATAGAAATAGGTGAGGACAGAATGGAGGCAGGAATTATCATGCAAGGTATTAGCTCTGAGCTATGTGTGGTTTTAATATACTGAGAGGCTTATGTACTAAGACTTGTGGAGAGAAATAAAGGGTCTATTGATTGGCGGTAGATAAAGTATCAGCTCCTAACTGTTATGTTACAGACTGTTTCATTAAAACAATACAGTTAGGAGCAGGTTGAGTTGTACTTTATCTCTCTCTACTCTATCTCCACCCAAGGATTAGTACAAAGACCCCAGAGTACTGACAAGTAAGCTCTCTAACTGAATTTTTTTTTTAAACTGCCTGCCATGGCAGTTAGGAGCTGATTGTCTGGTACTGTATCTCTCTCATTACTTTATCACTCCCCTCTGAATCATTTATAACAAGCACTGACAAAATTATTTTATTTATAGGTGATAATGTCACATTTCTGCCTTATGTGTAACTATATAAGGACATAGCTGCCGACCCTCCTGCATTCTGCAGGAGACTCCCTAAAATAGCAGCAATCTCCCTCTCTCCCTGATTAGTCTACCAATCTCCCTCATTTCACCTAGCCCACATTACACTGTTACATTTTTTGGGGAAAAAAGGAATGAGAGACAGATACATTTACATTGAATCATCTGCACCATTTCCCAGCAGTTTACCAAGTATAGTAGCATACCTCCCAACTTTCGAAGTTCTGCAAGCGGGACGATGCTCCTGCGCGCCAGAGGCGCATTGAAATTTGGGGGGGTGGCCTAATTTGGGGGCGTGGCCTATACTCGCGGCTCTTCCGCGAGGCCACGCCCCCATTTTGCCGCTATGGGGGCATGACCCAGAGGCTCTGTGAGCCTCTAGCCATGCCCCCAGCCCCTTAGCCCCCAGCCCCCTTAACAGCTGACAGGGGGGACTCCCAACAGCTCCCCCACACCGCGGGACACTGCCGCCCGCGGGTGGGACTTCGGGACAAGCCCTGACAATCGGGACTGTCCCGATAAAATCGGGACTGTTGGGAGGTATGTAGTAGCTCTTACTAACTGCTGTGGGGCTCATCTACATTTGGATATAAGTAATTTTAAAAGATTTCTCTCAGATGTAGCAGTACACACCCACGATTCTAGGTGCCACGTTCACAATCTATTTTCACAATCTCTCCATATATGGAACTAGACACGCCCTTTGGGAGGCGCATGACACGCCCCCTCAGTGGGGCACTGTGCAAAATTCTATTACCAATTATAATCTCCCTGAAACTAGTTTTCAAAAGTAGGCAAGTATGAATAAGGAGGACAAGCATCGGAAGCTGTGAGCACCTGTGATTAAGCAGTGACTGGACCAGGGGCCACGCTACTAGTAGTTTGGGTGGGCAGTGTTATTTCCACAGTGTCGGACTGGGGCATGAGGGGCCCACCAGTGGAATGCAGGGGTTGGGTCCCATAGTATTGGAGCACCAATGAAGAGGCATGGCCGGCAGACAGAGTAGGTGTGGCCAAACAGCAGAGAGGCGTGGCTAGCCACTAGAGGCCCCATGGAATAAATAACAGATTTTTATTCTTTTAGTACTTGTAAATATTGTGGACACCACTTAACTACTATGCATTCAATTGGTATACAACTAATGTTGCTATGTACTAAGCTGATTTATATTATATTACATTATATTATATGCCCACAGACATTGGTGGATAACTAGTTAATAGCCTATGTACCTGGCAGATCAATTCCTTTTGGAAGTTGCACTCAACCCCTATCCGAACAGTTTATAAGTTATCTGACAGCAGTAAACTGGGTCTGTGAAGGAATATATAATACAGGTGCCATTGCTGGAATGGGTGAGAAGGAAAACCCTTTTTATTGGGGACAAATATAAACATTGGCTAAAAAAGACCCGGTAAAGTACATTTACTATAACAATAGCCCCTGGTGGTTGGAACAGATAGCCCACCTGCAATCAGCCACTGCAGTCTCCGGAACACACTGCTCCTGCACTAGATACTGCAAAGATATCAGGAGTAGACCGTCATAAGTAAGATCTGTAAACATAGAAATATTCAGTGATGTGGTCGGGTTTCTCCCCCATCGTTAATAAGTATGAATATTTTATTAAATCATCTATCCAATCCTAATATCCAGATTACTGTAGTAAGGATGGTTTTCAGTCTCCAGGATACATGATCGATTAAAGCAATATATGTTGATTAAGGCCTTGATACAAAATTCTAATCAATGCCATACTCCTGCTACTACAGAACCTGTACAGAAGATGTACCTCTAATATCAATATAGTGTAACCGTGTTTCCAATGTATATGTGCAGAAAATGATATAATGCATAATGGAAGTATTGTCATATGTCTGCTGGGTTTCAGAAAGAATGTATGGTATATTTTTAAATACCTTATATAAGACCTCTTTGGGGCAATAGGGTGAATATATGGCCTGCAACATGGGGCCTTATTCTAGTTCACTCTTAGAGGCAAATTCCTTCTTAGCTGGACAAAACCATGTGCGCTGCAGGTGGGGCAGATGTAACATGTGCAGAGAGAATTAGATTTGGGTGGGGTTTTTCTTCAAAGTGAGATCTATATTGCAGTGCAAAAATAAAGCAGTCAGTATTTTCCCTGCACAGAAACAAAATAACTCACCCAAATCTAATTCTCTCTGCACATGTTACATCTGGCCCCCCCCTGCAGTGCACATGGTTTTGTCCAGCTAAGAAGGAATTTGCCTCTAAGAGTGAACTAGAATAAGGCCCATGGTTTCCGGAGAGAATATGAGCACCTGGAGCATCCTAGAAACGCACCTGGTGGCTTTGGGCCTTATTCTAGTTCACTATTTCGGTCAAAATCCTTCTTAGATGGACAAAACCATGTGCACTGCAGGTGGGGCAGATGTAACTTGTGCAGAGAGAATTATATTTGGGTGGGGTTTTACTTCAAAGTGAGATCTATATTGCAGTGTAAAAATAAAGCAGCCAGTATTTACCCTGCACAGAAACAAAATAACTCACCCAAATCTAATTCTCTCTGCACATTTTACATCTGCCCCCCTGCAGTGCACATGGTTTTGTCCATCTAAGAAGCATTTTGTCAGAAAGCGTGAACCAGAATAAGTAAAAGATTGCCATTGGGTGCAGATCTAAGTTCAGTGCCTAAGGACACTCCAAGGAGCGTTTTTCTAGACTGTTGGGCTGCATGGCAAATACATGTGGTGCCTCTACCTAGGTCAGCGTTTTCAAACACTTTGACATGGCGCTAATTTGCCTTGAGCTGTACTCAGGTGCCAACAGATCTAGAGATGTACACACCAGTTTACAGCCACCACCAGTAAAACTGTTATTCAGTGGTCTGTTGTTTTCATAAGAAGGCCAATATTATTTGTTTTTGTTACCTGTGGGGCCAGTGTGATGTTCTTTTTTTTCATATGGGGGCCAATGACTTTTTATTTTTTCCTGTGGGTGCCAATGTGTTTTTCCCTGTAGGGGATCTGATGTTGATGACATTTTTTTATTTGTGCCGTGAGTTGAAGATCACTGGCCCAGGTCCTGCAGCCTGTGAGCCAGCACCGCTAGATGCAGCCCTGGTTACACTGGTTTAAAAGCTCTTGAAGTTTCCTTAGGACAGACGCACTCCCGTCACTTCCCCCGCCAGCTAGATTACTGTATATTCTGCTCACAGCAGAATTTAAGTTTAAGAATGGCGGCTTCTGCACAAGACTTCATTATATGCCTATAATAAGTTTAACACACATGCACTTTCCATCTGTCCGATTACGCCTTAGTATTATGAACAGCTTGATCTGTATAAGCAAACATGAGGCCCGGTTATATAGTGGTGCCTGGGGACTCTTACACAGTAGTCCGTCAGTAGCTGTGCAGATCACACACACAGATCTCTGCTGACAAATGTATGTAAGGCCCCCATACATTAGGCCGACTTCTCCGAAGGACAACTCAGACCTAATTTCCCCATAGCTCCCCCGGCAGTTGCCCGGGAGAGCTCACTACGATTTCATACCCTCTAACTGTACCGATTTAGCCGGTACTGTAGTTTTTTAATGGTCTGTACCTGTTAAATCTATTGCCGCTCATACACATCCCGATGCGGGCGTGCGTTCTGTGCTTAACTAGCACGCATCACATAGCATTGCATGCCTTGTGCATGCGTCGTGCATGCAATGCGATGAAAACAAAGTACAAAAAGTATGTGCAGCACATACTTTTTGTACTGTGCGATGAGGTGCCGCGGGAGCGCGCACCTCAAAGCACGCATCGCACAGCCCGCATCGGGACGTGTATGGCCACCTTAACTATCAAATGTACCATTTTTTTGTAGTCAGCTCCTCCGAAGCATTAGCTGAGAGGGGGAGTGGCTGGCCAAGAAGACTACATCTCCCAAGGTACCCTGCAGGGGGACTCAGCAGGCCCGTTTCCCCTTGCTCATACACACGCACACGGCATAGGGCGGAGGTTCTGGGCATGACAGACGCCGGCCATGTGCGCTGCGGTAGCCGGGGGGGGGGGGGGACTGAAGCTGAGCTGGGCTGCTAGGCAAGGTACAAGGTAGGCAGCAGCAGTAGCACAGCACTCAGCATGTGTGGTGGTGGGGCTGGGTTGTTATGCGTTAACTCCACTTTCTAGAGTGGTGGGAGTCATCTTTAAAAAAAAAAAAGGACAGTACACATTCGGAAAGGGTGTGTGACCACTCCCACTTTACAAATGGCCACACACCCTTCCCGGATGTGTACCGATTTCTGTCCTTCAGATATTGGAGAGTATGCGATTTGGCACTTGAGTTATTCATTTATTTATTTATTAACAGTTTCTTATATAGCGTACACAGATTCCGCAGCGCTTTACAGAGAATATTTGACCATTCACATCAGTCCCTGCCCCAGTGGAGATTACAATCTATATTCCCTGCCACATGTACATGCATATACACGTTCTAAGGTTAATTTGTTGGGAGCCAATTAACCTACCAGTATATTTTTGGATTGTGAGAGAAAACCGAAGTACCCAGAGGAAACCCACGCAAGCACGGGAAGAATATACAAACTTCGCACAGTTAGGGCCATGGTGGGAATGGAACCATGACCTCAGCGCTGTGAGGCAGTAATGCTAACCATTACACCTTCTGTGTAACAAAAACAAACCTGAGCAGCATTTGGTCCGGGCTGCGTGAAGCGCCCGGGGGCTTTGGATGGGTCGCGCCTTCGCGGAGTTCACAGTTTCCGGGAAGCGCGGAGCAGACACTGCGGTTAGCGGCGGCAGAATTTGAATTTTTTTTTTCAAAAGATAGTCCTGCCACTGATTGACTGAGAGTGCTCTCTTACTCAGCAACGATGCAGCAAGGCCACTGATTGGTTGAGAGAGCACTCTCAGCCAATCAGTGGCAGGCCTATCTTTTGAATTTATCTTTCAAATTATGCCGCCGCTGTCCACAGTGTCTGCTCAGAGTCTGGACACTGTCTGCAGACCCGCCCCACCCAAAGCCCCCGGGCGCTTAACCTTCAGTGGTCGGCACTATGTATGTCTACCTTATATGTGTCCACCCAACGACCATATACCACCTGTCCAGTACCGCAGGGTGTATGCTGGAACATTCTCCTCCATGGTCTGTGAATGGTGAGGGTATGGAATATAAGTTGAGGGTCTGGTATATATGGCGAAGGTATGGTATATAAGGTGAGGGAATGGTATATAAGGTGAGGGTATGGTATATAAGGTGAGGGTATGGTATATATGGTGAGGGTATGGTATATATGGTGAGGGTATGGTATATAAGGTGAGGGTATGGTATATATGATGAGGGTATGGTATATATGGTGAGGGTATGTTATATATGGTGAGGGTATGTTATATATGGTGAGGGAATGGTATATAAGGTGAGGGAATGGTATATATGGTGAGGGTATGGTATATATGGTGAGGGTATGGTATATATGGTGAGGGTATGGTATATAAGGTGAGGGTATGGTATATAAGGTGAGGGTATGGTATATATGGTGAGGGTATGGTATATATTGTGAGGGAATGGTATATAAGGTGAGGGAATGGTATATATGGTGAGGGTATGGTATATATGGTGAGGGTATGGTATATATGGTGAGGGTATGGTATATAAGGTGAGGGTATGGTATATATGGTGAGGGTATGGTATATATGGTGAGGGTATGTTATATATGGTGAGGGTATGTTATATATGGTGAGGGAATGGTATATAAGGTGAGGGAATGGTATATATGGTGAGGGTATGGTATATATGGTGAGGGTATGGTATATAAGGTGAGGGTATGGTATATAAGGTGAGGGTATGGTATATATGGTGAGGGTATGGTATATATGGTGAGGGTATGGTATATATTGTGAGGGAATGGTATATAAGGTGAGGGAATGGTAGGAGATTTGTGGTGAGGCACTCGTGGCAATTGTAATCCAGAACAAAGCTAGCCAACAGGAGATAGCAGCAACGTTTCAATTTATTACTTCAAATTTTCGTCAGGTTACACAGAAGCAAAGATAAAAACATACCTTTATAGCACACTACACCAGAGGAGTGAGGCTGAGATGCCGGGGGTTTGGGACGACGCCCACAGGACGCCATATGATGACATCACCTGTTCAGCCAGTGCACAGTGACTGGAGAGTAGAGTTACCATAGAAACGGTAAACAAAGACAACTCCTGCACTGAGGGGAAAACACCATAAATTACAAGAGAGTGTGGGAAGGGGGAGCTGGAAAAATATATATAGATGCAGGTAGCGCTATCTGCATACAATCTCAGGATGACTTTCAACAAAAATGCAGGCAGCGCTGTCTGCATGCGATCTCAGACTCACTTCACAAAGGGATGTAAGAAATGTAATAACCGCAAAAATAGATGAGAATAAATGTAACAATATCATAGTGACTCAAAACAGACAATAAAAAATTATAGCGGTATATACAGAAAAGGACAGTACTAATAAAAAGAAAAACAGACGATATAATGTTAGCAGCATCAAGTAAGAAAACATATTAGCAGCATCAAGTAAGAAAACATGTAAGGGCATAGCAGCATTAACGAAAGACAGCAAACGAAATTTGCTCATTAAGGCCTTTCGGCGCAATGGTGTTAAGGCGGTGTATCCACCGCGCTTCGCAGCGCAACAATTGGGTCCCACGGTCCCCACCACGGATATTGGGAGGCACCCAATCAATCATCCTATATCTGAGACTATGTAGAGGATGTTTATGCTCGACAAAATGTCTCGCCACAGGGTGTTCGCTGGCACCAGAAGTCAGTGCCTGGCGAATGGTACTCCTGTGCATAGTCATTCGCTCCTTGAATTTCCTGATGGTTTTGCCTATATAAGACAAACTACAAGGACAAATCAACTGGTAAATAATAAAGGAAGAATTGCAAGTTAGATAATGCCGGATTTTAAAAGCCTGTCCAGTGTGGGGGTGATTAAAGGTATCACCTGTCAAGAGAAATTGGCAAGTAGTGCATGCACATTTAAAACAGCCTTTCTTTTTATTGGCACCCAGCCATGTCGTGATTTGCGGTGCAGGGTCAAAGGAGACATTGGTTTTAACCAAAATGTCCTTTAAACTCCGACCCTTAGAATAACAGGGCATAATGCGATGCTCACCAAACGGTAGAGTCGTATCACTTTTAATCAGGGGCCAATTGCTTTTGACCATGGTGGTTGTATCAGTGGAAACAACATTATACCGGTTGACCCAGGGCATAATTTTAGACATTGTTTTGTCTTTGGGTCTAGGTTGTAATAAAGATTCACGGTTAAGTTGTAGAACTCTATTTTTACATGCCAGCAAGTCTTGGCGATTAAAGCCACGTGCCAAAAATTTATCGATGAGGGCATCGAGCTGGAGATTGCAGTTGGCTTGATCGCTATTAATGCGATAATAGCGCAACATTTGAGAATATGGCAGTGACATAACAAGACTGCGGGGGTGACAACTTGTTGGAGATAGCATGGTGTTGCGATCGGTTGTCTTAGTGTACACACTGGTGGTGATTTTACCTGAAACAAGGGTCACCTTAACGTCAAGAAAATGGACCTCCACATTTGAGGTCTCAAAGGTAAACTTAATTGCATTATTGGTAGTATTGTGTTTGGATATTAAATTATGCAATAAAGCAATATCACCTTGCCAGATGGCAAACAGGTCATCTATATACCTTTTGAATACAATAAAATGATCTGCAACCAAGGAATCAGGTGAGTGAATGGTATATAAGGTGAGGGTATGGTATATAAGGTGAGGGTATGGTATATAAGGTGAGGGTATGGTATATATGGTGAGGGTATGGTATATAAGGTGAGGGTATGGTATATATGGTGAGGGAATGGTATATAAGGTGAGGGAATGGTATATAAGGTGAGGGTATGGCATATATGGTGAGGGTATGGTATATAAGGTGAGGGTATGGTATATAAGGTGAGGGTATGGTATATAGGGGGATGGTATGGTATATAAGGTGAGGGTATGGTATATAAGGTGAGGGAATGGTATATAAGGTGAGGGTATGGTATATAAGGTGAGGGAATGGTATATAAGGTGAGGGTATGGTATATATGGTGAGGGTATGGTATATAAGGTGAGGGAATGGTATATAAGGTGAGGGTATGGTATATATGGTGAGGGTATGGTATATATGGTGAGGGTATGGTATATAAGGTGAGGGTATGGTATATAGGGGGATGGTATGGTATATAAGGTGAGGGTATGGTATATATTGTGAGGGAATGGTATATAAGGTGAGGGAATGGTATATAAGGTGAGGGTATGGTATATAAGGTGAGGGAATGGTATATAAGGTGAGGGTATGGTATATAGGGGGATGGTATGGTATATAAGGTGAGGGTATGGTATATATTGTGAGGGAATGGTATATAAGGTGAGGGAATGGTATATAAGGTGAGGGTATGGTATATATTGTGAGGGAATGGTATATAAGGTGAGGGAATGGTATATAAGGTGAGGGAATGGTATATATGGTGAGGGAATGGTATATATGGTGAGGGTATGGTGTATACGGTGAGGGAATGGTATATAAGGCGAGGGTATGGTATATATGGTGAGGGTATGGTACATAAGGTGAGGGTATGGTACATAAGGTGAGGGTATGGTATATATGGTGAGGGTATGGTATATATGGTGAGGGTATGGTACATAAGGTGAGGGTATGGTATATATGGTGAGGGTATGGTATATATGGTGAGGGTATGGTACATAAGGTGAGGGTATGGTATATATGGCGAGGGTATGGTATATATGGCGAGGGAATGGTATATATGGCGAGGGAATGGTATATATGGTGAGGGAATGGTATATATGGTGAGGGAATGGTATATATGGTGAGGGTATGGTATATATGGGGAGGGTATGGTATATATGGTGAGGGTATGGTATATATGGTGAGGGTATGGTATATAAGGTGAGGGTATGGTACATAAGGTGAGGGTATGGTATATATGGTGAGGGTATGGTACATAAGGTGAGGGTATGGTACATAAGGTGAGGGTATGGTATATAAGGCGAGGGTATGGTATATAAGGCGAGGGTATGGTATATATGGTGAGGGTATGGTATATATGGTGAGGGTATGGTATATATGGTGAGGGTATGGTACATAAGGTGAGGGTATGGTATATATGGTGAGGGTATGGTATATATGGTGAGGGTATGGTATATAAGGTGAGGGAATCTGTCCGATTACGCCTTAGTATTATGAACAGCTTGATCTGTATAAGCAAACATGAGGCCCGGTTATATAGTGGTGCCTGGGGACTCTTACACAGTAGTCCGTCAGTAGCTGTGCAGATCACACACACAGATCTCTGCTGACAAAAGTATGTAAGGCCCCATACATTAGGCCGACTTCTCCGAAGGACAACTCAGACCTAATTTCCCCATAGCTCCCCCGGCAGTTGCCCGGGAGAGCTCACTACGATTTCATACCCTCTAACTGTACCGATTTAGCCGGTACAGTACTGTTTTTTAATGGTCTGTACCTGTTAAATCTATTGCCGCCCATACACGTCCCGATGCGGGCGTGCGTTCTGTGCTTAACTATGGTATGGTATATAAGGTGAGGGAATGGTATATATGGTGAGGGAATGGTATATAAGGTAAGGGCAGGGCTGCCGAGAGGGGGGGGGGGAGCAGGTACAGTTTATCCAGGCCTATCAGGGGGGCCCCGGGTCCGGACACACACACACAGTTTAAAAAAAAAAAGGTTCTTGTGTAGTTTCAAGGCGCCAGCATGGCGCCGTGCTACTTCCAGGTTGTACGCTCGCCAAACTATCTAAAATAAAGTAACTTAACTCCATGCCAACGTGGATAGTTCATACCCCCACTATCCACGTTGGCATGGAGTTGATTTTAGATAGCGTGGCGAGCGTAGCGAGCCACCGAGCCCGCAGCGTGGGCAAGCGAAGCGAGCCCCGCAAGGGGACTCAGAAGTGCCAAAAAAAATTGGTGGCGAGTGCCCCGGGTCTGAGTGCTCTATGTCGGTTTGTTTCTACCCAGTTTGTTTAATCACTGTTGTTTCCAAATGTAAAGCGCAACGGAATATACTGCGCTATATAAGAAATTGTAAATAAATAAATACTAAGTGATTCATCGCACCCTATGGGCGCTCTTCACACGATCATAAGGGGCTCAGCTCCCGTAATCTGTGAACACCTTTATTGAGTTAGGGGAAGTTGCCGGGGGGGGGGGGGGGCAGACTGATAGTGGCATGGGTAAATTGGTTAGTGTGGTGTTGGGGGAGGTATGGGTGCATGAGTACTGGGGGGGGAATGGGCAGGTGCAGTGTTGGTTTGGCTGGGTGCAGGGGTACTGCGGGTTGAGGAGGGGTGGGTGCGGGAGTGCTGTGGGTGCATTAGTACCGCGGGTGGGGGAGTGGTGGCGGGGTTGGTGCAGGTGAGGGAGCGTGTTCCATGGTGCTGTGGGTATGGGAGGGGTGGGTGTGCTGCGGTTGGTGGAGTTGCAGTTGCGGGGGTGCTGTTGCTGGGGGAGGGGTGGTTCTGTGTGTGGGGTGGGTGTAGTGGTGTTGCGGGTGGATGAGGGGCAGTTGCGTGGGTTCCTGCGGGTGGGTGAGGGTCAGGTGCGGGTGATGTAGGTTTGGTTGCGGGTGTGCCGTGGGTGGGTGCAGTGGTACCGTGGGTTGGGGAGGAGCGGGTGTGTGCAGGGGTGGTGTGGATGGGGTGTGGCGCCGCGGGTGAAGGTGTACTGCAGTTGTCATCGGCTGAGATGCGGGGTGGGGGAGAGTCATGTGCGAGTGTGCTGTGGGTGGTGGAGGGGTGCAGGAGGGTGTCCGGGGGTGCTGTGGGAGGTAAGGATGTGGTGTTGTGGCGGGTGGGGTATGGGCTTGTGCAAGGGTAGTGTGGGTGATGGAGGGGCGGATGTGGTGGGTTGTGGTGGTCAGTGTGAGGGGATAATGTAGTAGGGGAGCGGTGGGTGCGGGGATGGCGCACCTGTGTGCGTCTGTAGACATGTGACTGCAAATTACTTGGAAGGTGCAAGGACCCAGTGTGGACTCACCAAAGCAGAGGTGTATTGTGGAGCCATGGCACCCAGAGTAAGCTTTTGTGGTTCCACTCGTATGTTATGTAATGACCCCGCTTTGACTGAGTGGGGGAGGGGAGAGGCCATTTCGGGGGAGGTGGGAACCGGCAGTTACTGCTGCTTGTAATTTCCCCCACTCAGTCTAATGGGGTGGGAATGGATGGGGTGGGGGAGAGGCTACTGTGGCTGCCTCTCGGGGGAAAAAAACAGTGGCTATTGCTGCTTGTAATGGACCAAAATAGTACCTGGTTGGTAATGCCCCAATAGTGCCTCATTCATGTGCCCCCCGTGGGGAGGAGAGGCTGCTGCCGCTCTGGACAGGTGGAGTGAGAGCGAGGAGAGTAGTTGGCGGCTGCTGCTGTTTACTTGGGGGAGCAGGGCGATGCTGCTGCCGCTTTGGTCGGAGGAGAGGCTATTGCAGCTTTGACTGGGGGGAGAGGAGAGAAGCTGGTGGCTGGAGCAGCTGCTCTCTGGGTGGTCGGCGCGGGAGCAGTGCAGCATCATTGTTATGACCGGCGGCCGCGACACTGCAGTGCTCAGCCTGTAAGCGGAAGCAGGTATCCCGCCTCACGCTGCAGGTCATTGGTGCGGCCGCCGCATCCCTACCCAGTAATGGTATGCGGGGCAGGCTGCGGACTGTGGGGCGGGCCATGGGCGTCCGGCATCAGTACCAATGTCGGGCGGGACTCCAAACTTACTTGCTTTGGTTCCAGGGCATGAGGGGGAACAGGAGGTGGGGCTCCGCAGCGTCCATGGCTTTAAGGTTGCAGTGTCCTCCAGGGTGGGGGCACTGGGGGGAGAGGGGAGGAAGATGGGGACTGCTACCGCGGTGATAGGCTATTAGCCCCATTTGTCACTCTGTGACTCCGCCCAGCATTATACACACAGAGTGACAGATCTGAAGAGATATACTACAAAGCATATGGAGAGATTGTTAGAGGTTATTATCACGCTGTTGATATTTTATGCAGTAAACAGATTTGAATGGGGCCCCTTAATTTTTAAAGGCCCCAATACACTATGCGATTTGGTCCCGATTTCACCCGATTCGGATGGATCGAGTCATAAAATCATCCCAAATCGCATGTGCAGATATCTCGTCCGACCCGATGCGCGGTCAAACTTCCGTTGATATATCGTATGTGCAAAAAGCATTCCATTTTCCATCCGATTCTGATAAATCATTGGTGCAGGTTATCTAAGGACTGCGCATCGGATTGGTTGGAAAACGCAAACGATTTCACACTTTTCAAACTATGGGCGAAATTTTATAGGGATCGATTTTTATTTATTTTCGCAAAAACTGCAGTTTTCGGACATTTTCCGAAAATCACATATTTTATAGGGTGCATTTTTTTCAGCTATTTTGCACATTATAAAGGTGCGATTTTTAGTTAAACTAAAAATCGCATCCAGATGTTTTACCATTAAAAAGTATACAAATCGTCTATTTAATGGGATGCGAATTTTAGTAAAGGTTACTAAAACTCGCAAAATAAATAGACGAGGTTCTGACTGGCGAATTTGTCAGAAACATGCACAGATCATTGAGATCTGTGCATGGTTCTGGTGTAAAAAAAGAGTTAAAACCAAAAAGTGAAAAAAAAAAAAACAGCGTGGGTTCCCCCCTCCAGAGCATAACCAGCCCCGGGCTCAAAGAGCCGGTCCCGGTTTCATAAAATCACGGGGCAGAACAAATAGAGTTCCCCTGGATTTTACAAAACCAGCACCAGGCTCAAGGGCCGGTCCTGGTTCCCAAAATACGGGGGACAAAATGAGTAGGGGTCCCCCTGTATTTCAAGAACCAGCACCGGGCCCAACCAGCCAGCAGGGTAATGCCACAGCCAGGGGGAGACTTTTTATACAAGTCCCCCCGGCCAAAGCATTTATCCCTCTGACAGGTCAGCATGGGCAGGGGTCCCCCCCCTCCAGAACTTACCTGCCCATGCTGAAGCCCGGGGCTGTCCTCGATGCCCCTGGGCGGTGGGCATCGAGCTGATACTGGTGTAAAAAATTAGCTGAAAAACTATTATCTTATACCGTGGAACTATGAGTCCCAGCAAGCCTCCCCCGCATGCTGGGACTTGGAGAACCACAAGTCCCAGCATGCGGGCATTAAAGGGCCCGCTGGCACTTGTAGTTCCACAGTAAAAGAAATAGTTAAATAAACACACTGACACCCAGTAAAAACAAAACTTTAATACATACAAAGCCCACACATACTGATACTTACCTATCTTGAGCCCATCGGTAGGTCCCAGGGTCCGGTTCCGGTGCCTTGGTTCCAGGGCTGGTCCGGGGCTCCAGGGCTGAAGAGTCCGGGGTCCTGGATCCGAAGAAATCCATGGGGGACCTGTGGAGGGAAATCCTACTCACCAGGTCCTCTGGCGAACATCCTGACATCTTCTCCGTCTTCTCCATCTTCTCCGTCTCCACCTAAACCAAAATCGCACATTTCTGAAAATGTGCCGATTTTCATGACTGAAAATCGCACATTTTCATGACTGAAAAATCCCTCTATATCGCATTTTATAGCGCTATTTTGCCGCGAATTCGCATCTCATTAAATATGCGAAAATCGGCCCAATAATGCGATTTTAAAAAAATGCAATTTTGAGCGATTTAAACACATGCCCACAAATCGCCCCCTATTAAATTTCACCCCAAATATCTGCCGGAAAGGTCATAATTGAATGAAATTGTGCAAAATCCTTGTAGTGTGTGGGGGCTTTAGATTACAACTATAGAGAAATGTAAAGAAAATAAATGAAAAGTAGAAATGTAGCAATGACAGAATTCAGGGTTATCCATGAGATATTTGGGAGATCTATCTGGATTACCCTGTTGGACACCTTAGAATGGCTTGCACAGGGTAATCCTGCTGACTGAGAGCGGCCTGGCTGGTTCCGTAGAGCAATCTGCTCCGTGTCTGCTGCTGTGACAGTGGCATGGGGGTGCGGGTATGGGCATAGCTGAAATGCAATCCCCATGAAGTGCAGACCACACAGAGCTGAACGCTCTACACCAGGGGCTCTGGAGGAAGGGCACAGGTCACTCACTGCTGGAAGCTTTGGTGAGAAATGGCTGAGAATGGGGCCTCTGTACATCCTGATCTCTCAGCTCGCAGACCCTTATTTATCCTCCTCTGTCCCTGGGTGCAGGAGATTAATGGGGGCCCCTTGGTGACCTCTGCCAGCTCATATATCTCTGGGACATTAAGGCATTCTTCCTGTGACATATGTATATTTGTACTGCGGAAAGGGGAGCATGGAAAGGTTTATGGACCGTCCATTCACAATGCACAAACGAGGGGTTTCGTGGCAGACATTCTTTCGTATGTACCATCCGCATTTTGCAGCTTGCACAGATATTATATGTGCAAGCTGCAAAATGTACCTTCATATTACTCACATAACAGAGAATAAGAGACTTTGTTGGTCAGGATGTGCAGCGTGGATATATGGGGGATCAAAGCACCCGGACACTGTTTCCAAGTTGCTTACTCCAGGCTGCCATACATCTGGGAAAGTCTGTCCCATGCCCCAAGCTGCTGAATTAGATGGATAAGTTAAACAGGATTATTATGTGTATATTTCTCACTCAGTGTGCAATTGGGATACAAAATGTTTTTTTTTTTCCATTTTCAAATGCAGCCTATAACATGGCAGTTATGCTGCTTCACACCACAAAACCTAGTCTAAAGCAGGTTTGCGGCAGTGGCGTAACTATAGTCCCGCAGCCCCTGCGGTGGCGGGGAGGCGCTAGGCAGGTGTGGGCGCCTGGGGGGTCTGCGGGACTATAGTTACCACCTGGTCCCGGCTCCCGACTCCTGCCCTCCCCCTCCTTACCACATTGCCGCCGGCGCCGCTGCCTCTAACCCGACACGCAGATCTGTGTCGGGTGGCGGGCAGTCCCCGGCTCCGGCTGCAGTGCTAATATAATAAGAGACACTCGGAAAATGGCTGCCCCCATAATGCTGTATGGGGGTAGCCATTTTCCGAGTGTCTGTTATTATATTAGCACTGCAGCCGGAGCCGGGGACCGCCCGTCACCCGACACAGATCTGCGTGTCGGGTTAGAGGCAGAAGCGCCGGCGGCAATGGGGACGGGTAAGGAGGGGGTTAATATTTCGGGGGGGCGCCCGAAATGTCCGGCGGGGGGGGCGCAAAAAAAGTAGTTACGCCTCTGGTTTGCGGTGTGAAAGCAGCATGAGACATCCCGGAGATGCGCTGGGCAGTGACCTCTTGGAGGTATAGTGAGAGGGGATCAGGCACCAGAGCCCGCACCTAGACTGCCAGCAGGAGCTCCTGCACTGCAGGCAGGGAGGAGAGCTGCAGGACGCTGGAAGGGTAAGGGTAGGGGGTCTGACTAGTAATTAGCTCATTACATATGCGCATATGTAATATGCGGTCAGCTCATTAAATATGCACTGCGCTGGGGACCAATAGTGCTCACTGCTGCCTGGGTACCGTTTCAGACCCGTTCAGACAGAAAAAAAAACAGGTCTGAAACTGGTAGGACCCTGCTTTTTTACCGTTTTAAAATACCAGTTATTTTAAAATGGTAAATTCACTCTGCACCTTTCAGACTGCACATATTACCATTTTGAAACAGTAAAAAAACGGCGGTACTTGTTTAGTTTCACAGTGGCCGATATATCAGATGCGATATCGGCCAATATATTGGCCAATCCCATGCGATCCGATGCAATCTTTTTACCTGTTCATAACCCCACTATCCTCTACGCATGGAGTTGATTTTATATACTGTAGTGTGGCGAGCGCAGTAATCCGCGTCCCCTCGCGGGTCTCGCTATGCTCGCCACGCCTCGGACTATATAAAATCAACTCCATGCGTAGTGGATAGTGGGGTTATGAACAGGTAAAAAATTGCATCGGATCGCCCGATATATCGGCCGCCGTGAAACTAAACATGTACCAAAAAGGCAATATACCGGTTAATATGTGCGGTCTGAAAGGGGCATTAGGAGCTGATTGGCCAGTACTTCGTCCCTCTACAAAGTTAGATACATCTCGCACTATGACTGTACTGTACCTCCAGTTACTTAAATATACTTTAAATAAAAGCAAAGTCTCCAGCTGTCATACAACTACAACTCCCAGCATGGTCCATCCTTGCTACGGCGTATCCTATATCTTAACTGACGACAGCGCCGTTGATCTCTCCTTACAGTTGTGGGGTATTATTGGGTTAATAAATGATCCTAAATATCCGCTGCATCCGGCGTGACAGCGCAATCTGCTAATGCCGCTGCATATTGTTGGTTATTGGGATTTCTCCATTCATGTGTCCGGGCAGATGGCACATTTCCCGCGCCATACTGTACGCAGGACGGGGAGCAGCTGGGAGAGAGGATAAGAGGCGAACATTAAGTCCTAAATAGGGCACCTCAGGAGACTTCGGAACAATGGACTTCGCTACGGAGGGGCTTATTTCTCAATATTTGCGGCATATCTCCCAAAAACATTTGTGGGGCATTCCCTGCAAATTGTAAGTATCCTCTAAAATGTATCTGCAGGGGACCGCAGCCGAAAAAAATCATTAAAAAACCTGAATAATAACTTAACCCCATAATCCTCTCAACGCTGCCCAAGATTGGCCTGAGGAGTCCTCTGCAGGTGTAAGAGGCGATTGAGGGGGGAGCAGGCTTAGGGATTACCCGCCATTGCCAGGCCACAGAGCTCACATTGAGGAAACATCGCCCTGATCTGCTGTAATGGGAGCAAGTTCCTCAAATTCAAAATTTTGGGTTGTGCAGAATAAAAAAAAATTAACAGAATACAACTTTTTTTCTACCACCTCATATGAAAACCTTAAAGCAAAAGATTAACGTAATTCCAGCAATAGGCGTGGAGTGGGTTAAACATCCAAGGCAGTGTGTAATCCTTGGGAAGCATGTGACTCTGGGATCCAATAAGGATGTAAGGAATGGCAGGGTCAGCTGGGTTATTAGTGGCAGGAAAGGGAGGAGCCTTCCTCTCTTTCCTAAGGATTTTTCCCACCCTCCCTTCCCTTTTTTTTGGCTTACGGTGGGTGGGTGTTAATCGCGTTGGCTGATAGGTAGGAAAGAACGGCAGGTTAAGTGATTTAGCCTTCATTATGTGTTTATGCAATGTATATGGACTGTTTTCGGTGCACTCGCCTCTCATTGACTTAGGCCTTCACTGGATCACCCACTCAGGGACAGCGACCCCACCCAGATGGGTGGGTAGTCAATGCAGTAGGTTGAGTAGATACCGCTTGCTAGGGTAGGCTTTGATTACGTTTGCAGTTAATTAGCTGTTCTTTCTTGGCCACCATTATTTAATTAGTTATTAAAAAATTAATTTAGCTTAAAGTTCATAAATAAGGGCGGGATGTTGTAACATCCGAAGCCCCCCTTCGCCGGGCTTCGCATTATTAATAACGGCATATGCTGTAACATATGCGGTTATTAACGCAAGGGACAGCTGTTGGGATAAGAGCTGTCCCTTGTGATGCAGTGTCGGCACTGGACTTCCGGGTCTGTGACCCGGGAGTTCATCTGCACATGCGCAGAGTGACGGCGCCGGCTGCAAGGCATGCTGGGAGGGATCCGTAACAGATCCCTCAAACAGCGCTGCAGTAAGAAGCCCATAGGCTTCTGCAGGAAATCACCAGCTTTTGCTGGCGATTCCCTCCGCAGCACTGCCACTGCGGAGGCACAGTACAGCATACAGAAATGCGGTAAAAACCCCAATAACGGGGTTTTTACTGCATTTCTGTGATAGAGACTCGCCCCCTAAATCAGCTAACAATTTCTGCCAAAACTAAGTCTCCGAGTCTTTATTTCAGGTTTAGTTATGTAAGTTATGTAAGTTAAGAAATGTGAAATGTTATACATGCTAGAGGAACACATAAGATGCTAGGATGTTTAAGAAAATCTAGTAACATTATTTTAAAGCTGCCTTCTCCTACATGTGATACACGTTTGCGATCTCTTCTGCTCCCAATTAGAGGCTGTAACTACCCGGAGGGTGATGTTCCGTTAGAATAAGTGGAAAGAGCATTTAATGATAATGGAAATACGATTAAGAGTATAATATATCCTCAGATAAATGCTTGTTGTTAACAATTTCGGTTCATTGTGCAGACTACGTCCCCCGCGTTCACTGCTTTTCCCAAGGCGGTTTGGTTTTCACTGCTGCAGACTTTAATCCGGATATGACGTATTTGGTTATTGGCTTGTTTATCAGTTACTTCTGTTGCCGCTTACAGTGTGATGGTGTACATTGTGGCCTGGACAGGTTGGGGGAACCACGTGGAGTATTGCAGATTTGCAATGGGGGGATTGGGGTGTGGCCTGAACAGATTGAGGAGAACTGGGGTGAAGGATTGTCCGGATCCAGATTGTCCCCAAAATGAAGGGGTTGTGAGGTGATGAGGGGAGGGAATGGACAATAGTGTGCTTAGGTGAAGCCTGTCCCCTAAATCTGTATGCTACCTGCTCATTGCCAGGGACTACATGCTCATTTTGTTACATTTGTGTGTGTGTGTATATATATATATATATATATGCTGGAAAGAACAGGCGTCACTCCGGGGTTTCAGTGAAAGTTGTAAAAACTTTTTACTGCATGCCTTCGGCCAACGCCGTTTCGGGATCTCTCCCTTCGTCAGGACCAACACACACAGTACAATGAATTTCAGTGACATTTATAACTTACATTACAGAAGGACCCGCCGTGTTGCAGCTTCCTCCGACCGGACTCCTCCGATGACTACTTCCGGGTGCTCCAGGAAGTGACCTGCCGTGAATACTGGCAGTGGAGGTTGCCCACACTAGGGAAAATACAAAAGTGCATAAAATCATCAGTATAGTGTATCTTACAAACGTACATAATCTGCACGTTTGTAAGATACACTATACTGATGGCCGAAGGCATGCAGTAAAAAGTTTTTTCACTACTTTGACTGAAACCACGGAGTGACGCCTGTTCTTTCCAACGTATATACCATAGGTGAGACTGTCACCCAAGGAGGGCACCCGGGTCATATACTATTGAAAGTGAGGAGTACCAGACAGAACCTGGACACACATATATATATATTATATATTGGGCTACATCTGTCACTCAAAGTGTGTGAGTGTGTCTGTAACGCTGGGTGGAGCCTCTGACTCACATGACTGACTCACATGACAGAGAATCATCCCAGTGAGACACCCCCTGCCTCCCCATGTTGCCCAGGAACCTACTTCACAGCCACCCCCCCCCCCGCGACCCCCCCTCCCGCGATTCGCAGCAACAAAAAAACCCCCGCGATTCGTGGCACACACCCCCCCCGCGACCCCCATCATATTCATTCTCATGTGTCGACATGGACACCAATGATGTGCCATACTTATGTCAACATTTACATGTGTTGACCTTTCTGTGTTGATTTGTTCTTGTGGCGATTCGCGGTACCCACGCACCCCCCCCCTCCAGCGATTCGCGGGCCCCCCCCCGCGACCCCCCCTCCCGCAATTCGCGCCCCCCCCCGCGACCCTCCCTCCCGCGATTTGCGGCGCCCCCCCCACCCCATGACCCCCCCTCCCGCGATTCGCGGCACCCCCCGCGACCCCCCACTCCCATGATTCGCGGCAACCCCTGCCCCCGTGACCCCCCCCCTCCAACAATTCGCGGCAACCCCCCCTCCCGCGATTCACTGCAAACCCCCGCGCCCCCTCCCGTGATATATTCTACCCAGTAGGACCTCTAGCATCTGTCTCCTCCAAGGCGGCAGCCATTTTCGGAGGGACATTTTCAGCAGATTCCATACAGATGGTCAGACCCATTGGAATCTGCAGAGACCATGCACCCCCACTTAGGGTGCAGTGCTATTGTTACGCCACTGCCCAGGGGGGCACCACATGGAGTATTGCAGATCTGCAATGCCAGGATTGGGTTGTGGCCTGATCGGACCCGGGAAACCCATCTCAGTTTTTACCAGCCGGCAGCGGTTACCCATGGCGATAGCTGTGTGTTAGCTGGATCTGGCCAAGTGCGTCCTTATTGTTTGACCCTGTAGTATTGGGAGGTATGGACGCGGAATGTCAAGGAGCTGTATAGAAAACATTGTACTGGGGCCTAGAAAACTCTTATTGTATCTCCAACCACTTGGAAAGCTTCTGCATTAACCTATCTACCAAGGGAACGTCATAGATAGAGCCGTCACTGTATTGTTACTGTAGTCTGTCAGCAGACACAACACGAGCAGGGATGGTGTATAATGAGCGAGGGACTGCGTAACAGCAGAGGCGATGTTCTGCGTGGCACTATCCCCCATACTTGTTAATGGAGCACTGACCCCAAATTACCCTCTGTAGCTATGTAATTCATGATAACTCTCATCCCCCAGACTCTCGTTCTTACCCAGGAGACGCCAGTGAATTAAACCCATTCTTGCAGAATGAGACTTGGCAAGGAGTTGTATCACAGTGGCCGATGCAGCCGGGGACGGATTCTGGGTGATGTAACGGAGTTACAATGTAACCCTGTTTTGAGATGATAGAAGTGGTATCATTTAAGGGACCATGGACGACAATGAGTTCTCAAAATGTGAATAAGAAGTAGAGATGCTACATGAATCAGCCCCCTTTGCCTCATCCTTTCGCGCCCAGGGCCAAATTTTTCAGCAAATTGAAAGCCCCAATATCTGTGCTACTGATGTCCGTCCCCCCCCCCCCCCACACCGCACTGATTTTGTATTTGTCCGCCCACATGGAGGATGACATAGTGACAGGGGGGCCAGTAGTATTAACCCTTTCAGGTCCAAGTATTAACCCTTTCTAGTCAGGCTCAACAGCCCTAGCGCTAGTAGCAGATCCAATCGTGAGCCACTTTAACATAAGAACATTAACAACGTTCTACATTCAGTGTAGACCATTTTTGAATGAAAAAAAATAACAATTCATTTAAACATTTAAACCAGACTGTTTGCCAAAAAAATATTTGGACTGCAAAGGGTTAAGTACTGGCCAATCGGCTGCTAACTGCCACGTTACAGGCTGGGTTTGAAAAATGACAGTTAAGCTGGCGATACATCTACAGATTTATTGTCAGATTCGGCTGATTGTTACGGCGTCTCTTCAGCGATTCTCGCTGCTTTGCGCAGCAGCCACTTTTGCAGTGATTTTTTTCATCGCTGCTGCTGCCAATCAATGTGATTGGTCCCCTACACATCATGTACGAAGAGGACCCTACATGACCCACCACAGTCCGCACAGAGCAGCATGTGCTGAGCTGGAGAGGGAGGCTTCTGGCACTGATAGGTAAGAAGTGTTTGTGTGTGCGGGGAGGGGGGGGGGTGTACAAGGGCCCCCAAGCCCCTCAAAGAGCCCAGGCCCAAAGCTCTCACGTCTACAACAGCAGAGGGTCTTTCATTTCTGAAATCTTTCACCTGCTAACCAGAACCATCTGCACTGGACGAGGAAGCACGACCGTCTTACATGAGAGGAGACGAATGGAAATGTGTTTTCAATTTACAGATGGCCACTTCCAATACTAAGTCATGCCGCTTGCTTTATGTGAGGCCCCTCCGTATTTCAGAAGTTTTATCATGTTTTTTAGAGACGTACTGGGGAGTTTTATAGTGATTTTGCTGGATGACTTACTTGGATGCTCTCCCTCTCCGGAGTTCCACCGTCTGTACGTCTGCCAAGCTGCCTGTGGGAACGCAATCTGTAGGCTAAAACTGAAAAGGGTCTTTTTAAAGTTTCCAAAGTTGTCTTTTATAAGTTATCTCTCTTTCCCTCCAATCAGAGGCCTGGGATGATCCAACCAAGGCCCCTGGGGCCTCAACTAATGGTGGCGGCGATATATGCAGTTAGGATTTGCATGCAAATATAGTACATTTATAGGCATATGTTCAGCCGGACGCATCTCAGGATGGGCATGGCTCAAGGTCTGGCTTGTGCCAGGGGGCGCTGGGTGTACAACTGTGCATGCTAAGTGCCTGATGCTGCAGTGTACGCACATGCGTCTTTTACCAGCCTTGTAACTTCATGCTATAAATAAATAAATGCTAATGACGCCGGGCGGTCACCTGAATAGGAATGCTCAATACGTGTGTCGCCGGGCGGTCACCTGAATAGGAATGCTCAATACGTGTGTCGCCGGGCGGTCACCTGAATAGGAATGCTCAATACGTGTGTCGCCGGGCGGTCACCTGAATAGGAATGCTCAATACGTGTGTCGCCGGGCGGTCACCTGAATAGGAATGCTCAATACGTGTGTCTCTCTGGCACCCCGGACTGTGTGACTTTGTATTGACCATTGCCCACTTGTTTGTATATCGGCATTGTAGAGTGGGAGCAGCACGGATAAGTCTCATTGTATATGGGTCATTAGGTAGAACTCTAAGGTCAACAGAGTGAAGAAGCTGATAGGTAAACGGTAGACAGCATGTAAGGTCAACAGGTACAAAGGCTCAATGGGGTCAAAAGGTCAACATGACATATCAAAGAAAAGGTCAACACAGCTTTTTAAAGGTTTTCAGGTGACATTTTGTACGTTTAACCAAATCTATGCCCATGGTTTTGAAGGTTATGGAAAGTTATGGTAGATTTTCGGGACTAGAAATTAATTGGAATAAATCCTTTATTATGCCTTTGAGAGGTAGTCCTCCAGCTGAGCCAAAAATTTCATTACCGTTATGCTGGACTGATCGGTTTAAATATTTAGGAATTAATATAACAAATAATTACAAAGATTATCTTTCATTGAATCTTCTACCGATTCTTTCATATCTTCAAGACAAAACAAAAACTTGGGGTAAACTGCCTCTAACAGTAACAGGCAGAGTGAATCTAATTAAAATGGTTGTACAACCAAAAATTTTATATGTGGTCCAGCATTCTCCAATGTATATTCCTACTATTTTTTTCCGTAAACTGAATGGCTTGATCTCCTCTTTAATTTGGGCAAACAAACGTCCAAGAATTAGACTTGATAATCTAACTAGAACAAAAGTAGAGGGGGGGCTAGCTTTACCACACTTTAAATTTTATTACTTCGCTTCGCAAATGACACATATTCGACAATGGTTACAGGATGAATCACCTGATCCTTTATCTTTGGCATTTATACAGCATACTGCTTCTGGTAGAACCCCGCTTCAATTACTCTTAAGTAGTGAAACCTCTATTAGAGGATCCCCTATTCTTACACAGGCCCTTAAAATTTGGCGAGACATTCAAGTCTTGTTTAAATATTATGATTATGACCCTGACACTCCTCTCTGGCACTCCCGTCGGTTACCAAAATTAAGGAAAATTTCTGGTGTCAAGATCTGGACTCCTTGCGGAATTGAGACATTAGGTCAATTATATAATTCTGGTATTTTGAAAACATTCCAACAACTACAGGCGGAATTTAATTTATCAAGTACACTTTTTTGTCATTATCTACAACTGAGAAATGCCCTACAAGCTCAATTTGAAGATTCTCCCCCTAATATTGCTACATCGCCTTTGAAAAAGTTTCTTTTAAATTTGAGAGAGAAAAGGAGTATTTCTGTGGCCTATTCCTTCCTAATATCTGAATATCATACAGATACCATGCAGGTTCAACGTCAAAGATGGGAGACAGATCTGGGTATCCTTAATGATATGGAATGGGATGCTGCTAGGGAATTTCCATCCCTTGCCACTTCTTCAATTAGGACTCAACAGATTCAATTATTTATATTATATAAAACATATTTGACTCCAAAGTGCTTGGTCAAATTTGGTGGTAGAGATTCAGCTGAATGTCCGAAATGTAGAGGGGCGGATTGTGGCTTTTGGCACCTTATATGGGTATGCCCTGTAGTTCAGAAATTGTGGAAACAAATTAAGACTGCTTTGATAGTCACAGGAATCCCGTCGGAGTATCTTACCCCCAGGGTATGTTTGTTAGGTGCAGTGGATGCTGAATTACTTTATAGGGATGATACTATGTATGTCATTAACCTGACTGCCCTAGCAAAGGTTTGTATAGCTCGCGCTTGGATGGCACAGTCAGGTCCATTATTTAAAGAATGGAAGATGTTGGTCAATTCTACTTTACAGCATGAAAAATATATATATATGTTAAGGGGCAAATTGTCTAAATATGATAAAGTATGGCATCGATGGATTAACTCAATTTATGCCGATACATTCTGAATGGCTCTAATGTCCAACTGTCTATTTAAATTTGCAGCCACTGATGCCAAATAGTCGTTACAAAACTATATGACTTCACTAGGAAAATATTCTTTCTTGATGATATTTCTCATTTTAAGAAACAGGGTTGGATGGGACAGTATATATTATATTTATTTATGTATTTAATACATTATTATTATTATTATTTTGTGTTGGGTGTATTTATATATATTTTTTTTATTTTTTTTACAGTAATATTGTTCATTGTTATGATAACATTGAATTATCCATAAGATAACTATTCTTGATGTTTTTTGTTTATTATTCCTTTTTGAAATGTAAATGCCTTTCTTTAAAATAATAAAATTACTCTATTGAAAAAAAAAAAAAATTCTAAGCAAAATCAGTGGAAAAGTATAACTGCGCAGCGCACTTCCAGCAGGGTGGCCGTTCCTCTACCGCTCACCACAGGTTACTACTCCTAGTCCACGTGGATAGTAAATCAAGCAAGTGTGTAGACCATATGGGTGTTAACCATTATCACGTCGACATTTTGAGCGCAACGACTTTTTGTACCTGTCAACCTAGTGTATGTCAACCGTAAGGAGTCGACCTATTGGCTGTTGTCCTAGACTTTGTATACTTTGTGTTGGAGGTCTTACAAGCATTGGCCGTTACTGTAGCTGTTCCATGCCACCACCCCCCATGCCACCCTCTGCCAGGCATGCCTACTTACCCTGTCCACATGTCGCTCGGTTGTGAGAAGAGCTGATATTCTTCTTATCTTCACAGAACATCACCTTTTGCTATAAATAGCACAACTGACAGAAGCTATAATTGTCCTCACTGATTTTTCCGTTTCCATGGTAATTGCTAAAATAATCGACAGATGTTCGCCACGTACAAAGTACATTAAGCAAAATACCTCAAACTGTTGTTTATTGGCAAGCGCCTCTCTGCCTTGCTTCCAGCTCATCTGCATCCCTGCTTCCTAGAGCCTCTCCGCCTTGCTTCCGGTACATCTGTGCCCCTGCTTCCTAGCACCTCTCTGCCATGCTTCCGGCTCATCTGTATCTCTGCTTCCTAGCATCTCTCTGCCTTGCTTCTGGCTCATCTGCATCCCTGCTTCTTAGCACCTCTCCACCTTGCTTCCGGCTCATCTGTATACCTGCTTCCTAGCATCTCTCTGCCTTGCTTCTGGCTCATCTGCATCCCTGCTTCTTAGCACCTCTCCACCTTGCTTCCGGCTCATCTGTATACCTGCTTCCTAGCATCTCTCTGCCTTGCTTCTGGCTCATCTGCATCCCTGCTTCCTAGTGCCTCTCTGCCTTGCTTCTGGCTCATCTGCATTCCTGCTTCCTAGCGCCTTTCCGCCTTGCTTCCTGTCTGTATCCCTGCTTCCTAGAGCCTCTCCGCCTTGCTTCCGGCTAATCTGAATCCCTGCTTCCTATCACCTCTCCGTCTTGCTACCGGCACATCTGCATCCCTGCTTCCTAGAGCCTCTCCGCCTTGCTTCCGGCTCATCTGCATCCCTGCTTCCTAGCACCTCTCCACCTTGCTTCCTGTCTGTATCCCTGCTTCCTAGAGCCTCTCCGCCTTGCTTCCGGCTAATCTGAATCCCTGCTTCCTAGCACCTCTCCGCCTTGCTTTCGGCTAATCTGAATTCCTGCTTCCTATCACTTCTCCGTCTTGCTACCGGCACATCTGCATCCCTGCTTCCTAGAGCCTCTCTGCCTTGCTTCCGGCTCATCTGCATCCCTGCTTCCTATCACCTCTCCACCTTGCTTCTGGCTCATCAGCATCTCTGCTTCCTGGCGCCTCTCCGCCTTGCTACCGGCACATCTGCATCCCTGCTTCCTAGCACCTCTACACCTTGCTTCCGGCTCATCTGTATACCTGCTTCCTAGCATCTCTTTGCCTTGCTTCTGGCTCATCTGCATCCCTGCTTCCTAGTGCCTCTCTACCTTGCTTCCGGCTCATCTGCATCCCTGCTTCCTAGCATCTCTCCACCTTGCTTCCTGTCCATCTGCATCCCTGCTTCCTAGAGCCTCTCCGCCTTGCTTCCGGCTCATCTGCATCCCTGCTTCCTAGCGCCTCTCCGCCTTTCTCTGGCTTATCTGCATCCCTGCTTCCTAGCGCCTCCCCACCTTGCCTCTGGCTCATCTGCATCTCTGCTTCCTAGCGCCTCTCCGCCTTGCTCCGGCTCATCGGAATCCCAGCTTCCTAGCACCTCTCCGCCTTGCTACCGGCTCATCTGCATCCCTGCTTCCTAGCGCCTCTACGCCTTGCTTCCGGCTCATCTGTATCCCTGCTTCATAGCACCTCTCCATCTTACTTCCGGCTCATCTGTATCCTTGCTTTATAGCACCTCCTCACCTTACTTCCAGCTCATCTGCATTCCTGCTTCTTAGCACCTCTCCACCTTGCTTCCAGCTCATCCGCGTCCCTACTTCCCAAATATAAATCACAGTAGCCCTGCACATATCTGGGTTATCTGCATAAATTCTGTATACAGTGTTTATTCAGAATAAATGCATGTCTGGATTATGGGTAATTCGTGTGTGCTCAGGGATTTCTCATCAGTCCGGCTCATTTCATCTGCGGGAGAGATCTTAGTACATAAAGGGATTCACGCAGATGTTATTGTGCTGACAGTAACTCACAAAATTTTCTTACAAAACATTGTGACTATAGACAGTAAGCATCACGGTTACTGCTATAATTCTGTTATAACACATGATGACAACCAAAGAGCATGCCAGTGCGGTGTCTGGCAGCAATACAGAGAACGCGCCATGAAATCCATATAGGAGCAGACACTCCCGCTTAGGGATCTCATAAGACCAATGAAAATAAATAAACATTAAATAAACCAACAAATAAACTGCAGTACCATGTACAAACACCAGGAGGGGTTGCATATATGTAACATAGTATATTAATAGTGAAATATTGATTGCTGGTCATATTCATATTTTGCAACATTTAATTTTGAAATGCCATGAGAGAATAACCCCCAGCCGTGTTTTCTGTAAATCAGTCAACCAGGGAAGCATCCACGTACTAGGAAAGCCACACCTACTTTCTGGTAAGAAGCCATCCCTTAGCATCTGCCAACCGGGACCCAATAAGAACTAGAGGGAGGTGTGGAAATGTGGCTACATCTCCGAAAATGCAGTTTCAGGAGGTTTGGCTGCTTCCCTTGTGTGCACCACTGCAGTACATTCCATGGCTCTGATGCGGTGGGCAATGCCATGTTCAGATGGGGTTGACCTATAGAAGCCTATGGACTTCTATTGCACCTCCCTGCTGAAAAGGATCCAATCAGATCCATCCAAGCACCTCCACCCACCCCACCGCCCCACCCCCACACACACACACTTTTTCTTTCTGTCCTCCCTGTGCTCCCCTTAGGACACCTGCATTACAGGTGTACTGACCCGGTCAAACTCCCCACCTGCCACGTTCCTGTATTAAAATACCGAAAACATTACCACAGTGACTCTAACGCATCTGCGTCCTGCTTAGTCTTTTTATGCTGCACTCAAACCAGTCCCCTCATATTAGAAACACCCTGATTTCTGTCCAAGCATTATAAGCTAACAAGGAGTGCGGAAGGATGATTAGGCCGCTCACCCCAGATCCCTCCTCCCACTTCATCTGTCTCACTGCAGCGGGTGGCTTCACCAAGACCCCTACAGTACCCCTGCCCCTTGGCCTACTACTTTGGGACCACCATAAAGTATGTGTGCGACACTTGCATATCTGTGTGCGGCTGAGTCTGTATGTGAAGCACAGCAGAGCTTGGCCCAGCATTCTAACGCTTACTCTGCAGATTCACTTTGCACACAGGCAGCAGACAAGTGTCGCATATCAAGTTATCCAGTGCGGTCTTGTGGGGCGGTTTTGTTGCATTTTGTAGCGAGAACAGATATAATAAAGATGCAAAGAAAGGATACAGCTGATATACAGTAAGCTTTATTAATATTATATGATTTTACCTGTGTTTCCCTTTCAGTGATGGGGAATATAGCATCCACGGTTTTGCTTCTTATTATGTATTTCTGAATTATAAATGAATAATAACTATTGGGGTCACCCATAAGTATTTAACTACCAGTAAGCCCGCTTGAAGCAAATGCTAGGCTGCTACCTTATGATTGCCTCTGTGTTTGTGCATGTGTGAGAGAGAAAGAGATGCAGTTTCACTCGCTGCCAACAGATGGCAGTGTTTCAGAGACACACGGACACTAGACATATATACTGTATATATAGATACACGTGAGGGGAAATGAGGCAATAAAGGTGATACTCTACTGCTGCAATTAAAATGTCGACATGCACAAGGTTGACACTGAAAAAGGTCAACACAAAAAAGGTCGACATGTAAAAAGGTTAACCAGAGGTTTTGCCAGTTTAAAGGTGTATTTCAAAAATTATAGTTAAGTACTAATTGGCTGGTACTTTATCTCTCTCCATATTATCACTCTACAAGCTCTGATAAATATGTCCCACATCTGGATCTATGCTGCCAAGTTTGGGGCGTCTCATGCTTCCTTGCATTTAACATTTTGCCTGATTTTTTGTGTTTTGCAGTGCCAACAACACTCCCAAGCAGGTAGAGGTGCGCATGCATGACAGTCAGCTGACCTCAGATGAAACACGTCCCAGATCGCCATGCCTGAGAATGTGCGACAAGCTCCTGGGGAACCTCCTGCTGACTCTCACAGTATTTGGTGAGTCTATGATACGAATTCTAGCTCCCCAACCCTGTGTTGATAGGTTGAGAAAGTGGTCTTGGAGGAGCTCTCTCTTATAGAAGAATCAGTGTGCACACTTGTGTTTTTATAGGGACCGCAATGGGTGCAGACAACGCGCCTTCTATCTTTATTGTACCTTAATAGAAGGATTAATTGCTGTGTCTACAGGTGGACTAGTGATTATGAAATATTTTTTTCTGAGCTGTTTAGCTATATTGTTTTGGCTGGAAATTCTAATTAGCAGAATTAATAGTGGGCAGACAATCAAATCAACATTACGGTATTAGCCACAAGCGACAGATAACAGAGAGCTCTAGCTTGTGCTGAGATCAACACAAGTGTAAATACAATGTGAGTTATTTGAGGTAACCCATCCATGGGCCAGCTTGCTGTTAACCCCTCCAGGTGAAATGAACATTCCGGCTTCCTCGGGTGACGTCTTACATATAGGGGGAAATTTACTAAGATGTGAATTCTACTTCACATGGGATGTTGCTATGGGCAACCAATCAGATCCTGTCTTCTATCTTCTAGAGCAGGGGTGGCCAACCCGCGGCTCTCGAGCCGCATGCGGCTCTTTGCTTAAGGAGCTGAGGCTCCTTCAATCACCCCCCGTCGCAGCGCTAAAGTTCTTCCCGATCACTGTGGTCAGCAGCGATCGGGCAGCCCGCGTCTCCCCACACAGTGAGCGGCTGCATAGCAGGTCCAGCCGCGGAGCAAGCCCCCTCCCCCCTCCTAATATATGATGGACATCCATCATCTTGGCCCCCGCCCCCTTACCCACACCGATGAAAAGACGTCGGCGCATAGGAGATGATGCTGCGGGAGCCAGCGCTGGGGCCGAGGAGACCAGCCGATGGAGGTTCCGTGGCTGAGGGAACAGCAGCCATTGCGTGAGCCAGCTGCTGCTGCAGGGAAGTCCAGCTGCTGCTGAAGCAGAGGAGGCCAGCTACTGCGCGGGAGCCGGCGCCGGGGCATAGAGAAGACCTGACATTGATTATGTAGCCGCAGGTGAGAAGGAGACGTAGTCCAGGAGATCTGGGGGGGGGGGGGGACAACCCTTTTCTAACCCATGCTCTCTCCCTTTGCCTTGCCTTACTTACATTTGCACTCCTCCCCTCACCCCTCTTCCCCCACACCTCTCTCTACCTACCTGCCTTTTACTCCCTCTTTGTGTCATCTCTCTTGCCCCACCTCTTTCGCTCTCACATGGTCCATCCCCACTGCTGCGGAATGTGGAAGCCGGCATCAGGGCACAGGAGACCTGACTGCTAGTACTGGGTGGGTGGGGGAGAATAGCAATGTGAACCCCATTGGCTTCTATAGTGTTAAGCCCCACCCCACACACACTTTTTTGAGGGTGGGGGTGTATAAATGTATGTATGTATGTATGTATGTGGGTGGCGGTTTATAAATGGTATGCATGTATGAGGGTGGCGTGTATAAATGGTATGTATGTATTAGGGTGGCGGTGTATATATATAAATGTATGTATGTATGTATGTATGTATGTATGTATGTCTGAGGGTGGCGGTGTATAAATGTATGTATGTATGTGGGTGGCGGTGTATAAATGGTATGCATGTATGAGGGTGGCGATGTATAAATGTATGTATGTATGTATGAGGGTGGCAGTGTATAAATGTATGTATGTATGAGGGTGGCAGTGTATAAATGGTATGTATGTATTAGGGTGGCATGTATAAATGTATGTATGTATGAGGGTGGCGGTGTATAAATGGTATGTATGTATGTATGAGGGTGGCGGTATATAAATGTATGTATGCAAGTATGAGGGTGACGGTGTATAAATGTATGTATGTATGTATGAGGGTGGCGGTGTATAAATGTATGTATGTAAGTATGAGGGTGACGGTGTATAAATGGTATGTATGTATGTATGTATGAGGGTGGCGGTGTATAAATGTATGTATGTAAGTATGAGGGTGACGGTGTATAAATGGTATGTATGTATGAGGGTGGCGGTGTCTAAATGTATGTATGTATGAGGGTGGCGGTGTATAAATGTATGTATGTAAGTATGAGGGTGACGGTGTATAAATGTATGTATGTATGTATGTATGTATGTATGAGGGTGGCGGTGTATAAATGTATGTATGTAAGTATGAGGGTGACTGTGTATAAATGGTATGTATGAATAAAGGGTGGCGGTGTCTAAATGTATGTATGTATGTATGAGGGTGGCGGTGTATAAATGTATGTATGTATGAGGGTGGCGGTGTATAAATGGTATGTATGTATGAGGGTGGCGGTTTATAAATGGTATGTATGTATGTATGAGGTTGGCAATGTATAAATGTACATATGCGCATGATGTTGGCTCTTCGTCGTCCCAAAGCATATTTTTTGGCTCTTTGTCTATGACTGGTTGGCCACCCCTGTTCTAGAGGGTGCTAAATAAATAAGAAGTAGATTCTGATTGGTTGCCCATAGCAACAGCCCATGTAAAGTAGAATTCACATCTTAGTAAATTTCCCCCATAATGTCAGATGCTGCTCAGTGTATACATTCCTATGAGTCTCTCTGTCTTGTCCGCAGGTGTTATCATGGGAGCAGTCTGCGGGGGACTCCTTCGAATGGCAGCCCCAATCCACCCTGACATTGTCATGGTTATATCCTTTCCGGGAGACATACTCATGAGGATGCTAAAGATGCTGATTCTGCCTTTAATCATCTCCAGTTTAATCACAGGTAAGTAAATTTGGACACAGGGACTGATTCAGACTTGTAAGCGATGCTAATATGTGAGCAATTATCAGCCATCTGCATCACGGTTGACTGTGTATGTGCAGCAATTCAATAGTAGCAGCAGTCAAGCAGAGGATTTATTAGCAGAGGTGATTGAAAGGCAACGACTGTATATTTGCGGTAATGAGGAGTTGTTGCACACCTTTTTGGGACATGTCGCAGCCTGCGCCTGCAGGCAGATTGCCATTTTGCAGCTTCCTTGTAGCACCATACAAATACACAATAATAATAATAGTGATGCAGACAGTACGGCGCTGTGTGTGAGATACAGTACAGTAACCTCATTAATGATGAAGATAGTAGGGCACTGTGTGTAAGTTATAGTACAGTTACCTCATTAGTGAATCAGACAGTTCAGCACTCCGCTGTGTGTAATTTACAGTAACCTCATTATTGATGAAGACAATATGGGGCAGTGTGTAAGTTACAGTACAGTTATCTTATTAGTGAATCAGATAATATGGCGCTGTGTGACAGCTACAGTACAGTAACCTCATTAGTGATGAAGACAGTACAGCGCTGTGTGTAAGTTACAGTACAGTAACCTCATTAGTGACGCAAACAGTTCAGCACTGTGTGTAAGTTACATAGTACAGCAACCTCATTAGTGAGTCAGATAGGACAGCGCTGTGTGTAAGTTACATAGTACAGTAACCTCATTAGTGAGGCAGACAGGACTGGACTGTGTGTAAATTACAGTACAGTTACCTCATTAGTGATGCAGACAGTACAGCGCTGTGTGCAAGTTACCGTACAGTAACCTCCTTAGTGAGGGAGATAGTACGGCACTGTGGGTGTTATAGTACAGTAACCTCATTAGTGAGGCAGACAGGACTGGGCTGTGTGTAAGTTACAGTACAGTAACCTCATTAGTGATGCAGACAGTACAGCGCTGTGTGCAAGTTACAGTACAATAACCTCCTTAGTGAGGGAGATAGTACGGCACTGTGGGTGTTATAGTACAGTAACCTCATTAGTGAGGCTGGTAGTAGGGCGCTGTGTGTAATTTACAGTACAGTAACCTCATTAGTGATGCAGACATTACGGTGCTGTGTGCAATCAAAAACAGAACACGTCAACTGGATGGGAACATCTGTAGTCCTAGTTCTGAGACTCACAATTAAATCCCTCGTGACAGCTGGAATTAAACCACATATTAATTTGGTAATGAAAGAATGCAAGCCGGGAACAGATAGACCCCATACTAAATAACCCTTTACGTGATACGGGATTGGGCTTCTTATTGCTATAACAAGATTTATAAAGATGTAAGCAATAAGGACGATAAACTCTGTAACTGGGCGCTGTGGATCCCTTGTGGCGCTACATAAATAAATGATAATAATAAACTGTTACACAATAGATGGGATTATATCTCCCTGTGCAGAGCATTGCCACCCGTTCATTGCAGAGCATTACTCCATGGCTTCTTGGAACTAGTTTGAGGCACAACATGTAGCATGACTGGTACTGTACCTTAAGGTCACACGTCTCCTCTTACCCACATGGGTCTCCTCCAATCCTTTAGTCCGTACTGTACATTGTGCCTTCAAGCTTACACCAACATGGGAGATAGCTTCATGCTCTGAATTGTTATCCATGCTGGTGCTGTCGATATACAGACCCCCAAATCTTTTAGAGATTTTCAAAAAGTTTTTACAAATAAAATTGTTACTGGCAGGCAAGGGGCATTTTTGGGGCCATAATAAAAAAGGATAAACACAGACATAATTATTTGGTTGTATTTCCTTTACTACAAGAAATGTTTTACAGATGGGCACGCCATGTACTGTTCTCCCAACTGATATTACATACAGATGTACACATACTGGGTGATCTGCTAATATGGACTTATCGTGAGTGAATATGTTGTAACTAATAGCAACTAATAAGCAATGCAGCAACAGTTGCAGTAATGAAAACAATTGTCCGATATCTTTTCTTACCCTGGGTCACCTTTCTCCCTCAGGTCTCACTTTTCTGCAATCATGTTTTTTTTTGTTTGTTTGTTTATATGCTTCCCCGGTGCTCTAGTATTTTCCCCTGGAACATTCCACCCCTCCCCCAGAACTCTGTTCCCCTCCACTAGAGCGCTCTCCCTCTCCCGCAATACCTCTCTTCCCCTCTCCAATGTTCTGATACCCCCCCTTATGCTTTTTTACCCTATACAGGGTTCTGATCCCCTCCCTCAAATTTCTCTGCCCGATACTCACTTCTCTTCCACTGGAAAGCTCTTCCCCTTCCCTCTGAACTTTCTTTCCACATCCAGAGCTTTTTCATGAGAGCTCTATACTCCTCCCCAGAGCTATGTGCCTCTCCCTGGTGCTTACTTCTCTGTCTGGTGCTCTCTCTCATCCTCCTCCAGAGCTCTCTTCATCTCCTCCACAGCTCTCTTCCCCTCTCCAAGGTTCTGATCCCCTCCCCCAAAGCTCTCTTCCCCTCTTCAGGGCTCTATTCCTCTCCTACAAAGCTCTTTTCCCATCTCCAGGGTTCTGATCCCCTCCCACAAAGCTATCTTCCCCTAAACAGGGTTCTGCTCCCTTCCCCCAAAGCTCTCTTCCCCTCTCCAGAGCTCTATTCTGCTCCCACAAAGTTATCTTCCCCTGTCCAGAGCTCTATTCTGCTCCCACAAAGTTCTCTTCCCCTCTCCAGGGCTTTGATCCTCTCCCACAAAGTTCTCTTCCTCTCTCCATGGCTCTGATCCCCTCCCCCAAAGCTCTCTTCCTCTTTCCAGGGCTTTGAACCGCTCCTACAAAGCACTCTTCCCCTATCCAGGGTTCTGATCCCCTCCCACAAAGCTCTCTTTCTCTCTCCAGGATTCTGTTCCCCTCAGCCCAAAGCTTTCTTCCCCTATCCAGGGTTCTTATCCACTAGCCCAAAGCTCTTTTCCCCTCTCCAGGCTCTGTTTCCCTCCCCAAGAACTCACTTCCTCTGCCTGGTACTCACTTATATTCCCCTTCCCTCTGAGCTCTCTTTCCTGAGAGCTCTATTCCCCTCCTCAAAACCCTGTACCCCTCCCCTAGTGCTTACTTCCCCTTTCTATTTCTCTCTCCACCTCTTCCAGAGCTCTCTTTCTCTTCCACAAAGCTCTCTTCCCATCTCCTGGGCTCTATTCCTCTCCCCCTAGAGCTCTCTTTCCCTGCCCTGCTTCCCACTTCCCTTTCCCTGGAACACTGTTCACCTACTCCCTGAAACTCCCCCACCACCAACACCCCCTGAGTTCTATTGCCCTCCCCAGATCTCTGTTCTACTCCTCTATCTCTGTTCTACTCCACTGGTGCTTACTCCCCCTGCCTGGCATTCTGTTCCCCTCCCCTGGTGCTCACTTCTGTTTCCCTGGAACACTCCTCACCTTCCCCTGGAACTCTCTTCCCCTCTACAGAGCTCTCTTCCTCCCCTTAGCTCTGTCTGTCTCCCTCTCACCATATATTCTCTCCCCACCCCCCAGGGCTCTCTCCCTCTATCCAAGTTCTCCATCCCTATTCTGCACTACCCCCCCCCCCCCCCCCCACACACACACACACCGCTTTTGAAACATAACACAGCTCCTTCCAAGATGCCCATTTATCTCCCTGCATGCAATTCTGCTTACTTGCAAGAATTTCTGAACTAGGGGCCTGATTCAGAGTTGATCGCTGTTGTCCGTATTCAAAATCCTAGTGATTATTGAATTACTGCACATGTATTCAGATTGTTGCACGCATGTGTGAGCCCAAATTACAAAAACTTGCAATCCCTTCGCAATTTGACTTACAGGAAGTCTGCATTTGGGGGTGTCAGAAAAAGGAGGGTCTGTGACAACAGCTACGGTTCTGATCAGCCAGTCTCTGTCGCAGATGACCAGTAGGGTCAGACTTACATTTGCACAGGCTGGGAAAATCATGGTATGAATCAGTCCCAAAACCCTACATGGCCAACGATTGGGGGGTGGGGGAGATTGATTCTGTATAATACAGTATGTACATTCCCGCTCATTCCCTTCTATTATTGTCATGTTCATATTACAAGGAAACTTAATTAAGCACTAGCAATGTGAATCCATGTGGCCAGGATAACTTTAAAGCCCAACATTTCCAACAGTAGAACATTTCTTTTTTCTATGGTTCAGAAACAAATTCTATGACAACAGCACTGAGAAGCACAGGATGCTAGAATGGCTTTTCCTAATGGCTTTTATCTTGTCACTTCCCAGGTCTGGCTGGATTGGATGCAAAGTCGAGTGGGCGTCTTGGTACCAGGGCGATGGTGTATTACATGGCCACTACGATCATTGCCGCAGTTCTAGGGGTGATCCTCGTCTTGGCTATACATCCAGGAGACCCAAAGCTGAAGAAGCAACTCGGAAAGGGGCAGGAGAACGACGAGGTCTCCAGCTTAGACGCATTCTTCGATCTTATCCGCAACCTTTTTCCTGAGAACCTGGTGCAAGCATGTTTCCAGCAGGTAAGCCCAGTTTTCTCCCTGCCTTTACCATGTAATTCACATGCGTGACGCTATCTGGCAGTGCACTTGTTGACTCTCATGTGTATCGGATGCAGCTGGCAGCAGACATTGTTATTTGTAGGTTGTGGTGGTCAGTGGCAGTACTAGAAATGTTATTCCCCCTGTCAAATCCCCCCCCCCCCACACACATAATTTTTTTACCTATGTACTTGTTGACAGGGGATTCTTGATCGTTGCCAGGGGATACATGCCAGTTACCAGGGGATTTTTGCATGTTGTCAGGGAGTTACATGCCCGTTGCCAAAAGGATTATATGTTCATTGCCAGGGGTTACAAGTTCTTTGCCAGGGGGTTACATGCTCATTGCCAGGGGGTTACATGCTCATTGCCAGGGGGTTACATGCTCATTGCCAGGGGTTACATGCTCATTCCCAGGGATTTCTTGCTCCTTGCCAGGGGACACTCATTGCCAGAGGTTTCATTCTTAATGCTAGGAGTTTAATGCTCATTGCCAGGGATTTTATACTCATTGCCAGGGGTTACATGCTCATTGCCAAGGGTTACATGCTCAGTGCCAGGGGTTACATGCTCATTGCCAGGGGTTTCATGCTCATTGCCAGGGGTTTCATGCTCATTGCCATGGGTTACATGCTCATTGCCAGGGAGTTCTTGCTTGTTGCAAGGGGTTTCATGCAGGGTTTTTAGTGCTCACATTCAATACGTTGACAGGGTCAAAAGATTGGTAAGTAAAACGTAAACATTGCTTAAATTTGGTTCAAAAAAGGTCAACATGTCCGTGGTCGACATACATTTTATGGGGGGTTTACATGTTTTTCAACTTCTCCTTGATATACCTTTCACGTGGACTATGAATAATATCGCTAGCACTGCTGTAGCGCAGCCAGCCACTTACCCAAAGCATGCCCGCGAGGCTACGTGTTTACACTGATTGTGGTCACATATGTTGAAACACATAAAATGACCCTCAGACCGCTGTCCTGTTAATCTGTTGACCCGTCGACCATTAGTTACTGTAGATCTTTCATGATACTGGTAATGTGTAATAGGGGCCGTGTTAGTACATCCCAGCTATCTGTAATAGAGGCATGAAATCTTATTCTATTAATCTTCATTTGTGCAGCTATCTATTATCAGCCCCAATCGTGGCACCAGAGTTATCTCAGTGGTTACCGCTTGTCCAGCCATTGGTGCCACCGCTCACGCTTGTTGTCTCTCTGCTTCTAGATTCAGACAGTCTCCAAGAAGGTTATTGTGGAAAATCCCATCGAGGAACCTGCCAATGTGACAGACTCGGTCTATTCCCTAATGAACGAGACAGTCGCCACCACTAGAGAGGAGATCATAAAGAAACTGGAGTTTAAAGATGGCATGAACGTCCTTGGTATGTAACCTATCACCCCCATCATCCTCTCTGGGACGGTTATTCCCAAGCATCGCCTGCCAGTCACTCGTAGCAACAGTTCCTCTATAACCTTGTAACACCTGTATTCTGTTTCTCAGATCATCGTACTGGGGCACAGGTGCGTTAATTGTCTAACTAACACAATAGATACAAGTGGTCATAATTGTTCCCGACGATACCTTTAAAACGCGCACTGTTAGGGTACCATGAGGACTGGGTTTGAGAAACGTTGGTGTAGTGTGATGACGATGTATATGGGGATTGTAACACGTTTGCTCCTATGTCCTATGCGCTGCGCAGGAAGAACACTAGATACATAAATAATAATGATTTTTTTTCCATCCAGGGAAGTTTTATAATTACATATTACCACCCTTCCCAAGTATATGATTTATCTTCCCCAACACGGCGTCCCTCTTCGACCTTTGTCACCCCCCACAACGCCGTGTTGGTGCCCCCCCGTAACGTTGGCCGCCGGACCTTAGACTGTGGTGGCATTTTCCTGAATGTGACCACAGTTGAATGGGCACTCCCATGTGCACACATCTGAAGCTGGATAACGCCCACTAGCTTGAGAAATAAAGCCATGGCTGATACATAGTAGTGTACATGTGCACACTATTCACATCGCATTGAAACCGCTAGGAGACTCCATACTTAAGGGGTCTCTCCATGCTTAGGGGGTCATTTTTGTTCACTCGGCAGAGCCAATTTCGTCCCAGTCCAGATGTTTTGGGGTCTGAGCATGTTTAAGTGCATATTTGCGCATGTGCAAACCCTATCAACGAACTGCCTAGTGTGCTGGGCTGTTCGTTGCGGGGAGGAAGGGATGTGGGCGGACGGCAGCGGAGACAGGGAACACCCATGAAAACACTGGGCATTCCCATGGGTATGCGGGTGGGCCGATGCCTATTGGGGCGGGTGGCTGATGTCACATCCCGTCTTCATCGAGGCGCACGCAAATAAAAATTGGTTTTCACTGCCTTTTATTTGCAAAGGCGACCATCGAATGATTTGCTGTGAAACTAAACAAGTACCATTTTTGTTACACTACCCCTCGCATGGTACTGAGGAGAATCATGGGGGGGGGGGGGGGAGGGGGGGGGGGTCATTCAGCGGGGCGGGGTCTCAGGTGTTCAGTAAACTGCGATGTTCGCAGCTTACCGGGCAAACCAGGCCCTTGGTGCGCTGCGAGGGTCTGTTTGATGCAACTGCAGCAATGATGTATGGGGACTCATCTGTACCTACTATATGTCACTTGTAGTTACTGTATACCTCTGCATTCACACATCGCTTACATAACCTGTGGCTCTCCAGTGACTGGCAGGGCATAGTGAGACTTGTAGTTCTCCAACAACTTCATACTCATGTCAGACACGTTTTGGAATATTTTTTCCAAAGAAAAACATATGCTAAGCGGTGTCTCTTCCTATATGACTGAATCCACATACTAAATGTATTTATGATATTCCTAGGCCTGTTTAGCCTCTCGCGGATGTGTAGCCAGAGTCCCCTCTTGTTCACTGGTGACATACAGCATGTTTGAGGCACGAGGCACTATTGAATCTTGGTTTAGCACACAGGGTGTTGCGATGTACCGAGCTCTTGTGGTACATTCCGCCATCTACTGCGCCGCCACTTATCGCATATATCGGTTACATCTCTGTCATTTAAGTACAGGAAGGCAGACATCTTTGTCGAGGCATGAAATAGGTAATGCTGGATTTGATCTTTGACCCCTATCATGACCTTTAACATCACTTGTACGCAGGCATGATTGGATTCTTCATTGCCTTCGGTATCGCTATGGGCAAGATGGGGGAACAGGCCAGGCTGATGGTGGAGTTCTTCAGTATCCTTAATGAGATTGTGATGAAACTTGTGACCATGATCATGTGGTAAGTGGATATAGGAGACATCTTTGCATGTTTGTGTGGTAGGAGGTTTTCGGGGATAGATAAAGCCAATCAGCTACTGTTGTCATGTTACAGGTTTTGTTTGAATAATGTCAGTTAGTAGCTCGTTGGTTTGTATTTACCAAAGGTAAATAATACCAGTGGTGTATTGGGGCAATTCCCAGATCCCCCCTGACGGTCTCTTTTTTTTGGGGGGGGGGGAGGGCGGGGATATTAAACGTGTGTAAAAATCCTGATCCCGATTGAGATTGTGGAATCTGGAATTTTTTTACATGCCTAATTTCCTCAATCCCCTGACGGATCGACATTCTTCACTGACCGCGTATCGGCACATCCCCCGGTCGGTCAGGGGATCGAGGCTGCAGATGTATAGGCACCTTTAGCCTCAGAGGGAAAGTAGAGAGTGATAACCTCCCAACCAGTCAGCCCCCGACTGTCATTTTTCAAACACAGGGCAGATGTATTAAACCCTGGAGAAGAGATAAAGTGAAGATAAAGTGAAAGGAGATAAAGCACCAGCCAATCAACTCCCAGCTGTCATTATAGTTGATTGGCTGGTGCTTTTTCTCCTTTCACTCTCTCTCCACCTTCTCTCTTCTCCAGGTTTAATACATCTTCCCCACAGTCTGTAACATGGCAGTTAGGGGCTGAGTGTCTGCTCCTTTATCTCTTTCTACCTTATTTCTCTCCGAGGCTTAGTACATAGTCCCCTTTAGGTCTTTCCAATTTATCTATCTCCAAGCGTAAAATGAAATATTCCCTGTACAGCACCATTACAATAACGGTCGATACATCTATAGTATGAAATATGATGCTATTTCTGGAAGCTTGACATGATGGGGGTTGTAGTACCCCAAGGTCCAGCCGGACCAGGTCCAATACTGACCAGGCTGTGCTGACCATGATGAATGTGTACTGAGCCATTATCCCGCCGACACCTCCTCAGCATAACGCAATGCCAGGATATTGTGACATTCGGTAGCGCAGACGGCATTACACAATCTGTGTCAGAGCCATTCCCAGCCCAACAATGAGCGTTCTGTCTGCTTCAGATTCTGGGAGACAATGAGGTCTCTAGGGAAATCCTGGACCTGGTACAGGTGGACCGGGTCCATGGTCTCGGAGGAAGCGCTTTCAGGATCTGTCACAACTTTACTGGTCGCTCCTTGAGAAAAGAGCCATTTGGGGAAGAGTTTAGCAGGAACAATACGTTCCCAGTGTGACAAATTGCAGCGCCCTCTCTTCCTCCTGGAAGCCCATCTGGTTCCGTGTTGCTGGCTGGTTTGATGTTTAGGCTGTGGTTTGTACTTTGTGTCACTTGTTCATTTATTGCAGCCGAAATCGCAGACACAGTGAATATACATGGCCTGCCAAACTAGCTTCAGGATAAATGGAAGCAGCTGCACGCTTTGGGAATGCAGAGAGCTGGGCTCTGCTGGGTGCACAGAACGCTGCACCATTACGGCGTCTGTGTCCGCTATTACGCCGATTCCCAGTGGTTCTCAAACTCCGTCCTCAGGACCCCATGTGCTGTGTGTCACCAACTGTCACATTTAAAAATCCATAGGTGACCTGGAAAACTCTGGGCTTCAGTTAAGGGGTCTGTTGATTCTGAAGGGGAACAGACGATGGGTATATAGACAGTGGGTGGTCCAAACATGGGCATCAATATTTATTTAGATGTGTACTCATTGCATAAAGAAATATACCCTGAAATCAGTAAGATGATCGGAAAATCTGCTGCTTCATTTTCTTTTGCTCTCTTATGGTTGAAATGAGTTAGTAACATTTATGTATATGGTGCCAGAAATTACACAGCGCTGTACAGCATACCTCCCAACTTTGGCACTTCAGCAGGCGGGACGCTGCTGCGCGCCGAAATTTTCGGGGGGCGTGGGCTAATTTGGGGGCGTGGCCTACACTCGCGGCTCTTCCACGAGGCCACGCCCCCATTTTGCCGCTATGGGTGCATGACCCAGAGGCTCTGTGAGCCTCTAGCCATGCCCCCAGTCCCCTGGCTGCGGGAATAGACGCTGAGCGCATGCGCACAGCGTTTATTCCCTGCTGCTTAGCAGCTGACAGGGGGGACTCCCAACAGCCCCCCCACACCGCGGGACAGCGGGACAGGCCCTGACAATTGGGACTGTCCCGATAAAATCGGGACTGTTGGGAGGTATGGTACAGAAAATATTTGTCATTCTCATGGTCCCTGCCCTATTGGAGCTTACAGTCTTTGGGGAAAAAGATACTAAAGCTTTTAAAAAAAAATGAATGTGTTATATTATTACCCATATTATCAAATGATATCAGATTCTGTGTATCATTTTCTAGGACGCAATAGAGATTGGTTGTTAAGGATAACTTCCCATATTGAATACCCCAAATTCTCTAACACACTCCAAATTCATGAGAAGCCAGTTAACCTGCTAGTATGTTTTTGGGGTACAGTATTGGAAGATTAGACCCATGGAACCTACACAAACAATGAAGAACATACAGACGCCACACAGATAGAGCCTAGAATTTTACTCCCAACCCCAGTGCTGTGACGCAACAATGCTAACCACTGTGTCACCGTGTTGATAAACAACATGTAGATCATGGCTAAACTCTTTCACCTCTTCCACATGGAATGGATAGAGACATCACTCCAGAAGGAAAAACACACGGAGAACTTCTTTCGAATATGGGAGGCAGGGGCGGATTTAGGGATGAGGGCGCCCCTAGGCACAACAATAATGTTTACTAAGTAGGACAGTTTATAGGGGCAGTATCTGCATGTCCTATCCATTTACACTCTATTTAAGATGGAATATAGTACAGTACAGTGGATATTTTGCAGTTATTGGTACATTTTAGGCTGACAGTACTATCCCAGGCATCCAAGTGCCGCCCCCAAACATGTGCCGCCCCTAGGCCGGTGCCTCACGTGCCTAATGGGAAATTCGGCTCTGATGGGAGGGCTTTATCGACTCCTACATACAGTGGTATGAAACAAGAAATCTTTTGGGAGACGCTCCCATCGATCTCTAAACAGGCCAATAGAGTCTCAGGGACAGTGGGATCCCCGGGACGTGCTCATCCATATATCCGCCACATGGTTGCATAGTAAAGGGATGATGATAAATCATAACGTACTTTATTGTAATTCAATTTATGTCATACTCTTATGCTGTAACACTTACTAACAGTGGTGTAGCTAGGTGCCACGGCGCCCGGAGTAAGGGCATGTTTCGCGCCCCCCCAATTTGCAGTAGGTGAGGCTCCTGCTCCGTGAAAAGTGGGCACGGCCCAACATTATACCACACACCGTAATGCCCATTGCACATTTTAGCAAACTTTGTAATACCAATTACACATAAAGCCACAGCCATAATGCCAATTACACATAAAGCCACAGCCATAATGCCAATTACACATAAAGCCACAGCCATAATGCCAATTACACATAAGGCCACACATGATGCCAATTGCATACTATAGAACACACCGTAATGCCCGTTGCATACTAACACACCGTAATGCCCATCGCACACTATTTAACAAACCGTAATGCCCATTACACATTTAACACATAAGTGCCACTTGCCTACATGCTCGATGCCAGGGGCTTCATGCTCGATGCCAGGGGCTTCATGCTTAATGCCAATGGGGACTGAAATTGCACGTTGCCAAGGGGGACTGAAATTTGTTTGCAGGGAGGGAAGGTGTGAGTAATTGATAGTGCAGAGCAGGGAGGGAGGGTGGGAGTGATAGTGCAGAGCAGGGTGGGTGGGTAAGATTAGTGCACAGCAGGGTGGGTGAGATTAGTGCACAGCAGGGTGGGTGGGTAGTTGGTTGAGATTAGTGCACAGCAAGGTGGGTGGGTGGATGAGATTAGTGCACAGCAGGGTGGGTGGGTGACATTAGTGCACAGCAGGGTGGGTGGGTGACATTAGTGCACAGCAGGGTGGGTGACATTAGTGCACAGCAGGGTGGGTGACAGTGCACAGCAGGGTGGGTGGGAGAGATTAGTGCACCCCCACCCCACCCACAGCTGGCAAAGCAGCAGCGGTGCATTCCACGAACCCCCTCTCCCCTGTCGCCGGGCCTGCCCGCTCCCGGCTCCCCGCTGTGCATGGTGCTGCTATTTAAAAGTTACATCTCCCGTTAGCCAATAGGCACTCGCGGTCCAGCAGCCAATCAACTGGTGGCAGGAGATGTGAGTTTTAAATATACCACGTCTCCTGGACGCGACGCAGCAGGGAGCCGGCGGGGGAGCCGCACTGAGTTGGGCACTTGAGCGGGCGAGATGGCGGTGCCGGCACGGCTCCGGCGCCATGATAGCTACCGGCGCCTGGAGCTGGTGCTCCACCGGCACCGCCCTCGCTACGCCTCTGCTTACTAATATAAATTGTTGATTGTACTGTTATGATGCTCAATCCTAAATAAAAAATGATTTGGAGAAAAAAAACAACAACATGTAGATCACCATATTATGTACACTACAAAGGATACATAGGCCCTTATTCTGGTTCACTTGCAAAGACAAATTCCTTCTCAAATGGATAAAACCATGTGCACTGCAGGTGGGGCAGATGTAACTTGTGCAGAGAGAATTAGATTTGGGTGAGTTCTTTTGTTTCTGTGCAGGCTAAATACTGGCTGCTTTATTTGTACACTGCAATATAGATCTCACTTTGAAGTAAAACCCCACCCAAATCTCTCTGTACAAGTAACATCTGCCCCACCTGCAACGCACATGGTTTTGTCCATTTGAGAAGGAATTTGCCTTTGCGAGTGAACCAGAATAAGGGCCATAGTGTAACAGATTGCTAATAAAAAATTATAAAGGGTTTGACTGTACTATAATTCTGGTTTTAGGGACATCACTGAATGTCGGCACCTGGCTCCTACTGACTTCATAGACTGCATTTTTTTATTAATATTTAGGCTTAGGGCCTGTTTCAGGATTGTTAGCTAAGCAAAAAAGCACTCAAATGGACAAAACCCAGGCTGCGCTGGAGGTGGGGCATATGTAACATATGTGCAGGAGAGTTCGATTTGGGTGGGGGTGGGGGGTGTTCAAATTGAAATATAAATTCTAGTGTAAAACTAAAGCAGCCAGTATTTACCCTGTATAGAAAAACTATAACTAACTCAAATCTAACTCTGCACATGTTACATCTGCCCCACCAGCAGTGCACATGGTTTTGCGCATTTGAGTTTTTTTTAATTTTCCAACAAAGCTGAATCCAGACCATAATGTGGTCTGTAATACTGAGCCAGGGGCGTGTGGTTGTGCATGTTATATGTTTGGTGACGTTATGGCTTTACGTATTACTATATGGAAGTGTTTCGTTCTAGGTATTCCCCTCTAGGTATCGCCTGTCTGATCTGCGGGAAAATCATCGCCATTAAAGATCTGGAGCTTGTTGCTAGGCAGCTGGGAATGTACATGATAACCGTCATTGTTGGCCTCATCATCCACGGGGCCATCTTCCTGCCATCTATATACTTCGCGATCACCCGGAAAAGTCCGTTCCCCTTTCTGGCTGGGATTTTCCAGGCTTGGATCACAGCTCTCGGCACAGCGTCCAGGTATGGCCAGCAACGCTGTAATATGTAAACGCAGCGTTATATCCCAATATTCAGTACCAGCAATAAAGGGGCGGTACCATGACTTTTATTCATTCTGAGTCAATCGGACAGATTTTGGGTCAGAATGCAGCATCAATGCTGACAGATCTCGCTGCTGTCAGTGAGATGAGGATGTGCTGCTGTCAGTGAGGCAGGGATGTGCTGCTGTCAGTGAGGAGGGATGTGCTGCTGTCAGTGAGGAGGGGATGTGCTGCTGTCAGTGAGGAGGGATGTGCTGCTGTCAGTGAGGAGGGGATGTGCTGCTGTCAGTAAGGCAGGGATGTGCTTCTGTCAGTGAGGTGGGGATGTGCTGCTGTCAGTGAGGTGGGGATGTGCTGCTGTCAGTGAGGCATGGATGTGTTGCTGTCAGTGAGGCAGTGATGTGCTGCTGTCAGTGAGGCAGGTATGTGCAGCTGTCAGTCAGGAGGAGATGCACTGCCATCAGTGAGGCAAGAAAGGTGTTGCTGTCAGTGAGGTGGGGGATTGGCTGCTATCAGCAAGGCGGGATGTGCTGCTGTCAGTGAGGCAGGAAATGTGTTGCTGTCAGTGAGGCAGGGAATGTGTTGCTGTCAGTGAGGTGGGGATGTGCTGCTGTCAGTGAGATGGTGATGTGCTGCTGTCAGTGAGGCGGGGATGTGTTGCTGTCAGTGAGGCAGAGATGTGCTGCTGTCAGTGAGGTGGGGGTGTGTTGCTATCAGTGAGGCAGGGATGTGCTGCTGTCAGTGATACAGGGATGGGCTGCTGTCAGTGAGGCAGGGATGTGTTGCTGTCAATGAGGCAGGAATGTGTTGCTGCCAGTGAGGCAGAGGTGTGCTGCTGTCAGTGAGGTGGGTGTGTGTTGCTGTCAGGGAGGCAGGGATGTGCTGCTGTCAGTGAGGTATGGGTGTGTTGCTGTCAGTGAAGCAGGGATGTGCTGCTGTCAGTGAGGCAGGGATGTGCTTCTGTCAGTAAGATGAGGATGTCTTCCTCTCAGTAAACCGGAGATGTGCTGCTGTCAGTGAGGCAGTGATGTGCTGCTGTCAGTGAGGTAGTGATGTGCTGCTGTCAGTGATGCATGGATGTGCTGCTCTCAGTGAGGTGGAAATTTGCTGCTGTCAGTGAGGTGAGGTATGTGCTGCTGTCAGTGAGGCAAGGAATATGCTTCTGTCAGTGAGGCAGGGAATGTGCTGCTGTCAGTGAAGAGGGGATGTGCTGCTGTCAGTGAGGCAGGGAATGCCTTCCTGTCAGTGAGGCAGAGATGTGCTGCTGTCAGTAAGGCAGAGAATGTGCTGCTGTCAGGGAGGCAAAGATGTGCTGCTGTCAGTGAGGTGGGGATGTGCTGCTGTCAGGGAGGTAGGGGATGTGCTGCTGTCAGGGAGGTAGGGGATGTGCTGCTGTCAGGGAGGTGGGGAGTGTGTTCCTGTCAGTGAGGGGGAGATGTGCTGCTGTCAGTGAGGCAGGGAATGTGTTGCTGTCAGTGAGGCAGGGAATGTGTTGCTGTCAGTGAGGAGGGAATGTGCTGCTGTCAGGGAGGCAGAGATGTGCTGCTGTCAGGGAGGTGGGGAGGTTCTGCTGTCAGTGAGGTAGGGGATGTGCTGCTGTCAGTGAGGTGGGGAATGTGTTCCTGTCAGTGAGGTGGAGATGTGCTGCTGTCAGTGAGGCAGGGAATGTGTTGCTGGGAATGTAAAACACTTGAAATAAGGACAGCAGGGTCTGTTCCTAATAATGCCACCAGAGTTACCACATAAACTCCAATAATGTCCAGAATGATAAATCAACCCCACATGGAGGACACCAATTGATGGTGTGGTGAAGGTGGGTAGATGTTAATAGTTACCACAATTGGATCACCAGGAGGAATATTTCCATTCGGAATGCATAGCAGCAATGTCTCTCCAAGATGGGGGAAGGTCCAATGGTAATGGATAAATGGAGTGCGTGGTGTGTAGTCGCTGGACGTGGCTGGTCCAGATCCAAAAAGAAATGAAGTGCTGGGGGCAATGTCTAGGGCTTACTCCTGACGCGTTTCCCTGCAAATTGCACCTGTAGATACTGCAGATGTAGCTTCATCTGCTCTATCTCCTGGCCCCCAGCACTTCATTTATTTTTGGATCCGGACCAGCCACCTCCAGCGACTACACATCACGCACTCCATTTATCCATTACCATTGGACCTTGTTACCTTCACCCATCTTGGAGAGATATGTATAGGTGTTTATAGGGGGAATTAGATTTCCCATGTTTCCTTCTGTCCAGTAAGTATTTTAGGTCCTGCAATGTGCACTTATATATGGGACATAGAGATACTGTACATTAATAATACATACAACCCTTTTATTTTCCATGTGTAGATGACATTGATTTGCTGGTTTATGTCTCCTACACCTTTACTTCAGCTATTTTTGTGGATTTTAGTATCTTTGACCTAATATACAAACACAAACCTCGGTCTGGATCAAGGTCACCCCCAGGGCATAGACGTAACACAGCGATGCCTGATGATAGTAACAGATGCATGAAAGAGAGCAGATGGAAATGCAGGAGACAGTGCATGTACAATAGTAACAGCTACAGGAGATAAAGCACTAACCTCGTACTGGCTGAGGATAGCCCTGTGTGTGCAGTGATAATAACTATATACAGACATTGACACTACATATGGCACAAAACATTAGCCACTTATTTTACTGCAATAGATCTATCTGCTGTAAGAAGTTATGAGATCGTTTGTTGGCAAAAAAAGATGTTGGTGAGGATGAAGGTCTGGGTTGTGGTGCCGGTGATGGTGGTGGAGATGGTGGTGTGGGTGGTGGTGGGGGTGATGGTAGTGTGGGTTGTGGTGTGGATGGTGGTGGTGGTAGTGTTGGTATATTAGTAAGAGGGTGTGGTTACTGTGTTGGTATATTAGTAAGATGGTGTGTTTGAGGTGTTGGTATGGTAGTAGGAGAGTGTGGTTGCTGTGTTGGTATGTTAGAAGGAAGCTGTATTTGTGGTGTTGGTATATTAGTAAGAGGGTGTGGTTGGGGTGTTAGTATATTATTTAGAGGGTGTATTTGGGGTGTTCGTATATTAGTAAGAGGGTGTGGTTTCTGTGTTGGTATAGTAGTAAGATGGTGTAGTTGGGGTGTTTGTATATTAGTAGGAGAGTGTGATTTGGTGTTGGTATATTAGTAAGATGGTGTGGTTGGGGTGTTGGCATATTAGTAAGAGGGTGTAGTTGGGGTGTTGGTATGTTAGTAGGAGAGTGTGATTGGGGTGTTGGTATATTAGTAATATAGTGTAGTTGTGTTGTTGGTATATTCGTAGGAAGATTTGCTTGGAGTGTTGGTATATTAGTAAGATGGTGTGGTTGGGGTGTTGGTATATTAGTAGGAGGGTGTGGTTGGGGTGTTGGTATATTAGTAGGAGGATGAGGTTGGAGTGTTGGTATATTAGTAAGATGGTGCGGTTGGGGTGTTGGTATGTTAGTAGGAGGGTGTGGTTGCTGTGTTGGTATATTAGTAGCAGAGTATGGTTGTTGTGTTGGTATATTAGTAGGAGGGTGTGGTTGCTGTGTTGGTATATTAGTAGGAGGGTGTGGTTGGGGTGTTGGTATATTAGTTGGATGGTGTAGTTGGGGTTTTGGTATATTACTAAGAGGTGTGGTTGCTGTGTGGGTCTATTAGAAGAAGGGTGTAATTGGGGTGTTGGTATATTAATAAGATGGTGTGGTTGGGGTCTTGGTATGTTAGTAGGAGGGTGTAGTTGCTGTGTTGGTATATTAGTAGGAGGGTGTATTTGGGGTGTTGGTATGTTAATAGGAGGGTGTGGTTGCTTTGTTGGTATATTAGTAGGAGGGTGTGGTTGGGGTGTTGGTATATTAGTAAGAGGGTGTGGTTAGGGTGTTGGTATATTAGTATGAGAGCGTGGTTGCTGTGTTGGTATATTAGTAGGAGGGTGTGGTTGGGGTGTTGGTATATTAGTTGAGGGTGTATTTGGGGTGTTGGTATATTAGTAAGATGGTGTGGTTGGGGTGTTGGTATATTAGTAGGAGGGTGTGGTTGGGGTGTTGGTATATTCGTAGGAGGAGGAGGTTGGAGTGTTGGTATATTAGTAAGATGGTGCGGTTGGGGTGTTGGTATGTTAGTAGGAGGGTGTGGTTGCTGTGTTGGTATATTAGTAGCAGAATGTGGTTGTTGTGTTGGTATATTAGTAGGAGAGTGTGGTTGGGGTGTTGGTATATTAGTATGAGAGTGTGGTTGCTGTGTTGGTATATTAGTAGGAGGGTGTGGTTGGGGTGTTGGTATATTAGTTGGAGGGTGTATTTGGGGTGTTGGTATATTAGTAAGATGGTGTGGTTGGGGTGTTGGTATGTTAGTAGGAGGGTGTGGTTTCTGCATTGGTATATTAGTAGAAGGGTGTATTTGGGGTGTTGGTATATAAGTAAGATAGTGTATTTGGGGTGTTGGTATATTAGTAGGAGAGTGTGGTTGGGGTGTTGGTATATTAGTAGGAGAGTGTGGTTGCTGTGTTGGTATATTAGTAGGAGGGTGTGGTTGGGGTGTTGGTATGTTAGTAGGAGGGTGTGTTTGCTTTGTTGGTATATTAGTAGGAGGGTGTGGTTGGGGTGTTGGTATATTAGTAAGAGGGTGTGGTTAGGGGTGTTGGTATGTTAGTAGGAGAGTGTGGTATCTGTGTTGGTATGTAAGTAGGAGGGTGTGGTTGGGGTGTTGATATATTAGTAAGAGGGTGTGGTTAGGGTGTTGGTATATTAGTAAGAGGGTGTGGTTGGGGTGTTGGTATATTAGTAAGAGGGTGTGGTTGGGGTGTTGGTATATTAGTAAGAGGGTGTGGTTGGGGTGTTGGTATATTAGTAAGATGGTGTGGTTGGGGTGTTGGTATGTTAGTAGGAGGGTGTGGTTTCTGCATTGGTATATTAGTAGAAGGGTGTATTTGGGGTGTTGGTATATTAGTAAGATAGTGTATTTGGTGTGTTGGTATATTAGTAGGAGAGTGTGGTTGGGGTGTTGGTATATTAGTAGGAGAGTGTGGTTGCTGTGTTGGTATATTTGTAGGAGGGTGTGGTTGGGGTGTTGGTATGTTAGTAGGAGGGTGTGGTTGCTGTGTTGGTATATTAGTAGGAGGGTGTGGTTGGGGTGTTGGTATATTAGTAAGAGGGTGTGGTTAGGGGCGTTGGTATGTTAGTAGGAGAGTGTGGTATCTGTGTTGGTATGTTAGTAAGAGGGCGTGGTTGGGGTGTTGATATATTAGTAAGAGGGTGTGGTTGGGGTGTTGGTATATTAGTAAGAGGGTGTGGTTGGGGTGTTGGTATATTAGTAAGAGGGTGTGGTTGGGGTGTTGGTATATTAGTAAGAGGGTGTGGTTGGAGTGTTGGTATATTAGTAAGAGGGTGTGGTTGGGGTGTTGGTATATTAGTAAGAGGGTGTGGTTGGGGTGTTGGTATATTAGTAAGAGGGTGTGGTTGGGGTGTTGGTATATTAGTAAGAGGGTGTGGTTGGGGTGTTGGTATATTAGTAAGAGGGTGTGGTTGGGGTGTTGGTATATTAGTAAGATGGTGTGGTTGGGGTGTTGGTATGTTAGTAGGAGGGTGTGGTTTCTGCATTGGTATATTAGTAGAAGGGTGTATTTGGGGTGTTGGTATATTAGTAAGATAGTGTATTTGGTGTGTTGGTATATTAGTAGGAGAGTGTGGTTGGGGTGTTGGTATATTAGTAGGAGAGTGTGGTTGCTGTGTTGGTATATTTGTAGGAGGGTGTGGTTGGGGTGTTGGTATGTTAGTAGGAGGGTGTGGTTGCTGTGTTGGTATATTAGTAGGAGGGTGTGGTTGGGGTGTTGGTATATTAGTAAGAGGGTGTGGTTAGGGGCGTTGGTATGTTAGTAGGAGAGTGTGGTATCTGTGTTGGTATGTTAGTAAGAGGGCGTGGTTGGGGTGTTGATATATTAGTAAGAGGGTGTGGTTGGGGTGTTGGTATATTAGTAAGAGGGTGTGGTTGGGGTGTTGGTATATTAGTAAGAGGGTGTGGTTGGGGTGTTGGTATATTAGTAAGACGACATACATATGTCTAACTTGTATTGACTCTAGATTCAGGCTAGCCATAGGGGTTACACTAAGATCCACCAGTGGTGGGAACCGCACATGTGGTGTCATCGTATGATGTCCTCTACGAGGACTATGAACATCTAGTCCTCTGTAGCAGGATGGAAAGATCCTGGTCTGGGGTAAAGCCCAAACATTTCCTTTCCGGTATCTATTAGTAGGTCCCTATATTTTGTCAGGGAAGTCTTGCTTTTTACTCTGGCACTAAACCTAGCTGTGGAGGTCTTGGGAGAGTCACACGAGGCCACTGCCCTCCCTGCAGTGTGTGACATTTGGGAATAATACACAGCAGCCTATCACTAGGGCTGATCTCTGATCCCTCACCATTCCTTCAGACGTTCCCTACTGAGCCCTTAATCTGCTGACTATTAGTTCAATAATCTGAGACACAGCCCCCAAATGATGTTTTGCAGCTGCCGGGTAGCTAATGTGTTAATTTTATTTGGCAACAGATAGACAGCCCCCCCCCCCCTCTTCCTGGCCCATTGTGTACCGCAAGACCTTCACGCTTTCCCCTTTTTTAACAAATGAAATTTCATGGCTGGTGTTCACAGGTAATTTTCCCAGCCTTTACAGCCTCTACAACATGTTTTCTGTTTTGTTTGGATGATCTAAAACATTAGAACAGTCCGGTTTCAATTTAAAGGATTATTAAGAGTGACTGTTATCTGCGTTTATAAAGTCCATGTTTGCAATATTCGCCCACGTGTGTGGCATTGCCGCTTCCCAGCTTGCACATGCCATGTTTTGGATGGGGAGGTATTTAAAAAATATGATGTGACATCTGCTTCCTATCTGTTGGCTGGTGATTAGTCCCTTTCTATACCTCGTTACACTGGATTCACATGGCCGGTAGCCACAAATACCACTGGGGTGTTGCAAAGCTCACAAAGAACACAGTCCCCAGGGTTATGGTCTATGTAAACACATTGGAGGTTATTTATAAGTAAAGTGATGGAATTGCATTGTGAATCAATTAAACGTGTGTGTATTGTTAGCAGTCCTTGCTATAAATTATAGGCAAATTAATGTGCATATGTATACATTGTGTGAAAGCACTCCAGAGGCAGACTAGCCAACGGGATAACAGGCCACTCCCCTTGCTCTAAGGTCAATAACTTGGTGGCGCATGATCATGGTCAAATATATCAAGGGCTTTAACAAGGTACAGGTGGGAGACATTCTTCACAGGAAGAGGAGCAACAGAACACGAGGACATGCACTGAAACTAGAGGGAGGAAGATTCAGGGGAAATGCGAGGAAGAATTTTTTCACAGAAAGAGTAGTAGATAAGTGGAATAGCCTCCCAACAGAGGTGGTAGACGCAAATACAGTAGTACAATTTAAACATGCTTGGGATAAGCATATTGATATCCTTACAAAAAAATAAGGATCAAATATGGTTTGAGGTAACATGTTTAAAAAAAGGGGCAGACTAGATGGGCCAAGTGGTTCTTATCTGCCGTCAAATTCTATGTTTCTATGAACCATGAGGCTTAATTTGTTTCTCTGGAAACTACGTCAAGATTATCCATCCTGCCAATCAAAGTGAGTGGTACTGACACACCCCTGCCCCTCCTTTATAAATGGACTATGGCCCTTATTCTGAATCGTGCGGTACGGCCCGCGTGCGGCCGTACCGCCGATGTTTTCAGTCTGCACATGCGCAGAGGTCAATCTGCGCATGTGCAGCCCAATTCGCCGCAGACGTAGTTCGTCCGCCGCAAAGGGGGCGTATAGGGGCGTGAGGGGCTTCATACCCTCATTTCCCTATGCATACGCCCCGCGTTTCATGGGCGTTCCCATGCAAACGCGGGGCGTATGCATGCTAATGAGGGTATGACGCCAGTGATGGGGGCGGGAAGCTGACGTCGCCGGATGTCAGCTCTCAGCCCCCATACAAGCTATCACACGGACGATTGTCCGTGTGGTCTCAGCTTGCGGGACCTGGTGGGGCGTGCGGCCCTGCCTTCGATGGTCGCCGACCATCGAATGCAGGGGGCAGCTCCCACCATGGTGGAGGCGTACGCCCCACCATTTTCTTGCGGATCGCCAGCCGTCCGTGTACGGACGGCCGTGGCGATCCGTATCGTGGGCGGGGATTGGTTTGTGCGGCCGGAGCACCGTGTGCGGCTCCGGCCGCACAGATCTGAATAAGGGCCTAAGTTCCTTTCATGTCCTCTCTAACAGTTGGGCAAGTCTACCTGTGCTGGCTGGCCACTCCCCCTCTGATGGCTGGTCACACCCTTAGGTTTGGACTGCTACAACTGCATTCCCTGGTGGTCTCTTCATGCCCCAGTCCAATGCTGAAGCACTCATTTGTTCAGAGACAATCTGAGACTGGCCCACAGGGGTAGAAGTAAAAGCCCCAGGGGGCACCGCTGCCTGAGGGCTCCACCTCCTCTTCTAGTGTCAGGTTTCAGGCAGTGTATTACATACATTGTTACGCTATGGTCATGTACCTGGTAGAGCAGGAACATGTATGTAGTATGTACAGTATGCAGGCTGTGTTCTCTAGAATGGTTGGCCAAGCCTCTGTAGTTACTGGCCACACCCCTAATACTCTCTTTATCCAATGGGCCCTTCATGCCCCAATCTGGCATTGACTAATCCTAGCCCTGACCATAAACCATCCCTCCCTCATTCTAACCCTAACCCACCCCATCCGCAACCAAACTGTAATTGTCCCCACCCCTGCAGGCTAACCCAGTCCTTCCACAGCCTACACCTAACCCACCCCTTCCCCTCCCACTGCCTAACCCTCCACTTAATAGCCTAACCATGACCTCCACACAGCATAACCCTAACCCGCCCCTTCCCCTCCCACTGCCTAATCATCACCTCCAATAGTCAAAAATGACCCTCACACAGCATAACCCTAACCCACCCCTCTTGCAGCCTAATCCTAACCCCCACTCGCAGCCTAACCTCCCTCTCCCACAGCCTAACCCTAACCTCCACCCCACAGACTAACCCTAACCCCCCTCACCCAGCCTAACCCTAACATCCAAACAGCAGCCTCACCTTTACCCCACCCCAACCGTGCAGCCTCACCCTAACCTCCCTCTCCCACAGCCTAACCCTAACCTCCACCCCACAGACTAACCCTACTCCCCCACCTCGCCCAGCCTAACCCTAACATCCACACAACAGCCTCACCTTTACCCCTCCCCAACCGTGCAGCCTCACCCTAACCTCCCTCTCCCTCCCACAGCCTAACCCTAACCTCCACCCCACAGGCTAACCCTACTCCCCCACCTCCTCGCCCAGCCTAACCCTAACATCCAAACAGCAGCCTCACCTTTACCCCTCCCCAACCATGCAGCCTCACCCTGACCTCCCTCTCCCACAGCCTCACCCTTTCCGGAACCACTGTACTTACCTCCGGGATGTGTCAGGATCCTGACTGCCGGGATTCTGACCACATGTTGTCTGCGCTGCACAGGGAGAGACATTGCATTTGGGTGTAATAAAATATATAAATCTTCTATCTTTATCCAGTTACTGCATTGTGTGTAATTATTGTAATCCACCCCTTTTGTCACTGTATTACCACAAGGATGAGATAAATGAAACCTGGCTGTTTCTTGTTGCAGTGCCGGGACACTGCCCGTCACATTCCGCTGTCTGGAGGAAAACCTGGGCATCGACAAAAGGGTAACACGTTTCGTGCTACCTGTGGGGGCCACAATTAACATGGATGGGACGGCTCTGTACGAGGCTGTGGCGGCCATCTTTATTGCCCAGATGAATGGAATTGTGCTGGACGGGGGACAAATAGTAACAGTGAGGTGAGGCAGACACAGGACACTTTCAAAATAAGATTTGTCATTCGTTGTTCTCATTTTCTTCTATGCTTTTCACATACCTTTATATCAACAAGACAGTGGATGAACCATCAGATGAGATGAGATAAGTGAACCATCAGAAACAGGCCGCACACGCGACTAAGAATAGCGCAGAACTTTATACACGCCCATGACACTAAAATGCCACGATCCAGAGAAGGCCTGGACAGATCGCTTGCGTGTAGCCAAGCGTGTTGTTTTATAGGAACTGCGTCTAATTCACAATAAAGCCCCATAGTGGAAACGTTTTATATTCAGCTGTTATAATCCAGTTTTACTGTTTATTTTTACAACGCACAGTATACTTGAGGTACTCCGCCCTTGGTTCTGTATTGTCCTCTCATGCCCTGTTACGGGCAGGATTAGCTCTCAGAGATTATATAACGGTTTAGTAGGGATCATACTTGTTTGACTCTGTTTTTTCCATCCTTCGTTTTTAAGCTTGACGGCCACATTGGCCAGCGTGGGAGCAGCCAGCATCCCGAGTGCAGGCCTGGTCACCATGCTTCTGATCCTGACAGCTGTGGGGCTGCCCACCCAGGACATCAGCCTGCTCGTCGCCGTGGACTGGCTTCTGTAAGTATTATAGAGCTGTGAGAGGGTTGTCATTGGTCGTGCCATCTCCGTTTGTTGTCACTTCCCGATCAGTTTAAATGCCAGGGTTATATTTATTCCAGATTTGCCAAGAAGGTCCTAGTTCAGAGGTAGCCAATTCCAGTCCTCGAGAGCTACCAACAGTTTTTCAGGTCTCCTCACAGAATCACAGGTGAGGTAATTGGCTCCACCTGTGGATCTCTTAAAATGTGAGTAATGAGTGCATTTGCTAGGTGGTACTGAAAACGTGACTTTTTGGTAGCTCTTGAGTTAGCTGCACCTGTCCTAGTTTCTTCACTGGATATAACTGTAAGGATTTTGTTTTTACAAAACCACCCTTAATTGTTTTGGATTCAGAATTTGTAACTTGGGTCTTGGATTGATTCCAAACCACTTAATTTGGGTTTAAAATCTGAATTCCAAACCAGGAAAATATCCAAATCGGGACTCATTTCAGATCTGCAAGATTCAGGTGGGTTTGGATCTCTAAAGAACCGAACCGCACATCTCTGCCTGGAATCGGCAGAAGCCAATAGTGTTCCCCCATAATAGTATTGGGCTAAGTTGGCGACCCCAACAAAATGCATGTCTTCCATGAATAGAAGATATTGGCCAACCAGCCCAAGCTCCACACTAGAAGCAGGTCCGGGTCCACCAAGAATGCCCAGGGCCCATTCACCTGCCTTGCTTTGACAGCCCACAAAATGGCCGCCTCCACTTTATCTGTGTGAACTACACGTGTCTCCTTCCTCTGCTCTTTCCAAGGGACCGTATGAGGACTTCAGTCAATGTGGTGGGCGATTCCTTCGGAGCTGGCATAGTCTACCATTTATCCAAGGCAGAACTGGACAATTTGGATAAGCAGCACGCACAGCAGGAAACGGAAATGACCAAGACTCTGTCCATTTACGACGATATGAAAAACCACAGGGAGAATAACTCCAACCAATGCATTTACGCAGCGCACAATTCTGTGGTAGTCGACGACTGCAAGGTACCTTTGACCTTTATGGATATCGAGACCTGTATATAACTGCATGCTCCTCTCCTGCATCTGCATGCACTGTATATTCAGTTGTATATTTTGTAGTGTCGTTACCAATACTACAGGCCAGGTCACCCCCAATATACTGACCCGGCCTCGGAGGGTTCCTATGACGGTACTAACTTTGAGTTCTATTGGATTGCTGCAGTGTATCATGGAATAGAGACTAGGATGCCCTGCATCCAGGGTTAGTCCTGCTTTGTGTTTGACAAGCCGGTATTAACTTACATCATTTATATAATTGTATATAACTATATAATTGTTGATAGAATTGGTAGCATCAGACAGTATATATCTATATGATCTGTATATATCTATATATATTTATTTATTTTTATTTTAACTGCTGCTATAATTCCTGTATAGCATCTCTTTTGTGTAAATTTCTTTCTTTCTTTTTTTAAAGATAATTTAATGCTCTTTTGAAGGAAAACATATATATATGTTTTTATTTTTAATAACATAATGCAAAAATAAAAAAAGGACAAGTAGGTTATATTCTATATATATTATATATTATATCTTGTCTATAAACATTAGCCATCGCCTGTATTTGTCACACGCACATACAATATGTTGCTATATCTTGGTTGAGTCTTGGAGTTTTATTAGTGATTTCCACCAAGACTATTTTTCAGTATTTTAAAGTGGTTAGTAATCATCACTATATAACTACTATGAGTGACATAGCTCTGTGATGTCTTTGCCTGAGCAGGGCACATTATATACCTCATTAAAGTTCCTGGTCCAGAGATTTGAAGAATTTTTATTGGCTTTGTAACTGGTTGCTTTGTTATAGAGTCACGCATACTAAACGTCCACCTGCCATTTACAAAGCATCACCATTGTGCTCTTGAAAATGGGACTGTTGGTGAATTCTCCCCATGCACCTTCTGGGTGACCTGGACCATGTGACCTGCTGGGTGGTTAGGAAACTGTCACAGTTATTTGTCACTCACTAAGCCGGGATTTTTCAAAATTCAACTCCTAAGGGCGTTCCTTCCAACATGGTATAGGAGTGAGTTGGGAATCCCGTACACGGCTTTCCGCACACTCCCAAAAAGGGTGTGTGGCCACAGCAAAAGAGGGCTTGGCTTTATGGAAATGCCCTTGATTGCAAGCCACGCCTTGGGGGCATACTCAGTGCTCTATGAGCTGCTGGCCATGCACCCAGTCCCTCTATCTCACTGAACAGACAATGTAAGAACTGGTAACCTGTTATATTGTGGGCTAACAATATAATGTTATAAGGTGTTATACAGCATATACCAGAGCGCGACACATTTATATGCACTCTGACGGCTGATGTGCGTCTAGAGCAAAATTACATTGAAAAACATATTGTAATATGGAAATGCGCAATTCCTGTGACATCATTTTTTACGCTTACATCATGGGCACAAAAGAAAACCTTATTTCCAATATGAAAGTGTTGCCATGATGCCCCCAAAATACAAGGCTGCCCATCTGTGAGGGGATACATGTAACTAAGTGATTTTCTTATGTTATAATATTTGCCCGTGTCTCTAGTTTTTACCTCATATACCACTAGGGTACATACAAAAGCTCTTCCATGATACACTGCAGCACGTCAGCTGTCCTTGAAATGTGAAATGTATGCCCAGCACTGAGAGTACCTCTAGAATTATCTTTGTGCCTTTTTTGCTGGTCAGGTGGTCTCTAACCTGTTGAAGGACAGTTTAATGCCACCCTCTCCAACAGCAAAGGGGTTATTGCGTTGCCAACGTCATTTTGTAGAAATATAAGTAAAGTTGAATTGCATTGAGGTGTACCGGACTCCTACGTACAACCGAACCTGCCAATTTATGGGCCAACCAGCATTCACAAGGACATGGCCTAACGAGTCACTAGGAGCCTTGGTGATGTCACTTGGTTCTAGCGAATTGAAAGGCTGGATGTTGGTTTGTTCCGTAAAGCAGCTGCCATCCCTGTATGTAGATACCCGGTACAATATAACCACAGCCAGTAGCCGCTGTATCCTGTCTGGTTCCTACCTGGAAATGATGTATTATATTTGGGGTAGAATGGCTTATGTGCATGATTATATTTTGTATATATTTTTTCTTTTGTATGCTCACCTTGTCATTGTTACTTTGTATGCTTATTATTTATTATTGTATTGCATGTATTGCCCTTCCAGTTCTCTATAGGACGGGAGGGGATGTTTATTTTGAAATGTTGGTGCACTTTGTCATGTTTCCATGTTCCTACTGCTCTCATATACACAGTCTTTCCATCGTGTCGAGTACCAGTCGTGTCTCTAAGTGTTGTGTTCACTGCGGGGACCTTAGCGTGTCAGGTAAGACTTAGCTGTAGCGTGCTTAGTCGTCTCTTAGAACTGCAACATACTAGTCCACAAACGCACATGCAGCAACATCCGGTGCTTGTACAACATCACGCTTTGCGTCCTTGCTACAAACATTCAGTAACTTGTCTACGGATATACTTAATCCTGTGCAAAAATACAGAAGGAGGGAATTAGGTAAATATAATGACCGATGGTTCGTGAGGGACCAAGTTGACCAACATGGAGCAAGAACGAAATTATAGCTTCTCCCGTCTTGGGTCAGAGGTTCTGTTCCAAAGAGTAGTGCTTTGGCTGAGAAGAAGAGGTGACAGAGGTATTGGCTGCTAAGTATTCTTCAGACTATATGTGATCTGTTTACTGAAGGCCTGCGTTCACTAGCCCGAATTGACCACTTTTCACCCGATTCCGACGGATCGGACTGAGAAATTCAGTATAGATGCAGAAGTAATGCACAATGGGGCTAATTCATTATAGATGCAGTAGTAAGGGACAATGGGGCTAATTCAGTATAGATGCAGAAGTAATGCACAACGAGGCTAATTCATTATAGATGCAGTAGTAAGGGGCTAATTCAGTACAGATGCAGAAGTAATGCACAACGGGGCTAATTCAGTATAGATGCAGCGGTAATGCACAACAGGGCTAATTCATTATAGATGCAGAAGTAATGCACAATGGGGCTAACTCAGTATAGATGCAGAAGTAATGCACAGCGGGGCTAACTCACTAAAGATGCAGAAGTAATGCACAACGGGGCTAATTCAGTATAGATGCAGCGGTAATGCACAACGGGGCTAATTCAGTATAGATGAAGAAGTAATGCACAGCAGGGCTAATTCAGTATAGATGCAGAAGTAATGCACAGCGGGGCTAATTCACTATAGATGCAGAAGTAATGCCCAATGGGCTAATTCAGTATAGATGCAGCGATAATGCACAACAGGGCTAATTCAGTATAGATGCTGAAGTAATGCACAAGGGGGATAATTCCGTATAGATGCATAAGTAATGCACAGTGGGGCTAATTCAGTATAGATGCAGAAGTAATGCAGAGGGGCTAATTCACTATAGATGCAGAAGTAATGCATAGCGGGGCTAATTCAGTATAGATGCAGCAGTAATGCACAACGGGGCTAATTCAGTATAGATGCAGAAGTAATGCACAATGGGGATAATTCACTATAGATGCAGAAGTAATGCACAACAGGGCTAATTCAGTATAGATGCAGCGGTAATGCACAACGGGGATAATTCCGTATAGATGCAGAAGTAATGCACAGCGGGGATAATTCAGTATAGATGCAGAAGTAATGCAAAATGGGGCTAATTCAGTATAGATGCAGCAGTAATGCACAACGGGACTAATTCAGTATAGATGCGTAAAAGTGTAAAAATCGAATACAGACAATTTTTGTGCATGTGCAGCACCTAAAGTGCGCGTAGGTGGGGTATCCCGTAAGAATCCGTTCGCACTTTGACTGAGCATGGTGGGTGTCAAGGGGGCAGCAATGTGGCATCAAGGGGGTGCGGTCTGGAGAATGCAGGTGTGTATGGACCATTTTCGGGGCAGCTGCGTGACACATGCAGCTGCCGCAAAAGAGGAAAAGACATCGGTGCAATTGCAAGGCTGCAAAGGCATGTGTCAATCCTCGTCACTGCGATTGCAGCAATTTCTGGGAAGCGATTGCAGTTATATTGTGGTCACAGAGTAGGGTGGGGCTTTAGATGCTGTTCGGTCTTGCTGTGCTGGGCGACCCCCAGCATGCTAAAGACTGCAAAACTGCAACTGATGCTGAATTAGCCCCAATGGCCAGTCTTACAGTGATACATCTTTAGTGATACAGTTTGCATTTCCTTTTGTGCATTTGTATTAACAAGAGAATTACGAAGTTTCCACCCACACTAAAAGGCAACACAAAAGTACTTAGAAAATGTTATGTGTAATGGTAACCCAGCTGTATTGGTTATATAATGTACATGATTTATCACCATCCGGTTAATCCGTGGAAGCAGCTTTTTTTTTTTTTTTTTTTTTAAATACATTAAAATCTACTTTGCTAGACCCAGCTGGCTGCGTCGCCCTCACTTAAGGAGTCCGCTTTGGGCATGTTTGATTCTGCATGTGATTGCTGCCTGCTTGCCTGCTTTCTGTCTGCATGGTGTACATTACTCTTCTTGCATCTTCCAAAGACTGTGATCTTTATGACCTTTGTGAATTGCTAGCTCCTCTCACAGTGTAGGCAGAAAAATGTGCCCCGCAAAAAGTCTCCGAAGTCTCATATTTTAGCAACCAATTAAATTATTGCTCCCTGTTTTTCTCTAGGGCATAAAATGGAGGCAGTTATCTTATTGGTTAGTTTGGTGAACCCCAGTTTGTGCGTTACACAAATTCCTTATGTGTTAAAAGCTGGGGGAAATAGATGCAGAGTAAGTGTGTTACAGCCCAATATTCCCATATTACCATTCTACATGCTCTCTATGCCGTTTCATTTGTTGTAATACACACAAGGAAAATCTGGGTACACCAGTTTCTTGGGTACATTGTGCCTGGGAAAGGGGGGGGGGGGGGTCATAGGCCTGTCAAACTATCCAATGGGAGTCTGCAGTTGGGTTTAGGAGTGGATGCAGCATGCTGATTCCTTTGCGCCGCACTGCGCCTGCTGTATCCAGCGCTGCCGATCCAGGGTACCGTCCAATGCATTTATTACATACATGATCACATGCATGTTTATACGTGCTAAGAAGTTCCCCCGTTTGCATTACATGGTCAGCGTTGCAGTACTCACTGATTGGCAGCCACTAGTACTGATTTTGAGGATTCATTTGACCCTAAATCATTTGGGGCCAGATGTAACAGCGTCCGAGTTGGGCGGCCGTGAGGGATGCCGGCAGAACTTGATTTGTTTTTTAAAGAGGCAATCGTTTACAAGGCATGGTTTTGCCTTGTAAATTACTGCCAAAAACCATTGGAGTTCATCCGGCATCGTGCACAGCTGACAAATTTGGCCAATGATTTGGTTCTGGATAACTAACTCAGGACACCACTGTAAAAGCCTGGGGTGCCACAGCACACAGTTTGGCAACCACTGGTTCACAGTAATCCACAGGTTTGTCCACCATGCCTCAAAGCTGATATATTGTTTATCTTATGCTCCTTGTTTCATCTCCTCAGTTCCCGTTCTTAAGTGAATTATTCATTTGGTGGAAAAGCTTAATGGCTTTTCAGGACTTAGAAACTTCATTAGACTTGTCTAGCTTATAAACTGTTCACTTTAGCAGGTATGTCCAAACTACAGCCCTCCAGCTGTTGTGGAACCACACATCCCAGCATGCCTTGCAATAGTTTTAGCATTCCCTAATAGCAAAACTGTGGCAAGGCATGATGGGAGTTGTAGTTTCAAAACAGCTGGGGGGGCCATAGTTTGGATATGCTTGCTTTACAGCTCACAGCTAATCTTCCCTATGAAGGCAGAAGTTTGTCCGGCCAGAATAATAGTCAGATGTCCTATTGGGCGTCCGATCTCAGCCACATCTCCCGGGCACCTGCCCTGGTTCCCAGCATTCAGCTGGACCACTGTGGATAAGTCCCAAACTCGTAAATTCAAAAAATCGTTCGGTGTTCCAGGTATGGCTTAATATTGTAATGAATTGCTATGGCCAATTTGTTACATAAGGTATTATTGTAGCAATGCACATTTTCCCCTGACGTTAGAGTCCCTCCACTAGTGTCAAGTACAAAAACATTTGCTTCAGTTCCCAAGGCCACAGGATCTAGAATCCCTCTACATGTATTGTACCTGAGGAAGCTTACTGGTTCCTGCACACAATAAGGTAACAACATTCACCTTGGATACGAGGACGGAGGCTATGTACACTTCCACCCCCACAATACTCAAACTCTCCATTGACTATATGCACAATTCTTCAACTACTCAATTTACAAAGGATTAGAAAGCCAACTGCAGAGCGCTTCGCCACACTCATTGCATAAACTAAGGGGCTGCTAATCCTAAATACAAGTTTGAAGTTTATGATTCATCATCATTAATGGTTTTTGCTAAAACTAACATGAACGCGAAACAATTGCAGGTCCATTTTAGCAAAAATTACCCAGACGATCTGATGCTGGGAGTGACCTTCAAAACGATTATCACACAAAATATTTTTGGGTCTGATGCAGAGGTGAATACAATGTCTGTGCAGTTGAGTGATTATTTGCTACCATGCGCACACGTAAGGTCTAGGATACCCAGCTAAAGTGTGCGATACTTACACATTTGCGTACGACATCGCCATGACTTGAGGTTGGCGCCTGCAATCCATGAGCTTTTGAAGGTGGAGACTCAGAGATGACCTAAAGTGTTTGCAAAAGGAGGAGGAGTTATGGGCAATAAGGGTGTGTCAAGCGTGTGTTTCGGTTTGCAGCTGTATTTTCTCGCCCAGCGCCGCAGTCTTGGTGGCCATATTTTCAGAAAGCTACAAGGGAGGCTGTGCGCCAGGCATAGGACACTCGAGGAGTCAATGTTGCGTTCGTGGCGGAGAGATTGAATCTATTGATGTATTATTCATATACAAAACGTGGGCGTGCCAGGGTTTGCGCAGTCTGTCGCATGTCTCGAGGGGACATTTGCATATTTCCGCAATTGCGCCTCAGTGAGAAATTACACAATGATTTGTGTACACCACTGAATCGGACCCAATGTATCAGATTTGATTAAGAAAATGTAGTAAAAATTTACTAGAGATTTGGTTCTTACTTGGCTTGTATTTTAGGTTTAGTTGTCTTTTAATGCTAAAGATCACCTGTCTCCTACAACACCGGTGGCAGCCATTTTATTTACTCAAAATGGATGAGCATTAATTGCCATGAACAAGAGGCATCTCTGAGGAACATTACTAGCAATACTCATGAGGAAATGAGTCAATATTCATTAGTAATGGTCAATATTCTGGAATTATGGCCAACATACTTCCAGAAGTAAGGAATGGCCAAAATCCATGAGGTATGGCTTATATTCCTGAGGAATAGCAAAAATCCATGAGGTACAGTATGGCTTATATTCCTGAGGAATAGCCAATATTCACAAGGAATGGCCAATATTTGATAGTAGTGGCCAATAGTTGCTAGGAATGGTCAATAATAATGAGCAAGGGTCAATATCCGTGAGGTACTAGCTCATGATTATGGTGTTCTCATGAATATAAACCCACAAAATGGCTGCCTCCGCTGTGGATAGGCCACAAGTGCTCTTTGTACACTAGCTTTTAGTTACTTACTGTAGTTCCACAGTCGTACCTCAACTATCTGAGGGGTTGATACTGTTTTCTCTGTAAGCTAGACGATAACCGTGATCATTTTCAGGTAACGCTGGCAAACAACAGCAAATCGGCAGACTTCAACGCTGTCGTGGAAGAGAAGCAGGAAGCGTAGAAGTTCAGGAACACCACCGCCACCGCAGCCTGTTGTCGTGAAGAGTGTTTAGCGTACAGTATGACTACTCATAACCCATTTACCCAGCACAACCCTTAACATTTACAGCACAGAAAACCTTTGGGACATCCATGTTTCGCAATATGCAAAATGGGGGAAACCGGACCAATGACTTGATTTGGTCTAGTGGTGTTGAGAATGTATGAATGAGATGACTACTCATCATAAGGACTCAGGTACAAAAGGTGCAGCATTGGAAGGGTACTGTCTGCGCAACAGTGTTCATTACATTCCGTTCAATTGCTGGTCCCGTGTCAGGATCTACATTCCGTCCGTATCTATGGTATTACATCACTTTTATTACTCCGTAACCAGTACGTGTGCCCAGTGTATATGACTGGGCGGTTGAATTTGCATCATCTATGATCTTATATGTGTTATAGAATCACAATCTACATTCCAGTCTTCTTGCTGTGGGCCTGGCACAGTAAGGGCATTCTGTCAGCAACGGAGAATTATCGAGAATATATTTTTTGCTTTTATAGGTATTTATAGGCTTTTACGCTCTCAGCCATAGTTTGTTACATAGCGCCGATACTTTTTTGTTGTTTGTTTGTTTTTCTAATGAAATTTTTTTTTCTGTTTTTGTGTGTTTTTTGTTAAATTTGCCTATTTTATTTTTTTTTTAATCTGTTTGCGTCTTGTGAAGACGTTTACTTTTCATACTATAAAAATGACCATGTTTTTTATTTTATTTTATTTTTTAGGGTAACGTTAGTATCATTTTCTCCGAATCAAAACAAAGAAATGTTTTGAGTTTACTGACAACGCACAGGGCAGACTACAGATGGTTATTAAAGCACATTTAATTAGATGATTGAAATTATATTTCAGAGTTTATATATTATTGCTATAAACAAGTTAAAATAATGACAATGCACAGTCCTGGAGTTAAATACATCCCCCCTCCCCTTCCCCATTTTCTGTGTGCTTCAGCCTTGACTATATACAATCTGTATAAAATAATAATTGTATACCGTCCAATATACGTGCAATACAAATTTTTTAATGGCAAAGCCAGGGCTGGAACTTCATAATCCTGGCTTTAGAAGGCATTTCTTTTAAATGCATAGTAATAGTACAGTAATGGCTACTAAATGCATTATTGCAGGATAAAGTAATGTTTACACCGAGCAGGTGGTTTCTCCAGGTGTTTTATTAATCATATCTACTATGGCGATCAAAAGCACAATTTTAAGTGGGGTCTCCTTTAAAGATTTTTGAGTATGCAGGACCCCTATAGCACAGACTCAGTGATATGGATTAGGCCTAGTGGTACCCTGGAGACAGTTGCCATGACAACCAAACCTGTGCAGCACAGAAATGTCTCCTGGTGCCTGCAGGGTAATACGGATTAGGCCTAGCGGTACCCTGGAGACAGTTACTATGACAACCAGATCAGCACCTGAGTCCCCATGGCAGCACAGGCATTAGTGATGCTGTATATAGAGATCCGGGGTGATTGTACGGTGTGAAATCACCCGCAACACGTTACACTCCCCACATCTATGTACAAGGTGTTAGAGGCCCTGCTTTTACGGACACTATTATAATTTTACCAGTTTGAGTTTTATTACATACATAGGGCAGAACCAGTGGCTCTCGGGTTGTTGTTAAACTACAAAGCCCAGCATGCTGGGATTTACAGTTCCACAGTAGCGAGCCACGGCTTGCCGACCTGCGGTGTACTGTTCTGCCAAGTTCCTACACTGAACTGTGTAATATATTGTCCAAATAGTCCTAAACAGACTACTAATTAAAGCACAAATTAATAAAGCACAAATTTCTATGTAACCTACAGCACATGCTACAGTAATTATACATAATTATTAATGATATCACTGCCAAGATCTAGATTATAGCGCAGGATTAAATACATTTTTGCTGACAGAATACTTAATGGGGCATTTAGAAGGTTTTCACAATTCACTAAAATCCATAACGCTTCCAGGCGACACCGCCCACGATAACATGACGATGCATTATGAAGCTTGACTGTGTGTTAACAGATACGATACAAGCTGTCAGATAATACCATATATCGTGTCATATAGTTTACAATTTTTCTGACTTTACCTTTTACAATAATGGACCAAATATATTATTAATGGGACCAATGGTTTTCGCCGCTCTATAAACGCCCCGGCACTGTGCCAGGTTAGGGGGGGGGGGGGGGGGGCAGAGGCCGGTAGATACATTCCTTATTGAGTAAAACCTTCTTCGGCGGAATAAGCAGCACGTTTTTGATGATTATAATTCCCCAACATTCCGTTCTATAAAAATCGTAAAATTAATTTTGTAAATATTTTGCCAAAGCTGCCGTTTAATTCGCTAGAACGAGTATATTTTTTCAGTCATACCCAATCTCCCATAAATCTCCTCCTTACGCTTTCCAAACATACTGCGTAGCGTATTATGGTTCTGCTTAAACCGCTTCATAGATATCGATAGCAACAGCATGTTCAGCGCGTGAGAACGTTCAAGCCAAAATATGCGTTACTTATGTTATTTGTTTTTAGATGAAAGTTTATACTTCATTTGAACGGCATATAATAATATTCCAGATCATTTCCCTTTAAGCACGATCTTGTATAGTTTACGCTGGATGTATTAAGTCGGATTGAGTTACAGTAATTGCCTGTGATGCTGCTTGGCAAGGCTCGACCACAGACATATCAGACGCCACTACCTCAAACACCCTGATCATTGAGCCTCATGGTACAGACTTTCCTGTGACAAGTCCCCAGCCACAGACAAATAGCTGTAAGACATTTGAAGGGAACAGTACTTCTTGATTGATTGGAGGGATAATATTAACACCCTTCCAGGGGCGTGACTAGAACTTTCTGGGCCACATAGAAACATTGAGAATGGGCCCCTATTGCGTCGAGAGAGACGCAGATATCGCCGCAGCGGCTGATCGTTTTAATCTGCACAGTAATGACCCCAGTTCACATCATTTCCCACAGTGCCCCAAGTTCACATTGACACACTATTACCAATAATATGACATGACCACTGACTCGCCTTCTTCTCTCTACTTTCTTCCCTGTCCGGTACTACCCCCCCCCCCCCCCGCTCCACTTACCCACCATCACTCCACTCCCATTCTTACTAGGGATGGCCATTGATGGTCACCACTGATGGTACCACTTATGGGTAAAACCATGCATGTACAAGGGAACTATTGTTGGTTTCACCCACCAATGGTCACCCCTGTTTTACAATTTATTCGATTGCTGGCCAATGAGAACCTGGGGGCAGATCTTCATGGGTGCATTGAGGGGTGTAGCTATCCACCATGGAAAAAAATGTTGCTTGTCTATCATTGGTGGTGGAAAATTCCCACCGTTCTCCCACATCTATGGCAAAAGTATTCAACATTGGTCATAGTCTAGACCATTGATGATTTTGGTCAATGGCCATCCCTAATACCCTGTAACTGGCGGCCGGTCTTCATCCTGTGTTTTGAGCTTGTGTGCTGGGCACAGGGGAGATGGGCACCTTAAGCCTCTGGGCCCTTAGAAATGTCACCCCAGCTCTAGTTACGCCCCTGGACTTATCACTGTTCTATAGAATCAACATGATGATGATGATGAGGATGATGACGAAGATGATACATTTGTGTCTACTGAGCAACCTCATTCTCATGCATTGTGGATCCAGATTTTCTTAGCATTTCATTTGTTCTGCTGGGGGAAATGACACTAGTTTGTCCTGTTAATTATTGCTAGATGTAGGCGTGTGGTTTTTTTCATGTCTTATAAATCCAATTTATTTTTTACACTTTGTGCCAGCATGCAGAACAAGTGCCTCTTGCACTTTCATTAGATTAACGGTAGGCATCAACGTGTAGCGTAGGTGAAACGGTGCATTATAGACGTGTTTAAACGATGCGGTAGAAATGTTTCAAATTGTGTCGTTCTTTTATTCTAAGATTAAAAAAAATAAACAGACGAAAGATGTTTGGAAACGGCTCCCATTTCTTATTTTGTACGCTGAGTCCAGACATTGACCCTGTTCTATCACCTCATGTTTTATTGTGTGTATATATATATATTTATATACATATATATATACAGCTAGTGTGTTGTAAATATATCTGAAGGTGTTTCACGGTTCTGTAAGCAGTGATGTTCCATAACTAACGAGTGACAACTCCGGGTTATGACGTACAATGGCCGTATAATGGAATGTTTTTCTCTATTGCTTTTGCTAATTAGTGGCTTAGTGATTTAGATGTTATAAAAAAGTGATTAGACTCTAGGTAGAAGTGTGATGATGTAAGTCGGCATGTAGACAGGTATGGTTAGTAAATGTACAGTAGCACACATGTTGGTCATTTATAATGTTGATATGATTATTGTCGTTAACTTTTTCCCTCCTAGGAGAGTGTCATATTCCACTGGCCTAGAATGGGTTACATGAAATTTTTGGCAGGCTGGTCTTTTTTTGTTTTTTTAAGGTCAGGACCTGTCCCGAATTTCCTGATGTTAATTGTAAGCTGGGGTTGACACATTGAAACTCCATTTGTTGTTAAAATAATGTATACCCTCACAGAATTAATCCCACCTCAAACATATAGACACAACTTTTTGAAAAATGTAATTGAATATTTTTTTTTTTTTAAATGATCCGGTGCTAATTAGCCGCACTCTTCCTCCTCTTACACCCTGGGCTCCTGTGTAAACTGTCCGTATTCCCACATGTGAGGGGGACACAGGTGGTCATACATGTAGCATCCTGCGGATTTTCTGCTGAGTCTGCACTGGGAGGGTAAAGTCACCGGCAGCAGCAGATCTATCAGCGCAGGATTGCTGGGGTGACAAAAAAGCTTTGCTAAAAAAAAATTATAATTTGGGTAAATGTTTTAGATTACAGATAAACAGTAAAACCTGGGCAAGATAATATTGAGTGCTTTAGGTGGCACAGAGGATGCCTATTTCCAGAGCTAAGATGGACAATGTGGGCTTTCAGGTTGCCCATGACCAAAATCTTGTTGGAAAATCCAGTTTGCTCTTGGTACGCTGATGAGTGTAAGCAGCGAGGAACCATGCACTCTCGCAGTCCAGCCAAATACAACGGTCACCTTAGAGATAATTGTACCCATATATTTCTTTATGTAGAGATGCCTCAGTAGTTCCCAGTGATTTCATTGGCTGATTATTGATTAGCACCACCAATAGATTTGTGTAGGCTGGGTATGCAGTAGGTACCATGGGAAATATTGAGATTGGGCCCATCGATCTTAGAGCCGCATAAGAGGCTACTGGCCACTCTCCCCCCATATACAGTCTGGCTCCGATGGGCCTGGGCATCACCAGTCCAGTTATAATCCACCATGACCTCCGTGTTCCCAGATATATAATTATACTAAATCAAATTAAGATTATAAAATGGGGTGTCAAATCCTACAACTCTTGCTGGTCAGTCTAGGCCAAGTCTTCTTCTAAAGGTAATCAAAGTACAACTCATAGGTGGTAATTAATGTGATATTCAGTGGCCAAAATGGAGTTGGAATTGAATTGTATTTGTTTAAAAAAAATGCTTGAAGTATATTAAAGATGTTTTCCTGTGTTTTTTTATTTTTATTAAACTAAAAATGCTTCAGTGTGTGCAATGTAATTGGATAGCTAATACGTATGACCCTCCAGCCCCGCCCCCCCTGTGTTTCCCACGCTGACATATAGGACCTCCCCTTTGTGGTGTGCGCTGTTACCGTGAGTTACCTTCTGCCTTTCAGGTTTATAGAAAGTTGCTCTGATGCTCTCAAACCGTGTTACATCATGTTCTGTAACTTATGTATAAAACTGGAAATTCTTTATACATGACAATATAAATATAATATACTTTGCTAAGTGTTGTACCTCTGTACATATCAATAAATGTTGGTATATAAAGCTATTTGCCACTGTGTTTTTTTTCTTGCTTTGGTCCAACAAATTGAATGTATAAAATTTGTTTCATAATCATATACTGTATAGGGGAGTTTGGTGACCGTTAGGGTTGCCACCAGGTGGCATAGCTGGCACTGTAGCTCTTGACCAGCAGTCCTTATAACCTCCTAAAAGCTAAGGATTCACTTATAACAGCTACTTTTCCCCAGCAAATTAGGTCCACCAGGTACTGGGGTGCCACCCTTAATTTGGACAAGGCTGCTACAGGAGGCTGGGCAAGGCAAATACAGGACTGGAGTTAGGCTGGAACACAGGAGAAAGGACCAGACATACAGGATAAATAAGACACTTTAGCACACTACTGTGTGGGACCACAGCAGCAGCATCACTAGCACCACAGTACTGGAGATGGGACTGGACACTGAACCGAAATGGCTGAGGTGATATCGGTGCAGTCCCTGGTAGAGTCCAAATATAATACAGGCAGACAGAAATACAGGAACGGACCGCGGAGCAGTGCTGGCTATGGGCGTAGAGACAAGCAAGGCTGGTATATGGAAGTGACCGCTAATAGCAGCACAGTACTGTAAAACAAACAGGCAGACAGACAGGCTCCGCTTGCGGAATAGGTGCTAGTAGCGACACAGACGGTACATATGTAACATAGCAGAATAGACACTACTAGTGACACAGAAAGACATACAGCAGGACCAGACTGAGGAGCAGTTCTGGTTACAGACAGACAAATGGGTGCAAACACAGGTACATAAGCAGAAGCTCTAAGCAGAGTCAGAATAGACTGGAACATCTGGGAACAGACACTTGCAGGGCCACAGCAAGCTCATAATAGTTTAAGGTATGCAGGCATGACAGGATTATTCAGTGTTTGTCAGGGTTTCACAAGCTAGTCAGGATCTGTACAGTCAGGTTTGGACTGAGTATAACCAGCATGGAGACTAGAGCAGGCTGGGTTATAAAGGAAACAATACCCAATCAAAACATCTAGAAAGGACAGCTCCCTTAATGAGGAGAGTCATTGCAGGTGGGCAGCCTGACACAAAGGCAGAGTACCAATGGTCTAATTATGTGACAGGTGAGACCGCACATAGAACACATACAGGAGATAGGCTGTAGTTACACAGTCCCACCAGAGGTGGCTTGAACAGTGCCACAATGCACATTGGGCCTGATTCAGATGGTGCGGAATTTGGTCTTGTTTCCTATGGTGGAAAGGCCTTCAGCGAGTACCACACTCGCTGAGGCGTTTGCTGTATTGAGGGAGGAAAGGGTGCGAGCAGGGGGATGGGGCTGGGGCAGAGGAATGGCCAGGATTTTATGGGCATTCCCATAAAATGGTGGGCGTTCCCCTGGGAATGCAGACATGTTGATGTCTGCGTGGGGCAGGTGGCTGGCATCACATGATGTCAGCGACCGCCCCACATTCGGCCATCTCTGTCAGAAATAAAAGTCAGTCTTGACAAACGGGAGAAACAACATTCACAGATGCCTGTTATTGGGGGTTTCACAAGGTAAGATGATGATTGACACTAACAGAAGATCGATGCAAGGAAAAGGTCAACGGGAATGTGGTTGATGATTTTTTTTCCCTTTAACCGACTTGTTCATACTTTGCTATGTCAGTGAACATAGAGGGAGAATAACGGACGCATCGGGCCTGTGCTCACCGTGCGGGGGGACATAAGAACAATGGCCCTTATTCTGGCTGGTGCGGTATAGTCCGCGTGCGGTCGGTCCGCCGATGTTTTGTGTCTGCGCATGTGCAGAGGCGTCTCTGCGCATGTGCGAACGGGACGCACATCCAAATTCCGCATGAAATGTGTACACTACGAACAGGGGGTGGAGAGGGGCGTGAAGGGCTGTTTGGGCTCATTACCATATGTTTACACCCCGCGTTTCATGGGCTTTCCCATGAAAACGCTGGGCGTACGTATGGTAATGCGGCCATGACGCACGTGTAGGGGGCAGACATATGACATTGCCGGATGTCAGCTGCCCGCCCAGATCCCTGCTTTTGCACGGAGAAATGCCCGTGTGGTCTGAGGTTGCGGGAGCTGCCTGACCACTCGGTCCTGCATTCGATGGTCTGCGACCATCGAATGATGGGGGAGGTTCCCTGAGATGGAGGAGGTGTATTCATGAGAAATACACTTGCGGTCCGTTCGGACAGCTTCTTACCGCATTCGGACGGAGTGAGCGATCCATACGAAAGGCGGGGTTTAGGACGCACGGTCCTGGCCGCATATTCGGCTCCGTCCGCACAGAGCAGAATAAGGCCCAATATGCCGGACTAGTAACTATATTGAAATATATTCATTGCCTCAAAAAGGAACTTTGTTGTTCAATTCAAGAGCCTCTATAAACCTGAGCCACTACTAAGCGTCATATATTCAATATATTGCCAGTAGTGTATGTTACGTTGTCAGTCTTGTGTGTCTTTTTCTATTGTTATGAAGTGCACTTCTATATTATGTATTTACAAAAATTAATTATTTTAATAAATGTATATATTATTATCACCATAGTGACTGATTATTGGTCCTGGCAAGACTACGCCTCTTAAAGTGACAGCGACTTCTTTTTGCCGCAGTCACTTGTTATCTTTACTCCTGTTCTTAAAGGTACACATCCTTTTAAATGAAAATTGCGCCGTAAAGTTCACGGACAGCCCATCTTACTGTGGAAGGCTGATCTACTCCCCCAAAGTCCAGGACAACTCCCCAGAATGTATTTCTGATCATCCAGGAACCGTCTCTACTCTGGTCCCCTGTAGTACAGTACACAATACACAGTTGTGTTCGCCAGAAATAAAGATTCAGGTACAGTTAAGCCCTAGAAAGTCCCAGAAACCTGGATTTGGGCCATTGCCTTGCACCATCAGCAAAAGCCATGGGAAAGCGTGCCCGTTCTATAAGAGTTAAAGGCCGGAGAGTGCCAGTAACTCTGGTGATTATTGCACAGTGTTCACATTTCATGTATGTTCTTCCAAAACCACATTCTTCAACTGGAGGGTTTACGGTCCAGCTGGCACCAGGCCTAGGAAGCGAAGGTCTGTTCTTGCAAGAAGGAAGAGCCATTGTTAGTGGCTGCCTCTGTGTTACATCGGGGTACGTCAGAGCTGTGATTCATCCAGCAAATAAAGCCAATGACATCTTGGCATGAGACGCCAAGGGCGATGGCAACACTTTATACAAAATGCCCAAACTTCAACGGATGTCTCTTGCAACCAATCATGCTGATCCTTGCAATGATGCAGCACTATGCCATTCTTAACTGTGATTGGCTGCTTTAGCCAGTTGGCAGCTGGGATAAAAAAAAAAATGCAGCAAAGAATGGGTGACGCATTTGCACACATGATATCTTTATACCACATACATGCACTTAACTTCAGAACTCTCTGTTATTCAGTTACAAAACCCTTTATTAAATAACACATTTCAATATAATGCCATACCCAGGATTCAAACCAATAACTTGTTGCATTTCTGTATCGCACACTACTCATTGAGTGATTTAATTACGTTTAAAAACTGAAATTTCAAACAATATGAAGCTACATGTACTTTGTAAGAAGAAGTATCAGCATTGCAATTGAGCAGATCTATGTAGTGTGCAGCCACAGCCAATCCACTACAACCACACACTACACTGATCTGCTCAGCTGCAATGCTGATAATTTTTTCATGAAGAACAGGATCAGATAGCTCATAATAGAGTGTCTGACTTCAATGCCACAGGTGATGGGTGTGAATCCCAGGTATGTCAGCATCTAGAAATGCAATAAATGTCAGTGTAATTGGATAGCAAAGAGCTCTCATGGTCAATTCAATAATATATAGGTATTAATGAGGGACGTGGTGGGGGACAGAAGATGCCGGGCCTCAGAGAGGAGGGAAGCTACAAGGCAAAGTAATTAATATAGATAAATAGCAAACATCTTTGCAGCAGCTGTACCGTTTGCAGGGGGCAATTTCACGCACTCTTCCAGCCAATTGCAGGTGCCATGGGCCAGTGACAGCCCTGTACATGTATGTGCAGGAGATGCCATGCCAAATTTGGGCTTTTTGTTCCACCGATAAACATGGGACAAATAAGAGATGAGAGATATAAATTATTATTTTTTGTTTTTAAGTGAAAAATTGCTCTAGTGAGTGCACAAAGCATCATTCATGGTTTCCAGCGGTAATCCTGGGATGGTGCAACCGTGCTGTGTACTGCGGCAATGTTCTGCTCTGGGGGAGTCACAGTTATGTACCACGTGTACTGGGTGGGGAGTGGAATTGCTGCAGAACAATCATGTCACTTTTCCTAAGTGCAAATGAGAAACCACCACTCAGGGACACTAACCGCAGGCCTGAGGGGAGATGGGAAATTACCGCCAATCTTCTTTGTGGACACCACACGCAGAGGTCATGGTGCAATAACGATGCAACCTATTCTAGTCAGTCATAGTAACAGCCGGAAACCTCTCTGGTGTTGAAACCAAACCTGTTTACAGTAGGAGGAACTTTGTTCTTTGTGCATTTATTTATTAGAGACGCTCATTACCTCAGTTACAGGAATGAGACAACGGGATTCCCCACAATAGTGAGTGGGGGAGGGGGGGGCACGACACCAAGGAAGTTCCCAGCCCACACACACTTCAGCTTCTGCTGTCACTTTTTGTGTTACCGTTTCCCTCTACTGAGTGAGGTCTGGTAATATGCAGGTGCTGTACTGTACAAGACTCACTGTACAGCGATGGCACTGATCTGGGTCTCTATGCGCAGATGCCGGCATTAATCAGAACTACTTTTTAAAGTGCCGCTCCAGCTTCAGTAAAGTTTGTGTTGTCCATGTATAAATCAACATGTGGATTATGATTGAGGCGCTGGTGCAGCCACGGCTGTGTCTTTTGCCGATATTGCAGTGGCAAAAGCAGGATTTTTAGAAGTGGGTTTCCAAATGTAATCCAAAATCTCCAACTCTGCAGCGCATTGGAGTAAGTACAGGAGTCTGGGGGAGCGGTAACAGCCCTGAATATTGGTCTTTTTATTATACACTGGATCAGGCTTGCCTACCCTAAAGGAATGGCCCGGGAGGGCCCCGGAATTCAGGTCCCCCTCCCGGCCCCCTGGAAAAGAAGGGCAACCCTACCGGAGAGCCGCCCAGCTCCCCAGATCCCCTCTTGGCATGCTGGTCCATGGGTCAAATGACTTGAATCCTGTCATTTTAGCCCCGCCCACCACAGTGCAATGCCTGAAATAACATCATTGCACTGTGAGGGCGTGGCTAAAAGGAAGTGTTTAGTCTGTATGCCCCCAAACAAGTAGCCCCTCCTATGGCTCTGCCCCACCCCTTATTACTCCTGGCAGCCCTGCCCCTGGAGAGGGCAGCCAAAAAGTAGATAAGTATGGAACGGATACTGCATGGAAAACAGTATTCGTATTTAACAGTACAGAAGGTCTATAGTATAGGCTGTTTCAAACATTTAAATAATATAAGTGGTCAGGAAAAGGTTAAACATATAATACATAAATATACAAACATAATAGAACCAATACTGCACTTTGTAAGCTCACAATCTTCCACTTCATGGGAAGGCACCTGTCTCTTCCTCCTGGCAGCTGCTCTCTGGTCCATTGCGATGTTTGAGGGCTCAGATCCACACATACAGTAAATGTGGTAGAAGAAGCTGGTACACTGGGCATGTGCAGCAGCTCTGCTCTGTCCCTTACACTGCAAGATGTGGTGGCAGCTCTACTGATCATATTATATACCAGTGCTATTGTTGTCATTACTTAAGGCACTTGCCAAGAGGAGGGAGTTTCCGGGAAACAACCCCCCCCCCCCCGCGCTTGCCTATGTACAGTATTGGGTCTACGATTGTGTGCAAATACCACTAAGAGCCCTTCTCTGGTGTACAAGCGTGCGTCTGTATGGGCAAGGACTGAGATGCCCACTGTCAGTATCTTTAGATGGTCCAGCATTTTCCTAGGCACCCCTGCATTCCCATGGACACTCCCTGCATTTTCCTAGGCGCGCTTGGGTTCCCCGGACACTCCCAGTGTTTACCTAGGCACCCCTGCATTCTCCTCCACCTGCGTTCTTCTTAGCACTTCCATTAAACGGTCGGTTTTCACCCCCAGACACCTACTTCCTGCCAATCACCTTGAAAAAGTTGCCAGAGATTATTGCAGGACGGCCTGAACTGTATGCATGTGCAGTGCATCGATAATCGGCCGCTGTGCGATTTGCAGCTGCGCATTCCGATCTGAATCAGGCCCATTGGCTGCAGATCTCCTCACCGGTCAGCTTACTGTCCGTATGAATAAGCCCTTTCACCATTTTTGCCAGCAATGGGGATTGGCGCATCTCACAAATAGGCTTACAGATGATGGGGTAGCGATGGCTGTAGTTCCAGAGTCCAATTATACAATAGGATTAGATTCCCATACAAACCCCATTAGTTTCCCCCATAACAGCCAGGAGGGTACATTCACTAATGGGGAACTCGCAGATCTACCAGCTTGGGGTCGATGAAGGGGGAGAACGCTCTTTCCCGAATAAAATGGAAGTTTTTCTAGATTTAATGTGTAAATATAAAGTCGTTTCCTCCACGCGCATCGTATTGTGACAGTAATAGTCACAGTTCCTCCATCACAGAATGACAGCCAGATGGACGCCGCGTACAGAACCCTGAGGGCGCGCTCCTTCTGTATCATCTGTGCCGGAGCCTCAGATTTCATCCCTCATTTACTGATAGATTTTTTTCAATTGTGGGTAAGAAATGCTATTTCCCAGCGCACGGAATGTCCTACAGATGACCTGCGCCACGTGCTCCATCTCCGGTTCTGTACCCTTCAACGGTTCTGGGGCTTATTCCAGGCTGGGGGCAAAGCAAAAGAGCAAGCAACTGTGCACCTAGAACAATGCTGGGGGGGCGGCAAATGTGCGCCGTAGACTGGGGCAGTACAGCACACCAGGGGAAGTAGAGTACGACAAACATGAACCAGTACGAGTAGATCTCCGCTTAGCCTTTCATATTTTCCAGGATATAGGGGGAAATTTACTAAAGGAAATTTGTAAAAAATAGGTGTATTTGTATCCAGAAAAACACTTATTTTTGACATTTACTATCCCGAAAATACGCCAATTCGTAGTCGTATTGATGTGCTATCAATACAAATACGAATTGCCGTATTTTCGGGATAGTAAATGTCAAAAATAAGTGAATTTCTGGATACAAATACACCTATTTTTTACAAATTTCCTTTAGTAAATTTCCCCTTATATGCCGGAAAATATGAAAGGCCAAGCGGAGATCTACTCGTACTGGTTCATGTTTGTCGTACGCGTCCTACGACCTTTTCATACCCCCACTATCCACGTCGGCGTGGAGTTGAGAATAGAATAGTGTAGCGAGCGCAGCGAGCCACCGAGCCCGAAGCGTGGCGAGCGCAGCGAGCCCCGCGAGGGGACGCGGATACCTTCACAGGTAAACGCGTCCCTTCGCGGGCTTCACAGGTATCCGCGTCCCCTCGCGGGGCTCGCTGCGCTCGCCACGCTTCAGGCTCGGTGGCTCGCTGCGCTCGCCACACTATTCTATTCTCAACTCCACGCCGACGTGGATAGTGGGGGTATGAAAAGGTCGTAAGACGCGTACCGCCGCCCCTCGCGGGCTCGCTGCGCTCGCCACGCTTCGGGTTCACGTTGATCGTGGGGTGGCGTTAACAATTGTGGGGGCCATTTCACACTTCAGGGTGCCTATTTGGCCTCTGTGGGCCATTTAATGCATGACACTGTATAACACAACCTGAACAGGCGCGTACAATGCATGACACTGTATAACACAACCTGAGCAGGTGCGTACAATGCATGACACTGTATAACACAACCTGAGCAGGCGCGTACAATGCATGACACTGTATAACACAACCTGAGCAGGCACGTACAATGCATGACACATGACACTGTATAACACAACCTAAGCAGGCGCGTACAATGCATGACACTGTATAACACAACCTGAGCAGGCGCGTACAATGCATGACACTGTATAACACAGCCTGAGCAGGCGCGTACAATGCATGACACTGTATAACACAGCCTGAGCAGGCGCGTACAATGCATGACACTGTATAACACAGCCTGAGCAGGCGCGTACAATGCATGACACTGTATAACACAACCTGAGCAGGCGCGTACAATGCATGACACTGTATAACACAACCTGAGCAGGCGCGTACAATGCATGACACTGTATAACACAACCTGAGCAGGCGCGTACAATGCATGACACTGTATAACACAACCTGAGCAGGCGCGTACAATGCATGACACTGTATAACACAACCTGAGCAGGCGCGTACAATGCATGTCACTGTATAACACAACCTGAGCAGGCGCGTACAATGCATGACACTGTATAACACAACCTGAGCAGGCGCGTACAATGCGTGTCACTGTATAACACAACCTGAGCAGGCGCGTACAATGCGTGACACTGTATAACACAACCTGAGCAGGCGCGTACAATGCGTGACACTGTATAACACAACCTGAGCAGGTGCGTACAATGCGTGACACTGTATAACACAACCTGAGCAGGCGCGTACAATGCGTGACACTGTATAACACAACCTGAGCAGGCGCGTACAATGCATGACACTGTATAACACAACCTGAGCAGGGGCGTACAATGCATGACACTGTATAACACAACCTGAGCAGGCGCGTACAATGCGTGTCACTGTATAACACAACCTGAGCAGGCGCGTACAAAGCGTGACACTGTATAACACAACCTGAGCAGGCGCGTACAATGCGTGACACTGTATAACACAACCTGAGCAGGCGCGTACAATGCATGACACTGTATAACACAACCTGAGCAGGCGCGTACAATGCATGACACTGTATAACACAACCTGAGCAGGCGCGTACAATGCATGACACTGTATAACAACCTGAGCAGGCGCGTACAATGCATGACACTGTATAACACAACCTGAGCAGGCGCGTACAATGCATGACACTGTATAACACAACCTAAGCAGGCGCGTACAATGCATGACACTGTATAACACAACCTGAGCAGGCGCGTACAATGCATGACACTGTATAACACAGCCTGAGCAGGCGCGTACAATGCATGACACTGTATAACACAGCCTGAGCAGGCGCGTACAATGCATGACACTGTATAACACAGCCTGAGCAGGCGCGTACAATGCATGACACTGTATAACACAACCTGAGCAGGCGCGTACAATGCATGACACTGTATAACACAACCTGAGCAGGCGCGTACAATGCATGACACTGTATAACACAACCTGAGCAGGCGCGTACAATGCATGACACTGTATAACACAACCTGAGCAGGCGCGTACAATGCATGTCACTGTATAACACAACCTGAGCAGGCGCGTACAATGCATGTCACTGTATAACACAACCTGAGCAGGCGCGTACAATGCGTGTCACTGTATAACACAACCTGAGCAGGCGCGTACAATGCGTGACACTGTATAACACAACCTGAGCAGGCGCGTACAATGCGTGACACTGTATAACACAACCTGAGCAGGCGCGTACAATGCGTGACACTGTATAACACAACCTGAGCAGGCGCGTACAATGCGTGACACTGTATAACACAACCTGAGCAGGCGCGTACAATGCATGACACTGTATAACACAACCTGAGCAGGGGCGTACAATGCATGACACTGTATAACACAACCTGAGCAGGCGCGTACAATGCGTGTCACTGTATAACACAACCTGAGCAGGCGCGTACAAAGCGTGACACTGTATAACACAACCTGAGCAGGCGCGTACAATGCGTGACACTGTATAACACAACCTGAGCAGGCGCGTACAATGCATGACACTGTATAACACAACCTGAGCAGGCGCGTACAATGCATGACACTGTATAACACAACCTGAGCAGGCGCGTACAATGCATGACACTGTATAACAACCTGAGCAGGCGCGTACAATGCATGACACTGTATAACACAACCTGAGCAGGCGCGTACAATGCATGACACTGTATAACACAACCTGAGCAGGCGCGTACAATGCATGACACTGTATAACACAGCCTGAGCAGGCGCGTACAATGCATGACACTGTATAACACAGCCTGAGCAGGCGCGTACAATGCATGACACTGTATAACACAGCCTGAGCAGGCGCGTACAATGCATGACACTGTATAACACAGCCTGAGCAGGCGCGTACAATGCATGACACTGTATAACACAACCTGAGCAGGCGCGTACAATGCATGTCACTGTATAACACAACCTGAGCAGGCGCGTACAATGCATGTCACTGTATAACACAACCTGAGCAGGCGCGTACAATGCATGTCACTGTATAACACAACCTGAGCAGGCGCGTACAATGCGTGTCACTGTATAACACAACCTGAGCAGGCGCGTACAATGCATGACACTGTATAACACAACCTGAGCAGGCGCGTACAATGCGTGACACTGTATAACACAACCTGAGCAGGCGCGTACAATGCGTGACACTGTATAACACAACCTGAGCAGGCGCGTACAATGCGTGACACTGTATAACACAACCTGAGCAGGCGCGTACAATGCATGACACTGTATAACACAACCTGAGCAGGGGCGTACAATGCATGACACTGTATAACACAACCTGAGCAGGCGCGTACAATGCGTGTCACTGTATAACACAACCTGAGCAGGCGCGTACAAAGCGTGACACTGTATAACACAACCTGAGCAGGCGCGTACAATGCGTGACACTGTATAACACAACCTGAGCAGGCGCGTACAATGCATGACACTGTATAACACAACCTGAGCAGGCGCGTACAATGCATGACACTGTATAACACAACCTGAGCAGGCGCGTACAATGCATGACACTGTATAACAACCTGAGCAGGCGCGTACAATGCATGACACTGTATAACACAACCTGAGCAGGCGCGTACAATGCATGACACTGTATAACACAACCTGAGCAGGCGCGTACAATGCATGACACTGTATAACACAACCTGAGCAGGCGCGTACAATGCATGACACTGTATAACACAGCCTGAGCAGGCGCGTACAATGCATGACACTGTATAACACAGCCTGAGCAGGCGCGTACAATGCATGACACTGTATAACACAGCCTGAGCAGGCGCGTACAATGCATGACACTGTATAACACAACCTGAGCAGGCGCGTACAATGCATGACACTGTATAACACAACCTGAGCAGGCGCGTACAATGCATGACACTGTATAACACAACCTGAGCAGGCGCATACAATGCATGACACTGTATAACACAACCTGAGCAGGCGCGTACAATGCATGACACTGTATAACACAACCTGAGCAGGCGCGTACAATGCATGACACTGTATAACACAACCTGAGCAGGCGCGTACAATGCATGACACTGTATAACACAACCTGAGCAGGCGCGTACAATGCGTGTCACTGTATAACACAACCTGAGCAGGCGCGTACAATGCGTGACACTGTATAACACAACCTGAGCAGGCGCGTACAATGCGTGACACTGTATAACACAACCTGAGCAGGCGCGTACAATGCGTGACACTGTATAACACAACCTGAGCAGGCGCGTACAATGCGTGACACTGTATAACACAACCTGAGCAGGCGCGTACAATGCATGACACTGTATAACACAACCTGAGCAGGGGCGTACAATGCATGACACTGTATAACACAACCTGAGCAGGCGCGTACAATGCGTGTCACTGTATAACACAACCTGAGCAGGCGCGTACAAAGCGTGACACTGTATAACACAACCTGAGCAGGCGCGTACAATGCGTGACACTGTATAACACAACCTGAGCAGGCGCGTACAATGCATGACACTGTATAACACAACCTGAGCAGGCGCGTACAATGCATGACACTGTATAACAACCTGAGCAGGTGCGTACAATGCATGACACTGTATAACACAACCTGAGCAGGCGCGTACAATGCATGACACTGTATAACACAACCTGAGCAGGCGCGTACAATGCATGACACTGTATAACACAACCTGAGCAGGCGCGTACAATGCATGACACTGTATAACACAACCTGAGCAGGCGCGTACAATGCATGACACTGTATAACACAACCTGAGCAGGCGCGTACAATGCATGACACTGTATAACACAACCTGAGCAGGCGCGTACAATGCGTGTCACTGTATAACACAACCTGAGCAGGCGCGTACAATGCATGTCACTGTATAACACAACCTGAGCAGGCGCGTACAATGCGTGACACTGTATAACACAACCTGAGCAGGCGCGTACAATGCATGACACTGTATAACACAACCTGAGCAGGCGCGTACAATGCGTGACACTGTATAACACAACCTGAGCAGGCGCGTACAATGCATGACACTGTATAACACAACCTGAGCAGGCGCGTACAATGCGTGACACTGTATAACACAACCTGAGCAGGCGCGTACAATGCATGACACTGTATAACACAACCTGAGCAGGCGCGTACAATGCGTGACACTGTATAACACAGCCTGAGCAGGCGCGTACAATGCGTGACACTGTATAACACAACCTGAGCAGGCGCGTACAATGCATGACACTGTATAACACAGCCTGAGCAGGCGCGTACAATGCATGACACTGTATAACACAACCTGAGCAGGCGCGTACAATGCATGACACTGTATAACACAACCTGAGCAGGCGCGTACAATGCATGACACTGTATAACACAACCTGAGCAGGCGTGTACAATGCATGACACTGTATAACACAACCTGAGCAGGGGCGTACAATGCATGACACTGTATAACACAACCTGAGCAGGCGTTTACAATGCATGACACTGTATAACACAACCTGAGCAGGCGCGTACAATGCATGACACTGTATAACACAACCTGAGCAGGCGCGTACAATGCATGTCACTGTATAACACAACCTGAGCAGGCGCGTACAATGCATGACACTGTATAACACAACCTGAGCAGGCGCGTACAATGCATGACATTGTATAACACAACCTGAGCAGGCGCGTACAATGCATGACACTGTATAACACAACCTGAGCAGGCGCGTACAATGCATGACACTGTATAACACAACCTGAGCAGGCGCGTACAATGCATGACACTGTATAACACAACCTGAGCAGGGGCGTACAATGCATGACACTGTATAACACAGCCTGAGCAGGCGCGTACAATGCATGACACTGTATGAATAACACAATGCCTACAATAGGCATGTAGTGGGTTAAACATCCCCACCTTCGTCACACTGAAAAGCATGTGACTAGGGGACCCAATAGAAGGGGTGGGTTTGGCTAGGTTAACTTAGAATATAGGGGCAGGAAGGGGAGGAGGATTCCTCTTCTTCCTGCTGAAATTCTGCTGTGCAGACGTGCCCCTGAGAGCTCCTGCTGCTGGCATTAATTTAGCTCAAGAAAGATCAGATTTAGGAAGGTTCAGAATTAGACCGGTTAGTACAGTCACCTGCTATATGTCTCGCTCCCCCGGCGCCCGCCCGCGGGGGTTCCGCCCGGCAGCCTGCCCGTTTTCGGCCGGACGGTGACCGCGATGGCTTCTCTGGCTTCCAAGACCCTATCCCGGCTGCTATCTCCCCGGCGCCCGGACGCCGCTCCCGACCGCAGGCACTGGGTGACGCGGGCCTCGCGCCCGTGGAGCCTGTGCGGCCTGCTCGGCGGGCGGTAGGCGCGGGGCGACGACGCGGCGTGGAGGGAGGGGACCAGACGTGCTGCGCTCATCCGGCCGGGCGCAGGGTAGTGGCACCCCGACTGGTAGTCGTGGGGGGGGGGGGGAAGCAGGGGAGCGAGCAGACAGGGGGAGTCTAGTGCCGCGCCTCCCGCGGTTACCTCCCGCTCAGGACGCACGCGTGGTCAGAGTGCCGCTGGGAGGGACATGGTTGCCAGCGGTGACGGCAGAAGCACAGGGAGGTCAGCCAGCAGGGGGGCCACACGTGGTAGGGGTGGGCGGGCCAATCCACCGCCCAGGCTGCTTGATACAACACCGCAGGTTAGGGGGCGGGGGAGCAGCAGGGAAGGGTCTGCACATGGCAATCAGAGGGCCCTAGGGAGCTCAGGCCATGCGGCCGTTACAGGCCGGGGTCGCGGACGCGGCTCTGGGTCCACAGCCCCAGCTTTTGACCCTTCTATACTATCGGCAGCCCTATCCTCGGTAGCCGGGGCCCTTGCGCCCTTAGCTGACAGCATGCCCACAGGGGGGGGGGGGCACGGGTCGAGGAGAGGGGCCTCCAGTTCTCCCCAGGAACCCATCCCTGGGTGCTCCCAGTTTATGCAAGCCTTTAGGGACATGGGGAACGCAGTCGCAGTCATGGAAGGCAGGGGCTCCTCGGCAGAAGGGGTTTCTACTGCAGATCAAGGCCGCCGGAGGGCCCGAGGCGTGGGGAGGCACCCAGCCGGGCCACTATACCCTTCCCGCACCGAGATCGGGGATTTCGCTGACGAGATGGACGACGGTGACGATGCCGACAACATGGATGACGACGCGGACGATGATGACACCTGGGCCGAGCCGCCAGAGTCGTCAGGTGAGGGGTCCTTTGGGACCGACGGAGATTCTTACGTTGCTTCCTCAGCAGGGTCCCATAGCAGCCACTCCTCTTCCTCTTCCTCATCCTCCGCAGGGGGTTCCGAGGCGGGTAGTGCGATCAGGGCGCGCAAGCGGGCCGCTAAGTACGCCAAGAAGGAAGCGGGGAGGCAGGCGCGAGGTAGGAAGCGCAAGCATAAGGCCAGGTTGTCGCGCAGGGAGAGAAAAAGGCGTAACCAGCCGGGGGTCGTACACTGCGATTACATGGCAGTACTGCGGGGGTTGCGCGAGAGCTGTAGGGTCAAGATTCAAAAGGGTGATTATGTTGATGTGTTCAGTCTGACCGAGGATTCCAAAAAGGCGTTTAAGGCAGCCAAAGAGAAAGGTGGCATCGGGACTGACGCGTACCGGTCATACGACAACTGGTTGGCCGGTTTCTGCGTCTTTGCAGCATGCTATTTAGAGGATCGGCCAGACGAACACATTAATGTAATCCGTTATCTGCACATGGTTCATGAGATGCAGCGCACTTATGGGGGGACCGCATGGCGCACTTATGACGAGCAGTTCAGGAAGAAACAGGATTGCTTATACATTCTGGATATGGGTTGCAAAGACGTAGAAATTTGGATGGGGCTCACGAGGGTTCGCTCGGACGCGGCGGAGGCTTCCGCCGCGCCCGTAGTGCCGGCCGCGGTGTCCATTCCCCCTTTGCGTCCGGGGTTGGACAACCCACAGACACGGCGTTTTCCCCCAGGGAATAAGCCCGTGGCTGTGGGGGCCTCTAAGGGCAAGTGTTATGCCTTCAACAATTCGTCCTGTCAGTTGGGGCAGCGGTGCCGTTTTCGGCACGTATGCATCAACTGCTCAGGCAATCACCCTGCCGTACACTGCTTTCGGGGCACCCGCCCCTCTAGAGGGGCGGGTCCAGCCCCTGCCCCCAGGCCAGGGGGAAATGGAAACCCTCGCTAGGGCGCATACGCCAGTGCGGGTGGAGGCCATGTCTGAGTGGCTTCAGAGATACCCGAATAGGGAGGTGGCAGAGTTCCTTCTTCAAGGTTTTAGTACAGGTTTTTGTTTGCCAATTCGAGGGGAGGTACGGGGGGGTTCATATACAGATGGAGCAGGGCTTGTTATTGCTGGCGGAGCGCCAGGACCGTGTCCCTGGCGATCCGCCAGCAATCTGGCGCTCTGGCTGAATGAGACGCTCGTGCGTCTCCCACGCACGAGCGTCTCAATAGCCGGGCGGCGAGGCGGCGCGGCGGGTGCAGTCCTGCCCGTCTCCAGCTTCAGGGAGACGGGCAGGGCTGCGGGGGGGCTGCGGGGGGGCGGTGTGGACCGGCGGGGACCCGGGGAAGCCGGCGGGGACCCGGGCAAAAGCTCCGTCGGAACGGGACGCGCGTGCACCTCGTGCACGCGCGTCCCCTTCCGACATACAGATGGCGCGGGGCGGGGGATGGCGGGTGGCGAGTCCTCCGCCATCCCCAGCAAAGACAAGCCCTGCGCTATCTGTAGGAACCTGCAATCTGCTCTCTCCCTTCCCGAGGTGTTAAGGGAGAAAGTTGACAAGAAGATTCAATTGGGTCGCATGGCAGGCCCCTTTGAACGTCCCCCATTGGATAACCTGGTTATCTCGCCGGTTGGGGTCGTCCCTAAGAAGGCCCCAGGGAAGTACCGCCTCATACAGCATCTTTCTTACCCAGCGGGGTTCTCCGTCAATGACGCTATTCCTGGCAATGGTTCGGTCGTTTGGACGGGGAGCACTCATGGCTAAGATAGATGTGGAGTCGGCATTCCGGCTACTTCCGTTACATCCCAATGCATTTAGGTTCATGGGCTTTCGCATAGGAGAGGAGTATTTCATCGACAAATGTTTGCCGATGGGGTGCTCGGTATCCTGTGCATTTTTTGAAAGGTTCAGCACTTTCTTGCATTGGTGTGTGGAACAATCATCAGGGGAGAGCGGGCTCGCTCACTACCTCGATGATTTCCTGTGCGTCGGACCTTCAGGTTCCGACCGCTGCGCGAACCTGCTGTCCAAGGTCCAGGCACTCTTCCGACACTTTGGCGTCCCTATTGCGGACGACAAGACTGAAGGCCCGTGCACTTGTCTGTCGTTCCTGGGCATTCAAATTGATACTGTCATTGTTGCTTGCCGCAAGACAAGGTCCTTAAACTCAGCGAGGCAATTCAACTGTGCAGTGGGAGGAGTAAGATTACCTTGCGCCAGGCCCAGTCGGTTCTAGGTTAGCTTAATTTTGCATGTAAGGTCATCCCCATGGGTAGGCTTTTCTGTAGGAAATTAGAGAGGGCCACAGCCGGGGTGAGCAGGCCACACCACCTGGTTCGGCGCGACTTGTCTGTGTGGTCCTCCTTTTTGGAGGATTTCAATGGTGTGCGGATATGGCTCTCCCCGGTTGTGGCCAACACGGAGCTGCAACTGTTCACTGACTCCGCTGGGTCAACTGGCTTTGGCTGTTTCCTGGCCGGACATTGGTGCACCGGGGCGTGGCCCAAGGATTGGGCCACGGCCGGGCTCACTAGAGACCTGTTGTTGCTGGAACTGTTCCCCATTATGGTCGCAATTGAGATCTGGGGGACGAGACTGGCCAACAAGAGTGTGCTCTTCTGGTGCGACAACTTTAGCGCAGTGCATGCGATCAACAACCAGAAGGCCAAGTCTCTCTTGGTTCTGCGGGTTCTTGCACAGCTCTCCTTACAGTGTCTAAGATGTAACATTTCATTCAGGGCCCAACATGTACCAGGTGTCGAGAATGAGATAGCGGATGCGCTTTCCCGCTGCCAGTGGCAGCATTTCAGAGAGTTGGCTCCACAGGCTGATGTTGTGGGGGTACCCTGCCCCTCTTATGTTTGGCAGGTGATCGGGCCGGACTGGAGGGGTTAGCGGTATCCTCATTGGCCCCCGCTACCCTAAGGACCTATCGGCAGGCCTGGACGGAGTGGGATTCTTTCTCTGGAGGGAATGCGCAGCCAGGTAGGCAGGGTCCACAGCATTTGCGGTCCTTCCTTTGGTCACTATACAGAGCAGGAAAATCCAGGGCAGTGGCCGCGCGCTACTTAGCGGGCATATCCTTCTTTACTAGGCTTAGGGGTAAGCCGGATTTCACTAAGGGTTTCCTTATATCTAAGGCCATGAAGGGCTGGTCCCGACTGGCCCCGTCTCCCCCTGACTGCCGTCGGCCTATAGATGCCTCTCTCCTTTCAGCTCTCCTGAAGGAGGTCGGGCACTGCGCTAGCTCTGCGTTTGAGACGCTGCTGTTTAGGTTGGCTTTCTCCATGGCCTTTCACGGCGCGTTTAGGATATCAGAGTTAGTTGCGCCCTCGAAGACCAGGGATGCTGTCTTGCTAGACTCTGACATTCAGCTGGAGGGTGGAGCGCTATGGTTTAGGATTAGGCGGTCCAAGACTGACCAGTCAGCCAGGGGCAGATGGTCCTCCATGTGCCCGGTTGTCCCGGACTTTGAGTGCCCGGTGGCAATGGCGTCCCTTTATATGCAAGTGAGACCGCATGTAGGGCACTCTTGGCTCCTACATTATGATGGTTCGCCCATGACGGTTTATCAGTTCAGATGGATGCTGGGCCGCTGCTTGGTACGTTTGGGGCTGTCTCCGGGCGATTTTGGCACTCACTCATTTCGCATTGGCGCCGCTACCGCGGCTGCCGCGGCTGGCTGGTCAGTAGCTGACATTAAATCCTTAGGAAGGTGGCGCTCAGCGAGCTATAGAAAGTATATTAGGCCCCATCTCCTTCCCTGAGCGCTGCTGCGTCTGTTTGTAGGTCCATATGTCTGATGTGATGGATGGTCATTTGTTTCCCCTACCCTATGTCCACCCTACTCGGGGCTTACCTACGCTCTGCTATTGGGCCAGCGTCCGGAGTTTTGTCGCTTTTTTGCCTGACCTGACGGACTGAATCTGTTGCTACCAATTTGGCTATAGTCTAATTAAGAGTCCCTCAGCAGGTCTAGTCGTTTTTCTCCGGCCGAGTACACCCCTCATTCCTTACCTTCCATTACCTTACCCTACCTCGTTTGTCACTTTCCCATTGTGTCTTGGATGGCTCCAATCGTGATTGGAGCATGTTTTTGGGCACCAATACTTGTGCCTTAGTTTAATGTTTCAAATTTGTTTTTTCTTTTTGGCAGATCCCCCCTTATATGTAAATAGGCCTATATAACCGAACCATGCCTAACCCCAAACTTTTTATATCTCTTCCTTATAGGTCTGGGACTCGATAGGCGTGTGGGTAGTCGGCCACTCTTTTATTAATTGGGCGGCCAGGTTAGCTGGCTCAGGTAGGGGCCCCTCCTTTGCTTGCACCGGGGCGATCAGATGGCTGGGAGTCCGGGGGATGTCATGGTTGGCACTTCGGGCTTTCCTTATGAAGAACGTCCGCAACTACGGGTTTCCCAGGGTGCTAGTGCTTCATTTAGGGGGTAATGATCTTGGAAAATTGCCCCAATTGGAGCTCAGGAACTTGATCTTAAGTGATCTAGCCGCCATTATTACATCTTGGCCTGGCTGCACCATTGTCTGGTCCTTTGTGGTTCCCAGGCTGACGTGGAGGGGGGTTGGTAATCCAAAGGCGCTCGACGAGGCCAGGAAGAAGTTGAATGCGGCAGTAGCTAGATATGTGCTGGTTTCTGGGGGGGCAGTGGTCTCCCATGAGAGGATCAGATTTGGGTACCAGCACCTCTTTAGGCCGGATGGGGTTCATCTAGGCGATGAGGGCCTGTTTATATTTCTGGAGGATCTGTTTTTAGGTATTGAGTCAGTAGTTGGGTGGTGGCGGGGCGGGGCATCTGTTTAGATGCCTCGCTTTGGCGGGAAAGAACGGCAGGTTTTAATAAAAGGAAGTTTACATTAGTTATTGATCTTGCGTATATGGTTTGTTTCGGTGCTCTCACCTCTCGTTTATTTAGGCCTGTCGCTGTAACACCCGTGTCGGGGTCAGTGACCCCCACCCGGCTGGGTGGGTAGTTCATGCAGTGAGGTGAGTTGGATACCGCTATGTTGAGTTAGGATAGTCACGTGGGTAGTTGGGGTGGAGTTGGAGTTAATAGCCGTTCTTTCTTGGCCACCATTAATCAAACAATTAAATTAAAATAATCAAATTAGATTAAAAATTCCGATAAATAAATCAGTTAACAATTTCTGCCAAACCCAAGTCTCCGAGTCGTTATTTCAGGTGTTTATAGTGATAAGTTGTTCGAAAGAAATGTTTAAAGTTTTACACAGGGCCGGACTGGGACCAAAAATCGGCCCTGGCATTTTGAGCCCACAGGCCCACCTGCAGCAGGCAGGACCCTTGCACGGCGAAAAGGGGGTGTGGCCTCATGGAAAAGAGGCATGGCATCACAAAAAGGAGGCATTACACATTATGGCACACACCGCAATGCCCATTACACATTGTGGAACACACCGTAATGCCCATTACAAACTATACCACATAACATAATGCCTATTACACATTATATTACACAGTCATATACTGTGTATATTATAGATAGCTGACCGACACTTGTCCAAAACTTTTGAAAATGCCCAGATGCACTCCAAGTAGATATACAGTATAGTGTGTAATACACACAGGCAGCACGCATGGGACTTGTGTTGCCATCTAAAGAAACTGCAGCCCACACCATGCAGATTAAAGACTTAAAGGTCTTTAGTCTGCTGGTGTGGGCTGCAGTTTCTTTAAAACATAACACAAGTCCTATGTGTGCCGCCTGTTTGTATTACACACTATATATATATATATATATATATATATATATATATATATATATAAAAGGACCAACCCCCCACCATGAATTAACAGTACCTGCGATTTGCTTCAGGTGTACCCTGACGATGAGCGCTGCTTCATCCGTCAGTGGGGTCGAGAGCTCATCTAGCTGATTTCAGCAGGCACCGCATGGAATCTTCCTAATAGCCTCCTGATGCACAGTGGCATCTTCAGCGCGGCCGCGCTCTTCAGCAGGGGGAGCCGGGGAAGCCGCCACGTGTGTGAGGGAAGGGGGAGCAGCGGCCACGGCCCAGGAGACAGGTGAGCTCCAGGCACAGTGGAAGGGGGAACGGCAGCCAGGACAGGGTGCAGGGGGAGCCACGGACTCTGGGGACAGCTCGAGCCCCATAGCAGCTACGCGGGCCGGAAATACACGTCATATGTAAATGACGTGGCTCAGGCTGTCAGCTCATTACAGAGACGCCGCCGGAGACGGTGCTGAGCTGACAGTCAATCGGCCCACCTGGCCATCGGCCCTTCTGGCATTTGCCAGAAGTGCCAGATGGCCAGTCCGGCCCTGGTTTTACATGTTAAGAGATGACAAGTAAGGTGATGGGATGTTTAGAATAACGCAATGCCTACAATAGGCATGTAGTGGGTTAAACATCCCCACCTTCGTCACACTAAAAAGCATGTGACTAGGGGACCCAATAGAAGGGGTGGGTTTGGCTAGGTTAACTTAGAATATAGGGGCAGGAAGGGGAGGAGGATTCCTCTTCTTCCTGCTGAAATTCCCTCCCGCCCTCCCCATTTGTTGGTCTTTTCTTTTTGGAGGGGTGGGAAGTTTTAATCGCGTTAGCTGATTGGCGGGAAAGAACGGCAGGTTTTAATAAAAGGAAGTTTACATTAGTTATTGATCTTGCGTATATGGTTTGTTTCGGTGCTCTCACCTCTCGTTTATTTAGGCCTGTCGCTGTAACACCTGTGTCGGGGTCAGTGACCCCCACCCGGCTGGGTGGGTAGTTCATGCAGTGAGGTGAGTTGGATACCGCTATGTTGAGTTAGGATAGTCACGTGGGTAGTTGGGGTGGAGTTGGAGTTAATAGCCGTTCTTTCTTGGCCACCATTAATCAAACAATTAAATTAAAATAATCAAATTAGATTAAAAATTCCGATAAATAAATCAGTTAACAATTTCTGCCAAACCCAAGTCTCCGAGTCGTTATTTCAGGTGTTTATAGTGATAAGTTGAGAAATGTTTAAGGTTTTACATGTTAAGAGATGACAAGTAAGGTGATGGGATGTTTAAACACAGCCTGAGCAGGCGCGTACAATGCATGACACTGTATAACACAACCTGAGCAGGCGCGTACAATGCATGACACTGTATAACACAACCTGAGCAGGCGCGTACAATGCATGACACTGTATAACACAACCTGAGCAGGCGCGTACAATGCATGACACTGTATAACACAACCTGAGCAGGCGCGTACAATGCGTGACACTGTATAACACAGCCTGAGCAGGCGCGTACAATGCGTGACACTGTATAACACAACCTGAGCAGGCGCGTACAATGCATGACACTGTATAACACAGCCTGAGCAGGCGCGTACAATGCATGACACTGTATAACACAACCTGAGCAGGCGCGTACAATGCATGACACTGTATAACACAACCTGAGCAGGCGCGTACAATGCATGACACTGTATAACACAACCTGAGCAGGCGCGTACAATGCATGACACTGTATAACACAACCTGAGCAGGCGCGTACAATGCATGACACTGTATAACACAGCCTGAGCAGGCGCGTACAATGCGTGACACTGTATAACACAACCTGAGCAGGCGCGTACAATGCGTGACACTGTATAACACAACCTGAGCAGGCGCGTACAATGCGTGACACTGTATAACACAACCTGAGCAGGCGCGTACAATGCATGACACTGTATAACACAACCTGAGCAGGCGCGTACAATGCATGACACTGTATAACACAACCTGAGCAGGCGCGTACAATGCATGACACTGTATAACACAACCTGAGCAGGCGCGTGCAATGCATGACACTGTATAACACAACCTGAGCAGGCGCGTACAATGCATGTCACTGTATAACACAACCTGAGCAGGCGCGTACAATGCATGACACTGTATAACACAACCTGAGCAGGCGCGTACAATGCATGACACTGTATAACACAACCTGAGCAGGCGCGTACAATGCATGACACTGTATAACACAGCCTGAGCAGGCGCGTACAATGCATGTCACTGTATAACACAACCTGAGCAGGCGCGTACAATGCGTGACACTGTATAACACAACCTGAGCAGGCGCGTACAATGCGTGACACTGTATAACACAACCTGAGCAGGCAGGTACAATGCATGACACTGTATAACACAACCTAAGCAGGCGCGTACAATGCATGACACTGTATAACACAACCTGAGCACGTACGTACAATGCATGACACTGTATAACACAACCTGAGCAGGCGCGTACAATGCGTGACACTGTATAACACAACCTGAGCAGGCGCGTACAATGCATGACACTGTATAACACAACCTGAGCAGGCGCGTACAATGCATGACACTGTATAACACAACCTGAGCAGGCGCGTACAATGCATGACACTGTATAACACAACCTGAGCAGGCGCGTACAATGCGTGACACTGTATAACACAACCTGAGCAGGCGCGTACAATGCATGACACTGTATAACACAACATGAGCAGGCGCGTACAATGCATGACACTGTATAACACAACCTGAGCAGGCGCGTACAATGCATGACACTGTATAACACAACCTGAGCAGGCGCGTACAATGCATGACACTGTATAACACAACCTGAGCAGGCGCGTACAATGCATGACACTGTATAACACAACCTGAGCAGGCGCGTACAATGCATGACACTGTATAACACAACCTGAGCAGGGGCGTACAATGCATGACACTGTATAACACAACCTGAGCAGGCGCGTACAATGCGTGACACTGTATAACACAACATGAGCAGGCGGGTACAATGCATGACACTGTATAACACAACCTGAGCAGGCGCGTACAATGCATGACACTGTATAACACAACCTGAGCAGGCGCGTACAATGCGTGACACTGTATAACACAACCTGAGCAGGCGCGTACAATGCATGACACTGTATAACACAACCTGAGCAGGCACGTACAATGCATGACACTGTATAACACAACCTGAGCAGGCGCGTACAATGCATGACAGGGTATTGTCTAATCGCTGTGCCCAATTATCCCCCCACAAATGACATAACTCTCTTGTTGGATAAAATTGGCCACAGCAGCCATCTTTATTGAAACAATACAAAATTAACAATAACCAAAAACATTCCCCACGGAAGGTGGTCCCCGAGGCCCTCAATAAATCAATCCACACCTCTAAGCACTTCCAGGAGTTGTTACCCCCAGCCGATAGCGATTGGCTCGAGGGCACCAATTGTCAACACCCAGTGCTCATTAATTAGCCTCACCCAGGGGAGTCCAGCCCCCTCATGGGGCCCTCCCCGCCGCATAATTAAGCCTCAATGCCACCAACCTCGAGGACCCCCCTCCGCACAGGCCACTGTGACAAAAGACAACCTATCAATAATTCTTCCTAAAAATTATAAAATTAGGGAGGGTGGGTGGGAGCTGTTCAGAAAAATCTCCCAGTGACCCCTATTTCCTGCCTGCACTCTGCTTATATACCCTTACTACACCCCGTTAAGCCCCTCCCCCTATGACCCTCTCCTTAGACACCCCTTCTATGACTGTCCAGCTAGTCAGCTCCCTACAAACCCTGTCAGGGGAGCCTACCCCCAGGCTTTGCCTCCAGTCCGGCTCCTACATGACAGGGTATTGTCTAATCGCTGTGCCCAATTATCCCCCCACAAATGACATAACTCTCTTGTTGGATAAAATTGGCCACAGCAGCCATCTTTATTGAAACAATACAAAATTAACAATAATCAAAAACATTCCCCACGGAAGGTGGTCCCCGAGGCCCTCAATAAATCAATCCACACCTCTAAGCACTTCCAGGAGTTGTTACCCCCAGCCGATAGCGATTGGCTCGAGGGCACCAATTGTCAACACCCAGTGCTCATTAATTAGCCTCACCCAGGGGAGTCCAGCCCCCTCATGGGGCCCTCCCCGCCGCATAATTAAGCCTCAATGCCACCAACCTCGAGGACCCCCCTCCGCCACCAAGCACGGGGTTAAGCCCTTGACCCCGGGCGACCCCCCCACATCCGGAACGCTGTTTCTATCCCTTCCTGTAGTCCCAAGGACCAAACATCGATCCCTACAGCGTTCAAATGCACACCGTCTCCTCTCCAAAAAGCACCGGCACCAGACTCAAGTTCCCTGTGCCTCACCACCACCGCGCCGTTTCTAGCCATAAAACGCCCAATTGCCCTGTTGACTTTTATCCGTGCCTTATTGATCTTGTCAGCCGACCTTGCATCCCTCCAATAACGGCGCGGCACAATATCCGACCAAACTGTGATCACCTCTGGAAACATTGCCCATAAACGTAGGAGATCAAACTTGATATCCCGTATCAACTCCCTAAATGGTCTGCTCCCAAGGTCATTCCCTCCCACGTGCAACACTAATATGTCGGGAGCCCTATCGAGCCGAACAAAACGGTGAAATTCCTGTAACATTCCACTCCATACCATACCGCGCTTCCCCAGCCATCGAACCACTGCCTCCTCTCTATCCAAACCTAGCTGGCGGCCGTTCGGTCTGACATCAGCCCGCAAAGCTCCCCAAAAGACATATGAATGTCCTAAAATCCAAATCAGGCACGGGGGATGCCCTAAAATTAGAAAGAACACAATCAGCCTCAACAATCCCCTAAACGAACATATGAACGAAAACGAGACGATTCCCATCGCCCAATGCGCTTAATCAGCTCATCTCCCAAACCCATCCTAGCAGCCTCAGTTGCGGCCCCGATGCGGAAAGAGTGACCCGCGTATTCCTCCCCCTTGAGGCCCAACGTCCGCAGGACTGCTCTAAACACGCTTGTGAACTGGAACCGTGATAAAAAGGACCCATTCGCATGCATCAGCAAAGGATCCCTTTCTCTGCCCACTCTGACTTCCTTAAATATCCTCAGCCGTGCTACCGGGCACATATCTGAGCCCGGTACAGAGAAGAGAACTACCTTCTTCCCCCTCCCTAATTGATCCGTCTTAGACCTCCTCACCACTAGCTCCACCCTATCCGAGTATAAATCCACATCCTCCCCTAACAAACCTCCCGGCCTGGAGACGCTTGGACTCACGAGTTCACCAATCCGCAGTGCCCCGAAGAAGGCAAGCGAAAAGGCTACCCCGAACAACCTTTCCTCGAAATTGGAACTACAGACCTCACCCAACTTCCTGCCCATATTCTGCAACAACTGGAAGGACACCGGCCTTCTCTGATCCTGTACTACATGTCCTTTTCTCCAGCCTTTTAAAGCCTGCGCAATCAGGAAATTCTTTGTGACATCAGGCCTCCCACCTGCACGAAACCCAAAAGCTAAGCCCGCCATACAGCGCGTGATCTTAGCCACTGACCAACCAATCTCCTTACAATGGCCTATGTATAGCAAGACAGCCAACTCGTCATCATCCTCTTTCAAACCTACTACCTCACGCCATTCTAACCAGCTCCGCCATTCCTGGTTGTATGCCGACCATGTATTTGGGGCCAAGGATTCCCTGATGAGCTGATCGACTACCCGTCCAGCAGAGCCCAGAGCCGACTCGGGAACCCGGTCCCCTCCCTGTCCGCCTCTGGCGCCAACTCCCGGAATCGTTCCCACTGTGAACGAGATAAAGAATCCGCAATGCCGTTAGAGACACCGGGAACGTGCCTAGCCACAACCCACAAATTCAAAGCCAGACATTCCAATACCAACTGCTGCAAAATAGTAACCACCGGAGGTGAAGATGCCGACAATTGATTAATAGCCATGACCACCCCCAAATTATCGCAGTAAAAACAAATCTTCCTATCGCGGAACAGCTCACCCCAAACAACAACTGCAACCAAAATAGGAAACAATTCCAACAATGCTAAATTTTTAACCAAGCCTCTCTGCACCCAAGACTCCGGCCACCGGCCCACACACCAATGTCCCTGGCAATAAGCCCCAAAACCGCCACTCCCAGCGGCGTCTGTGAAAAGGTCTAGCTCTGTAGCCACGCACGTGTCTGACATCCACAACGCCCTGCCATTAAAGGTTTCCAGAAAAGATGCCCACACCCGCAAGTCCCCTTTCAACTCACTACCTAATCTGACAAAATGATGAGGAAGAACCACCCCTGCTGTCGCTGCTGCCAGCCTCCTGCTGAAAATGCGGCCCATCGGCATAATGCGACACGCAAAATTCAACTTACCCAGCAAGGACTGTAATTCCCTCAATCTGATTTTCTTCAACAGCAACGCCCTCCCTACCTCGGCCTTCAAACCCAGTAACTTTTCTTCAGGCAAGCGACACTCCATATTCACAGTATCAATGACAATACCCAAAAAACTGATCACAGTCGCAGGGCCCTCCGTCTTTCCCGGAGCAAGCGGGACCCCAAAGTCTGCCGACACCCTTTCAACAGTCCTCAACAATAAATCACATACACCGGTCCCCCCGGGACCAATACATAAAAAATCATCTAGGTAATGAATAACTGAACTGCACCCAGAGACATCCTTAACCACCCACTCCAAAAAGGAACTAAAGGCCTCAAAATAAGCACACGACAAGGAGCACCCCATCGGTAAACAACGATCAACAAAAAACTCCCCATCCCAACAACATCCCAACAAGCGCAAACTGGTTGGATGAACAGGCAGCAACCGGAATGCCGATTCAATATCAGTCTTTGCCAACATGGCCCCTTTCCCAAACCGCTTCACCCACTTAACGGCCACATCAAAGGATGTATAAACCACCGAGCAGATGTCGGGGTCAATGCCATCATTGACCGACGCCCCTTTTGGGAAGGATAAATGGTGTATCAGACGAAACTTGTTCGCCTCCTTTTTTGGCACCACCCCCAACGGAGAGACTATCAAATCTGGCCACGGTGCCGCCCTAAACGGTCCAGCCATACGACCCAGCTGCACCTCCTTAAACAGTTTTTCCTGCACCACTTCAGGATGCTCCCTAGCAGACTTCAAATTCCTCCTAAAACTTCCTGACACCTGCACGTCAGAAGGTATCTTAAAACCTTCCCTAAACCCCTCCTCCAACAAGGCGGCTGTCCGCTGGTCAGGATACCTACGCAGATAACCCAGCATCCTTTCCAGCCGAACTGGTGTCGCCCCCTTTTGAACTACTGTCTCGGGACTTCCCTCTGAAGCATTTATTTGCCCCATGGTTCCCTCCACATGATGAACATTCATGCTTGAATTTGCATTTTGCTCCAAACCGGCATGACCCGTCGTTGAAGGCAAAGCAGAGTCCCTTCTGCATGGCCGTCCCGCTTGTGGCCTCTCTCGGCCCCCCCCCATCCCCACGAAAGGGCTGCCCACTTTTTATGGGGGCCGTTACCTTTAACCATAAAGCAATATCCTTATGATCCCAACGAATGTTGGGGCGAACCGCCTTCCTCTGCCTAAACTGCTCATCATACCTGAGCCAGGCCATGCCCCCGTACACACGGTATGCCTCTCCTATCGCATCCATGTAACAGAATAAGCCTGAACAATTGTCAGGTACCTTCTCCCCAATCACACTAGCTAAAATAGCAAATGCCTGTAACCAATTTGTGAATGACCGCGGTATCAGCCGATACCGCCGCCGTTCCTCCTCCTCCTTTTTCTCCTCCTTGCGGGGCCTATCCAGGTTAAAACGCTCTAAGGGTAGTAATGAAAATATATCCACATATTCCCCTTTCCAAATCTTCTCCCTCACCTCCTGCTTCAGGTGGGCCCCCAATGGCCCCTCAAAACATACATACACCTCCCCTTTCGCAGTGTCACTAAGCCTCCCACTCTCATCCTGCGTCACCACACTGCCCCCTTCAGCCCCTGCCCTGCTGCTGCTTTGCTCCCCGCCGGATACCAGCACCACGCTGCTCCCCGGCACCCCACTGCTAACCGGCACCCCACTGCTAACCGTCACCCCACTGCTAACCGGCACCCCACTGCTAACAGGCACACTATTACTGACCGGCACACTAATGCTAGCTGGTGTGCCCGAATTCTGCGGTGCCCATGCTGCCGCCGGGGACGGCCCCGCCCCCTGCCGCAAACCCACCAGCCAATCTGCAAAACCACTCAATAATTCGGTAAAGCCCCTACTCATTTCCCCCTGGGGGGCTAACCCTCCCCCCCCCCTGACTTTGTGCTAAAGCATTAATAGACATAGAGACAGACTCACCAGGCTGCCTGGGGGCTGTGAACCCAGCAGCCGCAGGTCCAGTGTCCTGACGGGTCCCAGATGAAGAAGGACCAGGTATCTCTCCATCGTCTGCTGACGCTGCCATCTCTCTTCTCCTGTCCTCCCGACCTTCAGGTATAGCACCAGCCGGCGTGACCGCGTTGGAGGCGGAGCCAGCTGTGCGTCTCTCGCTCCGTGTACCAGGCCTGCGGTCCGCAGCCTGTACTTCTGCCCCCCTGGCACGACTCACCCCGCGCTGGGCAGCAGCATGCCCCGCATGCCCCGCCGCTCCAGGTCCAGACCCACGTGACGCCGGATCTTCTTGCACGTGGGGGGGGGTTCCCCCCGCGCGGAGGGTTCCGCCTGCATGTTGGATTCCTCCCAGACCTGGTCCTGCGGGCGGAAGGTGCCCGGCCCGCAGCCTGGCCTGGAGGGTCCCTGACGGGGCTCCTAGAACGGCGCTGAACCCTGGGGGACACGGATGGGCTGAAGCGCTCCGGAGGCCTGGACCTCCGAGGCCGTGCGCCCGCTGGAGCAGCCTCCTGCGTTGCTGCTCCCAGTCCCCCCAGCAGACCTGACATCTGCTGCTGCAGCCACTCTGTCCCTCTGGTGCCTGCTGCCTCCCTGAGGGCAGCCAGCGCTGCAGATACCTCAGCATCAGCGTTTGGGGAAGCCATGGGAGATGCAGTGCTGCTTAGCTGTTCAGAAAAATCTCCCAGTGACCCCTATTTCCTGCCTGCACTCTGCTTATATACCCTTACTACACCCCGTTAAGCCCCTCCCCCTATGACCCTCTCCTTAGACACCCCTTCTATGACTGTCCAGCTAGTCAGCTCCCTACAAACCCTGTCAGGGGAGCCTACCCCCAGGCTTTGCCTCCAGTCCGGCTCCTACATGACACTGTATAACACAACCTCAGCAGGCGCGTACAATGCATGACACTGTATAACACAACCTGAGCAGGCGCGTACAATGCATGACACTGTATAACACAACCTGAGCAGGCGCGTACAATGCATGACACTGTATAACACAACCTGAGCAGGCGCGTACAATGCGTGACACTGTATAACACAACCTGAGCAGGCGCGTACAATGCATGACACTGTATAACACAACCTGAGCAGGCGCGTACAATGCATGACACTGTATAACACAACCTGAGCAGGCGCGTACAATGCATGACACTGTATAACACAACCTGAGCAGGCGCGTACAATGCTTGACACTGTATAACACAACCTGAGCAGGCGCGTACAATGCATGACACTGTATAACACGACCTGAGCAGGCGCGTACAATGCATGACACTGTATAACACAACCTGAGCAGGCACGTACAATGCATGACACTGTATAACACAACCTGAGCAGGCGCGTACAATGCATGACACTGTATAACACAACCTGAGCAGGCGCGTACAATGCATGACACTGTATAACAATACGAGCAAGCGTGTACAATGCGTGACACTGTATAACACAACCTGAGCAGGCGCGTACAATGCATGACACTGTATAACACAACCTGAGCAGGCGCGTACAATGCATGACACTGTATAACACAACCTGAGCAGGCGCGTACAATGCATGACACTGTATAACACAACCTGAGCAGGCGTGTACAATGCATGACACTGTATAACACAACCTGAGCAGGCGCGTACAATGCATGTCACTGTATAACACAACCTGAGCAGGCGCGTACAATGCATGACACTGTATAACACAACCTGAGCAGGTGCGTACAATGCATGACACTGTATAACACAACCTGAGCAGGCGCGTACAATGCATGACACTGTATAACAATACGAGCAAGCCTGGATATTGCAGCTTCTGCACTACACACCTCAGAACACTGTTACCCAGACAGTGGCACTGAGCACTGGCGTAGGGCGTAACCCTGACAAGCTGGAACAATGCAATGGAGAAGCCGTTTATTTCCAAACAATGTTGGAACATCCCATAAAATATAATAGTTTATTGTTTCACTGCTTATTAAATTGTCTCATACAGGGACATGTAACTAGTGAGGATCTGCAGCATTCCTGGGGCACTGCGTCATTTTCTCTGTGTCCTGCTCTCGGCGGGAATCGGTCATCTATTAGAATGAACTTAGGTCTACAGTCATTAGGTCGACCCCACTAGGTCGACTGGCAGGAAGGTAGACCTGACTTAAGGTCGACATGGCCCAAGGTCGACATGACTTAAGGTCGAATTTGCATAAAGGTCGACATGAGGAAGGTCGACTGGTCATAAGGTCGACATGGGTTTTTCACTGTTTTTTGAGCTGACATGTGCCGACAGGCGGTATTTCATGCCCTACCATCCACTAGGGCGTGGAGGAGGTTATTAAAGCTGTGGCGAGCGAAGTGAGCCACCGTGCCCGATGCATAGCGAGCGAAGCGAGCAATGCGAGGGTCCGATTCTCATTGCCAACTGTGTCCATGTCGACTGTGTCGACATTCGGGTCAAAAAACAGTGAAAAACCCATGTCGACCGTATCACCAGTCGACCTTCCTCATGTCGACCTTTATGCAAATTCGACCTTAAGTCATGTCGACCTTGGCCCATGTCGACCTTAAGTCAGGTCGACCTTCCTGCCAGTCGACCTAGTGGGGTCGACCTAATGACTGTAGACCTAAGTGTGGTCTGACAGATGTACCGATTGCGTACAGGGGATTTCTATATTGTGAGGGCCCCGCTGCATATGTCGGAGATACCTGCAGCAGACCCCCTAGCAAAAATAGTCCTTTTAGCTTTTTATGGGGTATGAGGAAAAGCCCAATTTACCATTCGTAAAAGCGAAGCGTTCCAGAACTTGTCCCACTGTCCTATTGGCTCCTCTCTGTCTCTCGTCATCATTCTCATCGGAATGTTTATGTTCCTCTCCTGGAGTCCATAGCTGGGCGCGGATTCCCAGTAGATAAGGTGGGTCAGAACTATCACGATTACATTGCATTCTGCATTGGGACTGGCATTTATTGCACCCGCTGTCCTGGCAAGAGAATTTTGATAAATTGTGCACAAGTATTCTGGGTGTGCTGCTTCGCAGTTTGCCTGTGATAAGAGCATCATTGCTAAATAAATGTTAATGTACTCGTTATGTATGTTGTATATAATTTAAGACTAATAATTCTAAAATATGGATCACATATTAAACATGTGAGGAATTTACATTGTCCAGTGTCATCCCATCTTTACGTCTTCGCACTTTTCACTAGGAAGTAAGAGAGATGCAGCCTCACCCCAAAATGTAAGGGTTGCCTGATTGTAGATGAGAATGAAGCAGGTGGGGGAGGACAGAGAGAGGAGGATGTCATAGTGCAACACAGAGATCTAGGGGGCATTCCAAAGCTTCTGTGCTTCCTGCATCAAGTTCCATGTAACAGTGGTTGCCATGGTAGCCACATCATATTGTACATAATGTGTATATAATGTTAATTAAAGACTTAGGAAACAAACCATGCAAAGATAATAATTGTCAATGTTATTCTTATAGCCTGATGCAGTAGCAAATGCAGGATATCTAGAGGGGGGATTCAAAATTCAGTCCACAGTCTCCCACTCTGCAGAACATTGGAGCAAGTGCGGGAGTCTGGGGGAGCGGTAGAAGAACCTAATAATGACCCTGGACATTGATGTACACATTGGTATTTTATACGCTGGATACTGTATGGGATACAGCATTTATATCTAACACTATAGATGGTCTATACTAGTATAGTCTGTTTCACACATATTAATAATATAAATAAGTGGTAATGACAAAGGTTAAACATCCCATAATAAATGCAAAACAGAATAGAATCAGTTCTGCACCCTCTAAGCTCATATTCTCCCACTTAATGATAAGGCTCCTGTCTCTTCTTCCTGGCGGCTGCTCTCTAGTCCAGTGCACTGACTGAGGACTCAGATCCACACACACAGCAAACTTGGTAGAAGAAGCTGCTACCACCGGTCATGTGCATCAGCTCCTCTCTGTCCCTTACACTGATGTGGCGGCAGCTCTAGTAATCCTATTATATACCATTGCTATTGTTGTTATAATTTGAGCCACTTGCCAGAGTATGGGGTTTCTGTTCAACTGGAAACCCCCACTGCATTCGCCTATGTGCCACATTGTTCATGTTATTAATCATAAGCTGCCTGCACATGTTTCTGTTACCTTACAGCTATCTAGCCCCACGCCATGCATACAACCTGTAATTTTGTGCAGTGATATAACATCTCCATCGAGCAGACAGTGGACATAGCCAGGAGTGCTGTGGAACTACAAATCCCAGCACATCTTGCTATAGGATGGTGTGGCATTCTAGGGCTATTTATCTGCGTTATGAATGTTTCTGATGACCAGTGGGGAAATTGTAATTAAAACTTATCATAATGGGTAATGTATGAGTAGTTAAGGACTGCTGGGAAGTAAATATACTGTACAGAACACTTGGTGCTGACTGTGGTCAGGAGTCATTATAAGAATAGACAGAGCAGGGATATTTCAGAATGGAAAATATTACTGTAACCATCACTTATAGAGGCGCAGATGGCTTCAGCCTGGTTTCTGCTGGGATTCCACCTCCGCTCAGCTGTCTGTAGTGATGGGAAACGACGCTCCGGCATTTGTATTCTCCTACTTGTAATGTGCATATGGGAGGGGTCCTACTAAGCCCCTCCCATAGAATTCTCACAGGACCTCAATGGCCGCTGGGCCCTAGCTAAGAGCCTAGGCGGCCTAACAGATCATCTGGGCTATTTATCAATACTAGGAGAAAGGCTTGTACTATCACTGTTCATCACAGTGATAGAAAACCTCCTATCACCTTCATTTATCAACAGAATACCTCCAAGGTGACTAAGCAGTTCTCATATGCTTGGCGATAAGTCCAATCGCATCGGTGACCCAACTAGGAAGGACAGACAAAAAGCCTTTTTTTCGCCAATATGTGATCAAGCCTGGGGCCCGCTGAGGTGTAGAAAAGTCCTATTGCCCTTTGAAAAATAGACTGCATGAGATTACAGGGAGAGCAAGAGGAAAACATCTCTTAAATGAAATTTTGGCGACAGAGAAATAAGCAGAGGAAATGTAAGAGTTTCCGCTAAAGGGATTATCCGGCGCTATAATGAATCACACACTGAATCCAGACTGGAAGTTACTGGTTATTACTAATTCAATAAACATGTTGATACAAGGCAGCTTCTTACTCCTAAATATCCGTCGCTCTCTTCATTCTTTGTCCTTACATCTTTCTTCCATCTGTTTTTTATTAACCTCCCCCTCCCTCTCTCTCTCTCTCTCTCTCCCTCCTTCTCTCCCAATTTAGCATGCTGCATGCTCTTGTCTATCTCTGGTGGCCCCTATAAGTTTACAAGTGGGCTCATTTGAGGGCCTGGTTATCATTTAATATTTACAGATAATCCTCTAAAAAAACCCATCCTCAGTAGATTCCTGCAAAACAGCGGGGTTTCCTATAGTGACGCAAACGCTAATGCGAATTGCGCAGCGGACTACCGGTAGTTATTGAGACAATGAAGAAAGCTTATCAGCCTGCAATTATAGCCCATTATCACGTGACCCTGTGGGCACTGGGCTCCCCACTGCAGGGGCCTTGGTTTTGCATCTTGAGGGCATACCATTGGCTGTCCCAGGAGACTATACAAAATGGTTTTGAATATTTTGCCCACCTAATACCCAGTTTCCCTCAATTCATCCACACCTGCCTCCAGAAATGGGAATTCCTTCTCATTCAAAAAATACCGTTTACATACAACAACTGACCCTTTTGACCTCAGCAGGCTGACCTAATTTGTCACTTTATGGTAACATTTGGCATAATCTGGCTTTACATAAGAAAGTCCCTCCCAAAATACAGTCCTCCAGAGAACACAATCTGCTGCCGGAACTAATTCATGTCTGTAATGACAGGGAGGCGCCGGTATAACGCATCCCTGAGGTGACGAGCCACTGAGGGGACCAGCTTTGATCCTGCTCTCTGTTCTTATTATGATACTGGAAGAGCTTTTATTGAGGCTGCTCCATGTTTCTGCTTTTGAAGTTTATGCGTGAATGGGAGCGTGTCGGAGCGATTCATCTCTGGGTCCCAAAGGTGGCGACGGCGTCATCTAACCATTGTAACCTATTCTAACCTGCGGCCGCTGCAGCCTGCCCCGCAAATGGTCCGGATACACCCGCAACTCTCCGCCACCACCCCAGCAATGGCGAGTCACCACCCCATCAGCTTTTAGATTGTAGCCGAGCATGCGTAGTTTGCCAGAAATCGCGATCGGCTGTTTTTCGGTAATTTGCGGCCAGAACTGAATGAGGCCACAGTCTGCAACATGGCAGGTAGGGGCTGATTGGCTGGTACTTTATTTCTCTCCACTTTGTATCCCTCCAAAGCTTAATAAATAGATCTCTTATATACTATGTAGTGTAAGGTAACTAATAGGCACCAAGCACCGACCCCCCCATTGACTCCCTATTGACTCCCATGCATTCTTTGTTCAAGAGTATAGTATTAGATGGTGTCCGGATGATAGGTCTATAGTGTCTACGTCAACAGTCAATAAGTCGACATCAAAAGGTAGGCATGCACTATGTCGACATTGACAAAAGGTTGACATGCACTTGGTCGACATAAATAAAAGGTCAAAGCAATTAAAGGGTCAATGCAAAAATGGTCAACACATGAAAATGACGACATGAGTTTTTCACAGTTTTTTCTTCCGTATGACTTTTTCATGCTCACGATCCACAGGGACTATGACTGAGAATGGTAAGTGAGGGGAGCAAGGCACCATGCCCGAGGGTATGTGCTACACTAATTAAGGGCCTGTGTCGACAGGTGTGTCGACACTGTCACAAAAACCCATAGAAAACTCATACCTACCTTTACACATGTCAACATGCGCAATGAAACCAACCTGGGACGGAAGTCCAAAAGTGGGCACGACCGCCAAGAAGTGGAATTAACACATCGGGTGGCCACACTGCGCCGCGGCCACGGTTAGCACCATACAGTCCCCCAGATCACCCGCTTGTCACTCCCACCAATGAGCACAGAAAGACAAGAGACAGACAGTTTTATAGCTTTTATATACAGTACGCAGGTGACCTATATGTACAAAACACGTATCTGCCAGGCTCCTAGCTTCACTGTGTAACCCATCCGCTGCCAGGAGAACCCTACAACCGCCATTGTAGGATCTGTTCTGGGACCGACGGGTTAACGATACATTCGCTTGTGTAATCAACGGCATTCAATGTTCATCCATAAAATATTCCTCGGCTTCACACCGTTTATCTAGCGCTTTACGTCTCTATAATCCTGAAGCGTTACATCTGAGCGAGTGTCTCTAAGGCAATGCCGCAAATCGTTCTGCGGTTTTTAATCTACCTCCGATTGTCAGGCGCTCGGCTGATGTGTCACCCCAGTAACATTTAGCATTGTCCTTTATTCCCAATGCCGTCACCTGAAATCGCAGGAACTACGCTACCCAGTGATAGGACAGATAATCAGTAGCGACAGGGTCTCGCCCAACATTAACCCATCGATTCCCTCTCCCGCAGAGATCAATCTCTCTGTAATACTTTGCCAATGCGGCAGCGATAACTGAGGGACAGGAACCATCTGCCAATACAATAAATATTCTGCAACGCATCTTATAAAAGTGCAGTTGCCCACGGTCCCTAATTTCAAGGATAATGCCAGATGTGTCCCTGCACAATCCTTTTCCTAGGATTTCGATACAATTCTTACCATCAATCCATATTCTGTGGGGTTTATAAACCGAGAATGGAGTAAAATATACATCGTAATAAGATTCAGTAAGCAGGACGTGATGGGACTTGTAGTACTCCAATGTGCATGGAGACAGGGCTTAGATAGGCTCCCAGACTCTGCCGCAATAAGTCCCTGGAAATACATTTAAGTATGTTAAATATAGTATAATATGTCTTCCGCTGGACTATTTGCATCATGTTAATAAACTGAAATAGCGGTGGGGCAATTCTCTGCAACCTATATGCTAATATCCTGCGCCCCTTGTGTAGTAATTGGGGTGGGGGGGCTACTCTCTACCAACCCCCTTATGAGAACGCAACTGCCCCTGTCTCCAGATCAGTGGGAACTCAAGTGCACCAATCTGTGCGAACAGAATTCTGGCCTCTAGAGTCCTCTACTGAAGCCCCTACATGATTACTACGCAAGGTGCTGGAAATAAAGTAAAAGTGTTATGTATATCTGGGAAATAGCCCTTTTCTATACCCCAGTAATATACTGTAGGGCAGGCATGTCCAAAGTCCGGCCTGGGGGCCAATTGCGGCCCGTGCCATCATTTTAAGTGGCCCAGCCAGAAGAGGGCGGAGCATCAGATGCAGGATGCACAGGACACTAAAGATGGGGTCCCAGCGAGCGCGCCTTTACCTTGGTGTCTGCAGCAGTGAGGAGGTGCCGGCAGCCACAGTGAGATGTGTTTGGCGGCTTTCGGGTGAGTGCGCGTCAAACCCCTGGACATTCAGAGAAGGGGGGGGGGGGGCAAGCTACGGGACAGAGTTAATGGGTGCAGAGTGGGGAACATACAGTGAATGGGGGGCATACAGTGAAGGAGGGGCAGGCTGGGGGACATACAGAGGAGGATGGTCAGGCAGGGGAATATAATGTGAAGGGGGTAGAGTGGAGGACATACAGTGAATGGGGGCAGGCAGGGGAATATACAGTGAAGGGGCAGGCTGGGGGACATACAGTGAATGGGGGCACACTGGGGGACATACAGTGAATGGGGGCACACTGGGGGACATACAGTGAATGGGGGCACGCTGGGGGACATACAGTGAATGGGGGCACGCTGGGGGACATAAAGTGAATGGGGGCAGAGTGGGGGACCATTCTGATGTGATTAATGATTCAAAGAATGTCAGGCTGAATGGTCGGCCCCCACACATTTTCACCTCACCAAATCTGGCCCTCATCGCAAAAAGTTTGGACACCCCTGCTGTAGGGCGACTCTGCAGACTCTGAAAATCTCTTTGCCTTTCTATAATAGATTTATTTCTATATGATGTATGTGTGCCTATGTACTACAGTGACAGCGCTGGCTGCAGGGGACAAGCGCGGGATGTGGGGGCTGGAGTGAGACCCCCAGTCGCTCGTTTCATACATTCACTTTGCTTGGGGTAAATCTGCCGCTTGTACAAGCTTATTTCTATAAATAGGGGGTCACCATGTTCCGTACAGGGCGGCTCTGGGCCTAGGAATCTCTCAGTGTAATCGTGATTCTTTGGAGCCTATAGAATGACTGTGATCCCATCATCATAACACCCGTATCGCTTTAAACCGCTGTAGCCACTGGCTTAGGATGGCGGCATGTTTTGCGCTTGATTTTTTTTTACATTTGCCCGCGCCTTCTACTCCTGTGGCAAAGCGGTTAGCGCCCACCTCCCGTGAACAGCGGGCAGGGGGGTGGAGGAAAGAAGTTTGTGGCTTGATTTGCAAAAAGTGGCAACATTTGCAAAAAGTGGGCACACAGGGACCCGTCAGTGGCTCATTATACTTTTAAAGTTCAGGCTCCGTCCTTTTAATTTCAAACAGCATACCCCCCCCCCCCTCCCCCAAATGTCTGACGGATCGCGGCCTAGACTCCAATTTTCATGTCCACGTCCTGTGTGTTCCTTATGTCCTGCTGCGTCACGGCATCCTCTCCATGGTTGCTGGACTGGTCCTGAGATACCAACTGTACCATCTCCTGGGACTTGACCGTGTCGCCATTTTGCTCCATGACGACGCCATCTTCCAGGCACCCTTTGTTGCCGTTTATGATCAATTTCTTCTTATGGCCGCATCTGAGGAAAATACAGCATTAGTCAGCGGTGGAAATAATAACAATGGCAAAATGCACCCCCTCATCCGCTCGCTGACAGCGGCCATTTCGTGGTATCAACCAATATCCATGAGAGTGCGCCTCATCATTATCAACTAGTAATGTCTTTGCGGCTTGAGGCACGGAACACCTCATGGCTTAGTGATAGTACTAGTTTGGATTGGTGCCTCTTAATAATTGCATTCACTCTGCAGGGATGACATCTACATTTTTAGAAAAAAAACGTCCCTTACATACTGTGCAGCTGCCATTTTCTTGGCAACTACTGGAGATGTTGTTCATATCAGCCAATTAAATTATATTATCTTCTAAAAGGTGCATGAATGTGATTGCTAAGGAAACATCTCCACGTCTCTATAAACCGACACTTTAGCATGCCCTCCAAGACCCATTCCATTAGGTACAAAATGCTCTGTTCCTGGACTTCCCTGCCAAGGGCAGTTACAGAGGTTGGACCCGAGCACAGTCCAAAATTCAAATATGGGGGTCACATAAACTGCCAGTGTGTCCAGGACAGTGATGTTCGGAGTGACATTAGGTGTGACTCCCCTTTTTGAATATTGGACTGTGCTGCAGCCCCACCTCTGCAACTGCCACTGGTAAGGAAGTCCAGAAACAGAGCATTTTGTACCTAATGGAATGTTCCATGTTGGAGGGTATGCTTTAGTAAATATATGTACTCTCATCCTGTGCGTAAAACAATCCGCAATTCCCTGACTACCTAGCAAAAATGAGCAATCAGCAATCAGTCTCAACCGAGAACCATTCTAAGGATGTCAGCAGCACAGAGTATTTAAATGATCTCAAAGTGATCTTAAAATAATGTGGTGTCAATTAATACCTTTACATCATTTATTTATATCCCACTTGTGTCCCACAGACGATCTGCCGACTGTCGCATACTTAATGTTGCAGAATATTGGCTTGAAGTAACATTTAATCATTTCGCCCTGTATGTTTACCACAGGTGAGACAATCACATGAAAGGGCTAATTATCACTGGGAAGGGGCGACGCAGAACCAAGCAGCTTCTCCCAGGGCGTAATTAACTGTTTGAAGGCACCCGAAATAAATCGTCCCTCCTAATTAGTACTTGTACTGTAATAGGCCAATAAAAGTTCATTTTACTTTGGAACTTGCTGCTGTTCCGGCTGTGTCATAGAACTGATGCTCCATAATGGTGAGTCCCATCTGTCAGTCTGCGGGAGCCCCGGCCCTATATCTCCCAGTTTCTGCCTTGTGAACGCACCGCGGCTTTTTCTTTGCAAACAGTTCAGACGACCGCGTGGTCACCGCATACTTGCCTACCTGACCCTCTCCATGCGGGAGAACATGCTCTGTTTCTGGACTTCCCTGGTAATGTATGATTGCCATCACCTGTGGGGAGCTAGGTAAAGGTGTCACCACAGGTGCTGGAAATCATACATTACCAAGGAAGTCCAGAAACAGAGCATTTTCTCCCGCATGGAGAGGGTCAGGTAGGCAAGTATGGGTCACCGCCCAGGACCACCAATGTCTGTGCGCCCCCAGATCTTCTGCAAGCGACTCCATACGCAATATCGGCCTCTGGTATACTCCGTGGTGCGTGTGCGGCTTTACGGCTTTTCTGCGCAGCATAAAAAAAAAAAAAATCGCTCAGCGGTTCTAACATCGGAATTACGTCCAGCTCTAAATCAGTATCCAGATGATAAGTCTACAAATGTATAGGTCAACAGTCAATTGTGGAAATTTACTAAGATGGGAGTTCGATGTCACATGGGACATTGCTATGGGCAACCAATCAGATCCTATCTATTATCTTCTAGAAGGTGCTAAATAAATAATAAGAAGTAGATTCTGATTGGTTGCCCATAGCAACATCCCATGTAAAATACAACTCAGATTTTAGTACATTTTCCCCAATAAGCCAACATCAAAAGGTCAACGTTGACATTGCCAAATTTTCGCCTTGCACTAGGTCGACAACGACAAATTGGTGTTGTGCACTAGGTCAACGTTGAGAAAAGGTCGACACAAGCAAACGGTCGACACACAGAAAGGTCAACATGATGGGTTTTTTTTACATTTTTTTGCTTTTCCATCCAGGTGGGCACAGTAAAGTGCCCCATACAGAGGGTATGCATAATGGGGTCCAAGTGCTCAGGAGTCGATATGGACATCATTTTTTTTTTTTTTAACTCATGTTGACCTTTTCATTTGTCAAACGTTTCCATGTCCAGCTCGTGCATGTTGACCTTTGATGTTGACCTGTTGACCTCTACGCTGTCTATCCTATGATCCTGTACATATCCATTCCCTCTAAAACAGTTCCAATGTGAGCACTTTATAATATACAGCAGGAAGCAGAGCCGAATTTCCCATTAGGCACGTGAGGCACCGGCCTAGGGGCGGCACATGTTTGGGGGCGGCACTTGGATGCCTGTGATAGTACTGTCAGCCCAAAATGTACCATTAACTGGAAAATATCCACTGTACTGTACTATATTCCATCTTAAATAGAGTGTAAATGGATAGGACATGCAGATACTGCCCCTATAAAATGTCCTACTTAGTAAACATTATTGTTGTGCCTAGGGGCGCCCTCATCCCTAAATCCGCCCCTGGCAGGAAGTCCCTATAATATAACAGTGACATCACTCCCCAACCAATATAATATTGCGCCCTGAAACCGACTTATTTTTTTCCTCCTATTACTGCGCAATTGTTTTACAGTCCCCGCTGCAATCCCTCAGAGTTGAACCAGGAGCTTTTACAAAGTCAGATCCCAGCTGCTGAGGAAACCCCCTCCTCCTTCCATGAGATACCCCCAGACTCCTGGGCTTCCTGCAATTCTACAGGAGGGGAATGTTTCCAATCAGGGCCGTGTGCATTGTACACATACCAGACCCAGGGTGACCGGCCTCATGGCCGCAGCCTCTGTTTCCACAGCAGCGATAAACTCCAGGTTCCTACGCAAAGCTGGTCTGCTCTTCATTCAGCCCAGATCTGGGGTTTAATAGGTTCCTGGTGACACGGGAAGAATTGCGCATTCCAGTGAACGCCACCCCATTCTCCATTTATTAATCGTTTATATAAAGAGAGGTGACTGCAGCCGGTGGATTGGCTACTTTCGGCTAATTGTGTAGAACGTGGTCCTATTGTGCTCCTGTCCACCACTGCCCACTTTTAGTATTACCCTAAACCAATGGCGTTTCCCTCGCTTCTCTAGGTTGATATAAGAGGTACCACTTACATTCTGCCAGCGTTGAGTGCGATGCAGACTGAGAAGATGAGCCCCAGGCACACCAGCGACACACACACTATCAGCCACTCTGTAAAGAAAGGAAGATCATCAGTATTTAGCAACACAAAGTCAGGGTCTGGAGAGGGCAGGTACGTTCCATGGTCTGGTTGTTAAACTGACAAATATATTTTAATTTAAGTCAAACAAATCAACATTCTAAAATATGTCAACCGAACAGACATTTCCTTTAACTGTCCGTCCCGCACTATATGGACAATAGCAGATTGCTGATTGGTTTCTTTGGTTTATGGTGTATTTACAATCATTTTCACAATGTCTGTTAAACACGGTGCTTCCTAAACTTTAATCTGGAGATTGGTGCCACAGAAAACTACCACAGGCCCAGGCCCAGGTCCAGGGGGGAGGTCAAATTCAGAAGGTCCATGACCATGCCCCTCAAAGCCTTAGCAGTGACCCTGGGCCTCACCAACAATTAGTGAATACCCTCCCCTCTCGATGCCTCTGGAGACCCATGGGAGGATAAAACATCCAAGAGAGATAAAGTCGAGAAGTTGCTATGGGCGACTTCTCTCTTGGAGGTTTTATACATTCCCCCCCATGGGTCTCAAACCAATCTTCAGTTTGGGAACCACCTTGGGAATGTTAAACAGACATTACTTGCACCCCGGCACTGCACCCTTCCAAATGGGATTCACCAACCAACCTCCAGCCCAACTGGGATAATGCCTTCTTGTAGAGTTGGACTGTGCTGCCTAAATCGGGAGGTATGCTGTGCCGGTAGAGCTATCTCACCTGGAACCGCCGCCCTCCTTCGCACTTTGTTCTGATTCGAGCCAGAAGATTCATCTGTTGATCCAGCACCCTCTTCACCCTCTTCGTTTTCATCTCTCAGCTTTTCTCCATCCATCGGATCTTCATGGGCATGTGTGTGGGTGTTGTCTGTAGGGTAAGTAGACGGGGCAAGATGACAAAGAAAGCCGGCGGCACTGTGACAATCTCATTCTGCTACAACACTTTACTACAGCGAGAGTCTCAATGCCAATATATGGGTAGCGGTCCTTTCATTCTCTAGAAACCAGGGAGTCATGTACCATGTCATTTATCTACACCCTAAGAACCAGCGAGGTCACCTGAATTCAGGGTTTCTTCACAAACAAGTGCAGTATAATTACCCCTAGTAAGGGGATAACTACCCAAGCTAGCAGGGGTAACCTACTTGATGTAGCAGCCTTGTGTGCCGATGCTTGTTCACAACCTACTCTGCGGTGTTTGTGGTCATCAAGTAAGTACGAGTCCTATGAACTTTCCCTTAGAGAACCCTAATACTGTCCCTAAATCCATGACATGTCTGCAGTTGGCAGCAATGAAATAGGGAACCAATCCGGATTTGTATGTCACAGAGGTTGGGGGAGACTTGCCATTGTTCTGGTTGACATTGTGGAAGGTCTACAAAATTTGGGGGCTATGACCAGTAATCAGATCCCTTACTTATGTGCTTTAGTCATAGTCTGGAGATATATAAAGCAAAACCAAAGAATCCAGGTGCTGGTGGTGGCTAGTACACCAACCCAGGACCGGTCAAATCCTGAAAATGTCTCTTCATACATCACCTGGAGACCAGGTATAAATAGGAGGGTATTTCCGAAGGGCTTTGCCTGAGAGTTTTAGTTGCTTCCCCAATGATGACAATATCAGATTCCAACGCTGAGCATATTAAGCTGACAGATAATATTCCATCTCCCAAAACCAATGAACCGGTATATTATAGTATGCATACTCACCTTTCACAAACAGAAACTTATACAGTTAAATTAATAAAAAGAAGAAAACATACAAAAAGTCCAAAGACCAATACGAAGAGACACCAGGGACACCGGGGACAGGACACCACAGACGTCTAGGAACAGATGTAGACTACTGAGACTATATACAGTCGTGGACCTTATACTAATACCCAAGGCCGGGCACCCTCCTACCATGGATGGAAGCTGAATCCTGGTGAATAGAAGGATCTGTAGGTGCCGCAATGTCATCTTCTGGATCGGTCGAATGAACTGGGATCAGATCATCGGGGTTAGTATTGCTGACATATACAACACTGCCGTCATTACTAATATAGGAATCCTTTATGTCTCCGTCTTCGCTCGCTCCCGGGTGATCACCTGAGTGATCAGGCTGCTCAGTGTCTGTCTCAGGCTCCGCGGTACCATTCTCCAATTTATTCCCTTGCTCAGGATTTGCGGAACTTATGTCGAGCCCAGGGTGAGTGTCACTCACGTTAATGGACTCAGTATCATTGAAGGCTCCTAACATGCAGGAAGAGAGTAAGGAAGGACTTGCTAAGTAATAGGTCATCCCTAGAGACATGTAGGGTTGCAATTTCCATAACATGCGCCTGTCACCCGCACACAGTGCACAATGCAGCCAGGTCCCCTGAGACAAACTTAGGCACTTCCTGTGGCATGCAACGGAGTGCAGCCATTTTGCGGCATGACGAGAGAAGCCTGTGCTCACAAAATGGCTGCCTGCTCTGTGTGTAAGTGACAAGTGCACTCTTCAGGCAGACAAAACAGTGGAATGCAATGGTGTCACATTTCTATGAATAAGCCTGTCCTCTTCAGCATGTTGGCTTCCGACCCGGCAGGCAGGGAGTTGCCAACATACATGTACTGTAGACTGAGCAGAAGGCTGGAGTTCGGATACACTCGCCACAAGGCTATGGAGGAAGCGCTGCAGCGCATTTCGCTGTGGTGGATTCTAGTAATTTTACATAAGCTGAGGGTTCACTATATGGTTTCCCATAATTACTATCGCTACCAGCAACTGGAGTTAGTTCTACGTTTTTTTTTTTTTTTTTTTAGACAAACCTTCCTCTTCGGTCGGATCGTAGGACTGAACGCTCTTATTGCTGTAATCATACTGCTCGCAGTTCTTGTCGGTGGTCTCTGCAGGAAAACACAACAATGTCAGCATAGACGCAATAGGTATATCATTATATATATAAAATAATGAATGAGTATAGGCCTCATCCTGTATGCAGGTGGTTACTAGTGCACGATAATCCGACTCTTCAGTGGGCGCATTATAGAAGGGCCGCCGGTATAGGAAGATGCGGCCAGACAGAGAGACTGCCCCTGCCACCGAAACGGTCCAATAAATCGACATTAAAAGCCATAGTCAATAAGTTGACTCCAAATAGTTGACATGCAAAAGGACAACGGGGTCAAAAAGGAGACATGTAAAAAAGTAGACTCTATGAAAGGTTTTCAGGTACATACGGTCAACAAGAAAATGCTCGACACGAAAATAATCGACACTGGGTTTTTTTGGTGTTATTTTGTAAGCTCCTACTTATCTGACCAAATTAGTGGAAGCGTAAGCCCTCACCAGCTCACTGCGCTCACCGCACTTCCGGTACGTTTGAGAATATGGAAAAAAAGTTTAAAAAAAACTTGCGTTGACCATCTGTCCTGTTGACCTTTTGAACCTGCATAACTTTTTCCCTTCGACCTTTTGACCCTGTTGACCTTTTTCAAGCAGACCATTCGGGGACCTTCTGACTGTATATGTTTTTACTGCAGCTCTATTAAGCCGATACCTCCCGTCACGGGGCTGGTGCAATTATTGTCAGCTGCAACAAATGGCGGCATCTAAGGACGCATCAATCGGAATTACATAGTGCGCAGACGCCAGATGTGGGCTCCACACTTCTGTATAGGAACTTAATTTTAGATATTAGAACTCCAAGAGGTCAAAAGGTTGCACTTGCAGTGAATTGGGCGGGTCGGGGTGCGCCTGCTAAGGGATGGCGGATGAGGCATGCTAATGTGTAATTATAGCACTGAAGTGTGATATGCTCCTGTCAGGATAAGGTTATTTCCAGTGGCGGATTCAGAGGGGGAGCCTGTAGCACAGTCCAAAATTCAAATAGGGGAGCTACACCTACTGCCAGTAAGTCATTTTGGAATGGCAGTTGGTGGCAGTTGCTGTGCCTCCCCTGTGTGATTTTGAACTGTGCTGCAATGCCCCCCCCCCCCCCACACACACTTTTTCGGAGACACTGGAAAACCGCAAACTGTCCCTATAATGTGCATTATATCTCTTCTATATCTAGATGCAAATTACTTGGTTTAATTATAATAAGATTATGCAGGAGTCCCCTATACTACAGGAATAATGTAAGATATAATATTAAAGTAAATACACCATTCAGTAAACCCCATGTTAGAAGTTTATATCCCAGATGTGGGACATACTGTAGTACCCACAATCTGACATTATTTCCGTAGCGTTGCATACAGACAGCAGTCAGGTAGGAGTAGTGCTGGGGCTGCGACCCGAAGTGTTTCAGCTTTTGATGTGAATAATGTGCTGCAGCTTCCTGAGAACTAAGTAGGCCTGGCGTGAAGCGATAGAGAGCCGCAGACTGTAGTTCTATGTGCAACTATCAAGATGAGCTGGTTGTGTTAGTGGCAACTGGTAGTTGTAGGGTTATGTGGAGCCCCAGAAGTTCTGTTTGCCACCACCCGTGCTAGACTGAAGGGTCTATTTATGAAGCTGAGAAAAGCCCTTTCACTGGCATTTCACCATACATTTTACTAAAAGGTTAACGCTGATGACTGCCTTTCCCATAGTGGAGCAGACATAAAGACCAGATGGACCTAGCAATATCACTGGCCACCAGCCACAGGGTGCATTGGGGCACGGTATGTATGGTGATCAGCAGGGGCGAATTTAGGGGCCAGGCCGCCCCTAGGCACAACATTTTTGTGTCCCCTCCCCCTATTTTAATGTAATCATATATGCATATATATTGTTATTTAAATATTTCATAAAAATGTAACTGTAGCCCACCTTAATATTTTTTTAAGCACTCTGGACTGCTCACTGTACCCGGAGGGAGGGAGGCACTTATTAGTACAGTGATTAGCACAGTGTCTCCGTCAGTCTCTCACCGGCTCACACACTGCGACTGACAGCGCAGGGAGGATCTGTGCGCCGGTCAGCTCAGCTGCTGGATATACAGCAGCCAATAGACTGTGTATGTGTAGACTAGCCAATGGGCCGGAGCCGACAGCAGTGAGCCTGAGCCATTTCCAGACGCGCAGGAGGACCGTCGGACCCAGCCATTGAGCGGTGATGTAATGTGCATGGCAGAGTGGGTGGGCAGTGGCTAGTGACGAGCGGTGCTGCCGCCGACATATGATAATTCATGTCTGCGGCGGCGGCGCTCGTCACTCGCCGCTGCCCACCCGCTCTGCCATGCTGCTATTTAACAGAATGTCAGCCTGCCTGCCGCCCTTAATTGGTGCCGCCCTGAGGCCGGTGCCTCACGGGCCTAGGCACAAATCCGTCCCTGGTGATCAGACATGAGTTACCACCAGCCCCTGACAGTGGACATCAGCCAAGTATTACACAAATCCCATCACTGTACATAAGATACATTACTGACCTGTGGCACTGTAGCAGTAGACATCATACTGAGAAGTGGAATTAGAGTGGATTACAATGACACCAACGTAATTGGCAGCACATTTGGGATTCGGTGTGATACGGGGGATGAGAACGGTGCTGTTATGCACCCAGCCATATCTGCAAAGAGAGGCGACACTTAAAACCTGGAAAAATTGTGGTATAAAAAAGTGATCTGCAGGTTTATTCCAAATGCCAACACTTGTTTTCATGCACAGGAGGAGACACTTTAGTGCTGCGGTCGTTATTGAGACACAGTAATAGATACTGTAGTGCTGCAGTGGCCAATGAGACACAGTAAGGGACACTGTAGTGCTACGGTGGCAACTGAGACACAGTAAAAGATACTGTAGTGCTGCGGTGGCCACTGAGACCAGTGGCGTAACTACCTATTATGCGCCCCCCTCGCCGCAAAATTTTCGGCGCACCATCCCCCCCTTAAGGGACACTGTAGCGCTGCAGTGGTCAATGAGACACCAGGAGAGAACAGTAGTATATAAAGCTGCACTGTGGCTCCAACGTTCTCCCCAGACTAATACGTAGCATCAGAAAATAAAGCAAAAGGGTAGAACTTTACCTGCAAGTCTCAAAGCCAACTCCATGCGCCACATGCACCTGCTCCTTGGTCGCTATGTTGGCGTCTAGATCAGTACACGCTTTTATGGCGTCATCATACAGTAGACTGTATCTGGTTTCTAGCTCCACATGGAAAACTCCCTGGAATCGACAGCTGATCGCTGAAATATAAAGCACATGGTTTAGACCAATCAATCATCAGACTCAGCGGGCGATTTAGAGAGGAATTGTCAGTATTGAAACAGCAGTATATGCACCAGGAGAGAACAGCAGTATATTGCACCAGGAGAGAACAGCGGTATATTGCACTAGGAGAGGACAGCGGTATATTGCACCAGGAGAGAACAGCGGTATATTGCACCAGGAGAGATCAGCGGTATATTGCACCAGGAGAGAACAGCGGTATATTGCACCAGGAGAGAACAGCGGTATATTGCACCAGGAGAGAACAGCGGTATATTGCACCAGGAGAGAACGGTATATGCACCTTCCCCAGGGATGTACTGTACCCTTGGTGTACCTGGGTTGCACATGTACCCCAAGCTGTATCTATACTGCACGCATACCCCAGGGCTGCACTAAGGAAAGGGTTGCCTACCTGACCCTCTCCTTCAGGGAAAAAATGCTCCGTTCCTGGGCTTCCCTGGTAATGTAGGATTACATAAGGGGTTCCTCCGCAGGCTTTGAATGGATGTTTATGCGAAACATCCATTAGCAGCCAGTGCATGCGACACACGCTGCGAGGGGGGCAAGGCCACCATACGCAAGGTGGGTTTTGGTGGACTCGCAAGGCTGCGAATTTGCAACCTTGCGAATCAACCGGAATAACCCCCAAAGACATTGGTATTAGACTCTGAGGATGGCTCCAAACCTGGCGTTTCCATACCGTCCTCGCGTGACCAGTAGTACACCGGTCACACCCAGACACACCTACTCTCCCGGAATGGCCGGGAGGCTCCTGAATCGTAGGTGGTGCTTCTGCCCAGAAAAATATTCAAGATGCCTGCAGTTACCCGCCTGGGTAAAGTCGGTGTTCCGGCCTGTCCATGGCTCGGTTTGCGACAATGCAGTCCCCCCCCCCTCCCACCCCCCCTTATCCCCCCCACACACATAGGGACAAAGATAAAGGCTGCACTGACCAGCATTGCTGGGGGAGCTTCAGACCTTTATTCCCCTGTTGAATTAACCGTTTATTTTGGGGTTCCGTTTTCACAGCTAACCCTGTATGTTCCATCAGAATGTCACTATACTGTACAGAGCAACAGCTGCTTATTGGTGAGATCATGTTCCAGATGGGACATCGCTTATGTGGGAAGGAGAATTCTCCCTCTACAGCCAACAAAGTGCGAGGTCCTGGTGAGCTATCTGCGCACTGCGCCACGTCTCTGACCATACTGTCCGGGGCTCGTGGCTGCACAGTCCTAATATAAACCTGGGGGCATTATGGCCAGCTAACCTGAAATACTGTATAAGTAGGGATCACAGCAGCAAATTATCATAGGACCACTATCAGCAGTGTAAGAACTGGGCACTGTAAATTACATTTACTTTATGCTGTGCTTGATATGGCAGCGGTAGCATATGTGCCTGGCTTACGCTAATTGTTTGTCACAGCAGGGCCAGAGTAACATATAGGCACAATGGGCACTACAATTGGGCAGTGGTCACAGAATCCTCTACCGGCCTCCCAGCCTGCAGCCAGACAGTGAATGACTGCCAGCATGCTGATTGGTGGATGGCTGGAGCTATCCTCCAATCAGAGTGCAGCATTCTCTACCTGCCTCCCAGCCTGTGGCCACACAGTGAATGGCTGTCAGCATGCTGATTGGTGGATGGCTGGAGCTATCCACCAATTAGAGTGCAGCATTCTCTTCCTGCCTCCCAGCCTGTGGCTACACAGTGAATGGCTGTCAGCATGCTGATTGGTGGATGGCTGGAGCTATCCACCAATCAGAGTGCAACATTCTCTTCCTCCCTCCCAGTCTGTGGCCACACAGTGAATGGCTGTCAGCATGCTGATTGGTGGATGGCTGGAGCTATCCACCAATCAGAGTGCAGCATTCTCTTCCTGCCTCCCAGCCTGTGGCCACACAGTGAATGGCTGTCAGCATGCTGATTGGTGTATGGCTAGGGATATGGACCTGGAGTATAGGGCTTTATGTGCATAGTAACAAGAGATCCAGGGTAAGTATAAAAGGACTAAATAGTTATTTTGTATGAGGCGTTGAACACGCGTCGGCGTAACAACATCCAGCGTCTGGTTATGTTCAGCCCTTTAATTACAGACACAGACCGGGTGACGACTAGGTGTACATGTTGTTCAGCGCAGAACGTTGTGTAATCAGATTTTATCAGACAATTTTGGATTATTCATTAAACCCTAATAATGCAGACGAGAAAAACGATTCTCAGAACCAATAAATGCTGCAATCACTGTATTGTTCTAGCTGCTTGTGCTCCAAACAATCATCATTTGCCAATTCATTCTTCCAGATGATATATTTTGCCCTCCCCCTGGCGTATCCTGGGTATAGCAACCAGCAATCTTCTGATCAATCCCCAGTTTGACTTCTGATCTTTCTTTTCTTCCAGACGCCTTTAAGGACTAATTAACGTTATTCATTCTGTTTGTTGCTATAACCCCTCTCCGGCTGGAATCTCCTCTGCCCAACCGGCGCCAACAGTTCTAGCAAACGTCAGCACGGTTGGCATAGTGTTCAGCACAGGTCTGTTTGAGGAATGCGTCATCCAGGGCACAGGGTCTCAGCAACATCGCACATCAAACACACTGCGGCCTTGGCGCATTCGCTTATACAGTATATAGATATATCTATATTACAACACATAATTGCAAAGGGTGCGGTATAGAGGTAATTAGACAGTCAGCATAGTCGACATGCATTAGGTGGAAATGGAAAGATATGTGAAAGAACTAAAAACTTGTGCCGACTTGGTTCGTCGACCACTGTTGAGGTACCCACAGGTACATAAACACAGGTCGCCTTTTGACTGTCGACCTAGACAATGTCGAACTAATGACCTGTCGAACTAACGACCTGTCGAACTAATGACCTGTCGAACTAACGACCTGTCGAACTAATGACCTTTGGACCTAAAAATGTGACAACCTTTTCCTGTGTCGACCTAGACCCATGTCGACCTAATGGTGTCGACCTAATGACTGTCGACCATCATGCTGTAGACCGTATCCCAAAGAAACAAATATAATACACAAGCAAGAAACACATGTAACAGCCTTTACATAACATGAACGTAGGGAAACGATCCCATGAATCCTGCAGTTAGGTCCCTGATTAATTGTACATAGCGCTAATTGCTACATGATGCAGACAGATGCTCAGCGTTACCTGCGCACTGTGTACACGGCAGTCTGGGGGACTCGCTATTGATTAGACCACTGTAACCTATTTACCACAAACTGATCACAATGCAACCAAGCAATAATATTATTGCAACAATCTATTCCTACACCTGTCCACCAGCTAGGTGGTCTAGGAAATGTGACAGTTAGTAATGACTGCACCTGTGCACCAGCTGGTTCTGGGAAATGTGACAGTAATGACTGCACCTGTGCACCAGCTAGGTGGGCAGGGAAATGGGACAGTAATGACTGCACTATTTTAGGAGGTTTGGGAAATGTGACAGTTAGTAATGACTGCACTTGTGCACCAGCTAGGAGGGCTGGGAAATGTGACAGTTAGTAATGACTGCACCTGTACACCAGCTAGGAGGGATGGGGAATGTGAGTTAGTAATGATTGCACCTGTGCACCAGCTAGGTGGTCTGGGGAATGTGACAGTAATGATTGCCCCTGTGCACCAGCTAGGGGGTCTGGGGAAGGTGACAGTTAGTAATGACTGCACCTGTGCACCAGCTATGATGTCTTGGAAATGTGACAGTTAGTAATGACTGCACCTGTGTACCAGTTAGGAGATCTGGGGAATGTGACAGTTAGTGATGACTGCACCTGGGCACCAGCTAAGTGGTCTGGGAAATGTGACAGTAATGACTACACCTGTGCACCATCTAGGAGGGCTGGGAAATGTGATAGTTAGTAATGTCTACTCCTGTGCACCAGCTAGGTGGCCTGGGAAATGTGACAGTCAGGGCGGAGGGCGGAAGATGGAGCAGGTGTGGGGACACCTTGATGATATGGAGGTGAGCGGTAAGGTAACTGCCCCCCAACTTCGCGGCCGCCACGGCATCGACCCCCCCCCCGCCACCCGTGGAGTGTCTCATCAATCACTGAGTGCACTGTCTCCTGCGGGGGGGAGCACGCCTGGGGCGCTCTGGCGGCCTGCACCGTCCCTGGTGACAGTTAGTAATGACTGCACCTGTGCACCAGCTTGGTGGTTGGGAAATGTGACAATAAGTAATGACTACTCATGTGCACCAGCTAGGTGGTCTGGAAAACATGGACTGTTAGTAGATCTCGAGGACTGGTTTGGCCAGCCCAGTCATAGACTGTAAGTAAATTCTGTGCATTGCAAATGTACAAGCGCAGCAGGGAATGGCGTCCGTGAGAAGGCGCAGAACACAAAGATTACAACACGATAACCGTGCAGCCCTGCGCGTCGCTTTGTGGATCTAACACCTGATTACACAATCGCTGCTTCTAAGCAAATCTATTCAACTTAACGTTGCATCAAAATGTATCTCTGGTTTGCGGTTTGCAGGAAATGTTCCGCTCGGAACGTTCTGTAGCACATCTGCTAGGAGACGGTTGCTATGCTGTGTATCCTGAGACAGTACAGACTGTCAGCTCATTAATTGTGGGGTACTCTTCTCTTCGGCGCTTGTAAATGAATTGTTATTTTTATCTTCTTCAGTCTCTGTGGAATAAAACAAACTTAAAAATGTTTCTGGCCAGAGTACAGCCGTCCGAGACGCATTCATGGAGCCAAGAGAGCACGGTCCTTTCATGGACACAACCAACGTGGCCTAGTCGATGACACCACACACATACACACACACACACACACACACACATTTTGCATTTAGGAACATTGAATAAAATATGCTGCTATGGGTCACTCTCATATACCCAAATCTCTGCAAGGTTGGGTTTGGGGGTGCGACGTGAAATTAAAATATTTGGGCATTTCCGTATCTGGTTGACGCTGGTATGGCCCAGTCTGCAGCTCTGCCCCTCCTACAGGGTAACGTGAGTCACAGATATTACATTAGTGTGCAGATGCCGGTCAGCAGCAGCCAGATGGATGACAGTGATGAGCTCACCCATCTACATTGGGAACCTTCCTCTCTCTGCAGTGAGCTAGGTAATGGTGATACATATACTGTGGTGCTTGTCAGCCGGATTGCAGCAATACATGTGTCTATGTATAGGACACAATACAGTGTGGGATGCTCCTCTGTTAACCCTTTGGATCCTGATGACATTTGATCAGCCCAGAGGAATGTCCTGTAAGATTCCTCCAGATACCCCAGGGGTTAATTACATCCATGCTGAAAATCAAGTGTGTGGCCTTTGGCTGGCAGTGGCACAGTGTGTCGCCGTACCGTCTGTACCCTGCATAATGCCACCACCTGACACCCATCTGGGAGAATGCACTTACGTCTAGCTGTGTGTTCCTCATGTGGAAGGAGGACTCATATATTACAGTCGGTAGGGTACATGGAGGGGTGATTAGGAAGACAGTGTCCAGATAGAGTGACAGTCAATAGGTCCACTTCAAAAGATCGACGTGCAATAGGTCAACATGGTGAAAAAGTCGACGTGGTCAAAATGTCGATATGAAAAATACAGGCAAATGTTGCCGTAAGTTTTTGTACATTTTTGAGTGGCAATGTCATAGCGTGCATGCGCAAGCTCAAATAGCAAAACAATAGCGTATGTAATGTATAGAGAGCCCTGTGCAATGTATAGAGAGCCCCGTGCAATGTATAGGGGAGCCCTGTGCAATGTATAGGAGAGCCCTGTGCAATGTATAGGAGAGCCCTGTGCAATGTATAGGAGAGCACTGTGCAATGTATAGAGCCCTGTGCAATGTATAGAGAGCCTTGTGCAATGTATAGAGAGCCCTGTGCAATGTGGAGAGCCCTGTGCAATGTATAGAGCCCTGAGCAATGTATAGAGCCCTGAGCAATGTATAGAGCCCTGTGCAATGTATAGAACCCTGTGCAATGTATAGAACCCTGTGCTTTGTGGAGAGCCCTGTGCTTTGTGAAAAGCCCTGTGCTATGCGTAGAGCCCTGTGCTACAGTATATGGAGAGCCCTGTGCAGTGCGTAGAGCCCTGTGCAATGTGTAGAGCCCTGTGCAATGTGGAGAGCCCTGTGCAATGAATAGAGCCCCGTGCAATGAATAGAGCCCCGTGCAATGCATTGATTCCTGTGCAATGCATTGATTCCTGTGCAATGTATAGATTCCTGTGCAATGTGTAGAGCCCTGTGCTATGCGGAGAGCCCTGTGCTATGTGGAGAGAACTGTGCTATGTGGGGAGCCCTGTGCTATGTGGAGAGCCCTGTGCAATGCATAGATCCCTGTGCAATGTATAGAGCCTGTGCAATGTGTAGAGCCCTGTGCTATGTGGAGATCCATGTGCTATGTGGAGAGCCCCATGCTATGTGGATAGCCCTGTGCTATGTGGAGAGCCCTGTGCTATGTGGAGAGCCCTGTGCTATAAGGAGAGCCCTGTGCTATAAGGAGAGCCCTGTGCAATACATAGATCCCTGTGCAATGTATAGAGCCCTGTGCAATGCGTAGAGCCCTGTGCAATGTGTAGAGCCCTGTGCAATGTGTAGAGCCCTGTGCAATGTGTAGAGCCCTGTGCAATGCGTAGAGAGCCCAGTGCAATGCGTAGAGAGCCCTGTGCAATGTGTAGTGGATCATAGTTTACCCCAAATCTGGTCCAATTTCAATTACTTAAAATAAAAAAGAGATTTTATTCTCATGCAATAAGGAAATGGAACTGCGTCTGGAAAATCCCAGAATTTGGAATAAAAATACTGTAGCCATGTGGAAAATTTGACAAGAACAAAAAAATGCTAATTTCTCTTTAATTTAATCTGCATATCCTGATTTTTTTAATCCCCCCCCCGTCCCCCCTTCCCATCCCCCTTCTCTTGAGCATCCCTTCCGTCGCTAATCCAAATGTTTACTGTTAAGTTTAACCACTCTGATTGCGCATATTATACAGCTGGCCGGGCGTGACTTGGCGCGGTGTGGAGGGATATGTTGTCACAAGCTATTGTTCTATAGAAGCCTAGTGTGTTCCTTGTGATATGTCAGATATCTTGTGATCAGGTATCTAATGAATCCATGTCTAATCTGTGCAGGCAGAGCGCTACGCATATTAGGAAAGACATCTTACGAAATTCCGCACACTTTAAAAGTAAGTTTCACAAATTGTTACAGTGCCCTCCAGTTCAAAATATTCCATGTTGCAGTGCACCAGTTCATATTACACCACATTATAGTGCCCTCCACATTACATAGAGCAGATGAGATTTATGACACCTTTCAGTGCCCTCCAGTTCATACTGACAACATTACAGTGCCCTCCAGTTCATACTGACATTACAGTGCCCTCCAGTTCATACTGATATAACAGTGCCCTCCAGTTCATACTGATATAACAGTGCCCTCCAGTTCATACTGACATAACAGCGCCCTCCAGTTCTTACTGACATAACAGTGCCCTCCAGTTCTTACTGACATAACAGTGCCTCCCAGTTCATACTGACAACATAACAGTGCCCCCCAGTTCATACTGACAACATAACAGTGGCCTCCAGTTCTTACTGACATAACAGTGCCCTCCAGTTCTTACTGACATAACAGTGCCCTCCAGTTCAAACTGACATTACAGTGCATCCAGTTCATACTGACATTACAGTGCACTCCAGTTCATACTGACAACATGCCAGTGCCCTCCAGTTCATACTGACAACATTACAGTGCCCTCCAGTTCATACTGACATTACAGTGCACTCTAGTTCATACTGACAACATGCCAGTGCCCTCCAGTTCATACTGACAACATTACAGTGCCCTCCAGTTCAAACTGACATAACAGTGCCCTCCAGTTCAAACTGACAGCATGACAGTGCCCTCCAGTTCATACTGACAACATTCCAGTGCCCTCCAGTTCATACTGACAACATGAAAGTGCCCTCCAGTTCAAATAAGGCCACATGACAGTGCCCCCTTACCATTATCACATACCCTTTACAGACCTAAGAACGTAACATCAAAAAATTCAGTCTGGGCAATGGATCAGACCGAATTGCTTACCAGGCCGGGTGATTATCGGTAGACTGCAGGGGTCTGGCCTGTAGTACACATGCCCAAGGCCTCCCTGCTACTTTCTTTATCACTGGCTGGTCGCACAGGGCTGTCGAAAGGGGGGTGGGTGTACTTTTTACCTGGGCCCTGGTCTGCTGGAGGGACAGTGAGGAGAGATGACAGGTTGCAGCAGCACAGCCTCTCTCCCCGGCTCAGCACACGCTGCTCAGTGCCGTGTGCTGATCTGGGGAGAACGACATCTGCAGCAGCCGCCAGCAATCCTGCCCTGAACATGGGCACATGCCCCTCACGCGGAGGTTGCAGCTAGCATCCCCTGGCAAACCATTATTTAACAGTCCATTATTCCGTATCACCCTCGACCGTCGCACGTTGTATCATAGAGTTACAGTACAGTATGTCATATTTCTATTGTAGTATTTCCCATCTGTCTTTGTCCCAGTCAGTGTGTCAGCGCCTGTGTTGTCATAGTTCCCTGTTTCCAGCAAAGAAAGCGCCGTGGCCCTTGTGCTGATTGAAGTCGTTCTGTTTTTGTATCATTAAATGTCCATGTCCCTGGAAAACCCAATTAACAAAACACAACACAAAGGAAAAAGGAAAAATCCACCTACTTAGAAGGTGGGTGCGTCACGCTTGTTATTATACCAGTCTTCACAGAAAAATGTCACTTTAAAGCTCTGGGTGTGGGCGGCTGTACAGAGGAGCCCAGAACCCGCGCCAGATGCTACAGAGGGAGCACGAATTTGTGATCTATGGCCGGAGTCGTGTTCCAACAGCGGCACGTCATGGGCACGGGAGCTGATGGCGGGTGTAACGCAGGCCTGTTCGCCTAGGTGTTGTCAGTTGCCCGGCCCTGGAAGGGTATGCCCAGGAAACGCAGGGTGTTTGCACCCTTGCCTGCCTCCATCCCGCCCCTCCCCCTTTACAAGCGCCGCGTAGACTATGCAAGTCTCTGAAGGCGCCCTCACAGAAGCCCTCACAGGCTTCAACATTGGTCCCCCTTACAAACACATGGGGGACCAAGTCAACTAGAATCAGGGCCATAATGTATATTTTCCATAATTCTTTCTGGACCGCGATGACGTCCGGTAGTTGCTCCTGTGTTTCCCCATTTCCCTTGGCTCCCGTGTGCAGCCGCCAAGACCAGCAAATCATTCCACACTAGGGATCAAACGGACTTTAAAGGGGAAAGTTTGCCTAAATTTTGATCCTGTATTACAGAAAAAAGGCGGAATTTGGCCGATTATTCAGACAAACCTATTTGCACTTGTTATCTTGAAAAGCAAAAGCTGGGCCAAAATGAATAAACTCAGCACGAGAGGGCTTACGTTGTATTTCTCCTGTCCTCTAAGGGAAAGGCGGTGACAACGGAGCGAATGTATTGCGCTGCCAGCCATGATTACTTGCACAGTGCACTGTACATCGCTGACCATAGTATCCCACATATCATTGCGGAGGTTCCCACATGCATTACTCACCTAACTTCCCCCATATCTCTCTGCGTCATCTGATCTGGAGATTGGTAAATCGGACAATGGCAGCGGCAGCCCCTATAGAACCTTTTTTTTTTTTGCAAATAAAACTGGAATCTCATTGGAATCAGCTGCAGCCCTCTTCCTACCACAGTGTGATGAAAGCATATTATTTAAGTTCTACACCCCTATTCCATACTGGCGGGAGGTTATATTAGAAAAACCGAGTGGGGTTGCACAGTAATGTTAACAAAAGTCAAGCTGTATAAAAGCAGCGCAGATACAGGATGCACCGAAATATGTACTGTAAGTGGCAGAGGACTTGGCTGATTGCAGAGTTCTAATGTCCTCTAAAGGTCCATACACACTGGGCGATTATGCCCAGCGTGTATGGACAGCGATGATCTGGCTGGCTGCCCTCTCCCGGAAAGGGCAGCCACAATGCAAACACACTGAGCAGCTTTCCCCCTTGCCCGTCGCGGTCAGGGAGGGGGGTAGGGGTGCGGACGGCTTTGCATAGCGCAGCGCTATGCAAAGCCGTTCTCCAAACTTGGTGTTTTGAGCGGCTTTCAGCTCATAGTCACCCAGTGTGTATGGGGCTTTATATGTTCCACACATACTATGGGCCTTATTCAGATCTGGTCGCAGTACAAATTTGTTCTCAAAATGGGCAAAACCATGTGCACTGCAGGTGGGGCAGATGTAACATGTATAGAGAGAGTTCAATTTGTGTTAGTTATTTTTTTTCTGTGCAGGGTAAATACTGGCTGCATTATTTTAACACAGCAATTTAGATTTCAGTTTCAACACACCCCACCCAAACTTAATCTCTTTGCACATGTTACATTTGCCCCACCTGCAGTGCACATGGTTTTGCCCATATTGAGAACAAATTTGTACTGCGATCAGATCTGAATAAGGGCCATACTGTATTTCCCTTTTTCCTGTAGATTGTAAGCTCCAGTGCTCCCATTGTTATTGTGGGGATGATTTAGAAAACCATAGAGAGGGATAAAGTGGAGAGAGACAAAGTACCAGGCTACTCAGCTCCTAACTGTCTTGTTACAGACTGTGGGCCTGATTCAGCATGAGTCGCAAATTCAGGGTTGCCTACCCTCCCGGAATGGCCGAGAGGGTCCCGGAAATCGGGTCCCCCTCCCGGCCCACCGGAAAGAAGGGCAACCCTCCCGCAAAGCCACCCGGCTCCCGCGACCCCCCCACTGGTCAAATTACATGAATCGCGCCGTTTTAGCCTCGCCCACCGCAGTGCAATGCCTTAAAAATGGCATTGCCTGTCAGGGGCGTGGCTAAAAAAAGCACGTTCATTCTGGTCACTCCCACAAGCAAATAGCCACCCGTGTGGCTCCTCCTCTCCCTCCCCACCCTTTTTCACTCCCCGCAGCCCCGCCCCCCCCTGAGCTGGCTGCCCTCTCCCGGAAAGGGCAGCCAGAATGTAGGCAAGTATGCACAAATTCTCCCAAAAAAATGCTAATCATGATTTTTGTCAATCTGCGCATGCGCAATCACTTAAAACAGCGGTTACATTTGTGAAAAATGCAACCGCAGTCTAAGGCATGACAGGAATCTGCAAGGGGGCTCCAATGAGGTGACAACTCAGCATTGGGGGTGGGGGAGGGGGGCTACTGAGCCTTTGCTGGTACCGTTTCTGGGGCCGGCTGCAGCAACCTGAAAGATTTTGCAAATTTTCACAAAAGTACACCTGATGCTGGACCAGGCCCGGTGTCTGTAACAGTTAGGGGTTGATTGTCTGGTTCTATCTCTCTCCACTTCATCATCTCTCTACATCTCTTAGTACTGTACATCTGCCCCTAATTTGGCAAAATAGCATATGTGCTATCCAGCTCACAAGTAGATAGTTTAGAAATAATTTAACATAACTTTAACATATGCCAATATTTCTAACAGATAAGCGAATACACCTTGTTAGCTATACTATAACCATGTATTAATGCTGGGAGGTACATGTTACTGATCCGCCTCACAGCGCTAGTCACACCCCTGGATACTATAATCATGTATTAATGCTGGGAACTACGTGTTACTGATCCGCCTCACAGCGCTAGTCACACCCCTGGATACTATAATCATGTATTAATGCTGGGAACTACGTCTTACTGATCCGCCTCACAGCGCTAGTCACACCCCTGGATACTATAATCATGTATTAATGCTGGGAACTACGTCTTACTGATCCGCCTCACAGCGCTAGTCAAACCCCTGAATACTATAATCATGTATTAATGCTGGGAACTACGTGTTACTGATCCGCCTCCCAGCGCTAGTCACACCCCTGGATACTATAATCATGTATTAATGTTGGGAACTACGTCTTACTGATCCGCCTCACAGCGCTAGTCACACCCCTGGATACTATAATCATGTATTAATGCTGGGAACTACGTGTTACTGATCCGCCTCACAGCGCTAGTCACACCCCTGGATACTATAATCATGTATTAATGCTGGGAACTACATGTTACTGATCCGCCTCACAGCGCTAGTCACATCCCTGGATACTATAACCATGTATTAATGCTGGGAACTACGTCTTACTGATCCGCCTCACAGCGCTAGTCACACCCCTGGATACTATAATCATGTATTAATGCTGGGAACTACGTCTTACTGATCCGCCTCACAGCGCTAGTCACACCCCTGGATACTATAATCATGTATTAATGCTGGGAACTACGTGTTACTGATCCACCTCACAGCGCTAGTCACACCCCTGGATACTATGACCATGTATTAATGCTGGGAGCTACGTGTTACTGATCCGCCTCACAGCACAATTTACACCACTGGATACTATAATCATGTATTAATGCTGAAAACTACGTGTTACTGATCCTCCTCACAGCACTAGTCATGCCCCTGGATACTATACCCATGTATTAATGCTGGGACTCGGAGATGCGTGCTACTGATCCGCCTCACAGCACTACTCATGCCCCTGGATACTATAACCGTGTATTAATGCTGGGAGATACGTGTTACTGATCCTCCTCACAGCACTAGTCACGCCCCTGGATACTATAACCGTGTATTAATGCTGGGAGATACATGTTACTGATCCTCCTCACAGCAAAAGTCACGCCCCTGGACTATAATCATGTATTAATGCTGGGGGATACGTGTTACTGATCCGCCTCACAGCAGAATACGTACAACATCCAGGGGATTCCTATAATGGATGACAAGGGGCATGCAGGCGATACACCCCGGCTCAGGAAATGAGCTGCATAAAGGCCACATCTAATGGAGGTCAGAGGCATCTCAGTTATTGTTTCTTTGTGCATAAAAAAAGCCTCAAGAATATGTGACCAACCCAAGGCCTGAGAGACAGGACAGGAGCACCTCACTGTGCCAACATATAGCGAAAGAAGTCCCGGCTCACTCACTGAGAACTGTGCACCGTGACCCTGCTGGTCATTCCACACAGAGATACAGTGTGTACTATTTGTTTTGATTTAATATGTAACATAAAAACATAGAATTTGACGGCAGATAAGAACCATTTGGCCCATCTAGTCTGCCCCTTTTTTTATCCTTCAGGTAATGTACAGTATTAATGAGGGATTCAACAAAAATCCCCGTCACATTCTTAAATGCTGCATTTAATTGGCCATCTACTTCCACTGCAGGCAAACATTTTGTCAGCTGACCAGATTCAGCCAATCCATTCGCTAGGAGCTAGTGACATCACGGAAATAGTGACATCACGAAAATAAATCTGTTCACATCTATAAATAACTATTTGTTCCTAATGTAGTGCACCCAGTAACAGAGTTTTATCGTATTTGGCTCCTCGCAGGAAGGTGATGATGCAAATGTCGTCCTCATGGCCTTGCCTCCTGATGCATGATGTCATGAAGTGTCGTATATTGGGGGATGATGCAAATCACATCAAAATGCTTTTTGCGCTTCCCCTGAAGGAGTTTTTTTCTGGAATCCCTACAGGGACATTACTTGGGTCTGAAAGACCCTGGAATTGTAGTTCTTATGGAAAAAGACTACGGAGAAGCCAGGCACCCTTCCCATCTCCCATGTGGCCCTTCCACCTCCCATGTGGCCCTTCCACTTCCCGCGTGCTTCCTTTTCTAAAAGAAAATACATAATCATTTCAGTGTAAAATGTAAGATTCCAACCTTTCCGGCATTATGGGACTACTCAATGTTTTGTCTGACGCACTTCCACCCAGTACTGTGACCTTTTATAATAACATAGTAGGAAACTGGTGCAATGACCTGAACAAGCCACAAGATTTAGCAATATTCTACAAAGAACTAAGAAGTATTGCAAAATATATACGCACAGTGCGATGGCTGTCCACATGTTGCTGCTTGGTACATACGGGGAGTAACGCTACATACAGACAGTGCGATGGCTGCCCACATGCTGCTGCTTGGTACATACGGGGAGTAACGCTGCATACAGACAGTGCGATGGCAGCCCACATGCTGCTGCTTGGTACATACGGGGAGTAACGCTGCATACAGACAGTGCGATGGCTGCCCACATGTTGCTGCTTGAAAGTTTTGTTTGTTTGTATTTTAAACTTAAGGTGCGTACACACGGTTCGATTCTGTTTTCGTTTCGATTTCTATCAGATATGGACTATTCATCCTGCTCTGAAGTTTTTTCTACTCTTTTTCGATTCCCACTATTTTCTATTTGACTTACCATTCGACGTCCATTCCATTTGCTATCAGATTATCTATTAGATCAACACTGGCGTCAGGCAGGAGATGGACATCGAATCGAATGCTGCAGTGAACACATTAGATTTGTGCTATCTACTATTATGCTGTCCATACACTAGTGAGATATTGCATGCAATCATTTGATTTTGACCACATCTGGCCTATAAATCGAATGATTGTATGCATTTTTTAAGGGGACATTTGACACGATGCACGGGCACGCCAGTCGAATGTCGGGTCTCAAGATCTTATGTGCTGCAAATAATATCTATCGAATCGCAGGAGCGATCGCATGTGATTTTTAACCACATGCGATGCTCGAATGCAATCCGCAGGTAGGGGGCAGAGGGAACGCTTTTTCATCAGCGTGGGGATAAGGGGGGGGGGGGGGCGAAGGGACCGCTGGCGGCGTGGGCGATGGTGGGCAGAGGGCGGCGTTATGTAGCGCAAGAAGTAGCGTTAGAGGGTGGCGGGGGTCTGTCAGTGGTGGCGGCAGAAGTGTTTAAAACACTGGAGAGCCCTCTGATTGTCTGAGCTATCTCAGCCAATCAGAGGGCTGCCCAGTGTTTAAACAATTCTGCCGCCACTGCTGAGTGACCCCCGCCACCCGTTTGCGCTTCTTGCGCTACATAATGCTGCCCTCTGCCCGCCCTCTTCCAGCACCCGATGTGCCATCTCAAGATCGGGTGCTGCAAAGGGGGCACTTTAGCACCACAAGATGCGATCGGGTTCGATGGACATTGCACTAATCCGATCGCACAAGTGTATGGGCAGCATAAGATTTCCACTATATACTCTTGTCTGCCACTACACAGGAGCGCACATTGGGATCGAATCTGCATCGAATGTAGAAGAACCATTTGACTTCTATTCAATTTTGCTTCTATAAGCTAATCGAATAGAACATTTGTGCATATCTCACCGTGTGTATGCTCTATAAAAAAAAAATCTTTAAATTGATGTCATTAAAAAGATTTGTCTGTGACGAGAGGAAGCCGTTATCTGCTTCAGTCACAAACACAGGAAACACAGATAGAGAGATTGTTACCCACATCCCATGGATATACAGCACAAAGTATGCACATAGCCTTATGGTCGTCTCCCCATTGGCAAGGGGGCAAGATGGGGGGGGCGTGATAAGGGGGTAACTGTGTTTCTTAAAAATTCTCCCAAGTTTCACCCAATTTCTGGCCTCTTATGCGCTCTTGGAAAAATGCAAGAGGAAATTCAAATAAGACCATGAGAACATACAACCAGTGGTGGGACTCCCAGAGACAATGGAGGCAAATGTGGCTGGGCTCCAGCAGTCAAAGGGTCCCTGAGAAAGGGAGCCGCTGAACTATGGCAGATCTCTCTCCACTCAGTTCATATAGTCACTGCTGACTCACAAACCCCCTTCGCAACCCCTTTATGGCCATAATTAGCTACAAAAAGGAGTCTGCAGCAAGGTTACAAGGTCGACCTCTGTGACTGATGGGAACTATTTTTATTGTGGAAGGAGAACTTTATTATTAATAATCAAGTGATACAAAAAGAAAACCAAATATCTTTGTATAACTCACATTTATCTCATCAACTATTTCTCCAGCTACTCCGCAGTTCATTACTCATAACCGTAGCTGTAGTTCCATTTCCACCTGCACCCTGGAACTAACCACAATGACACCAATAACAAGTGGTAAACCCCAGCAACAGGTCACATTAACCAGGACGTGTTTGCCACTAGCAGAGGTCAATACTGGGGCTCATATGCAGTTGGCGGAGGAGCTGGCCTCTGGGGAATGTCGCTGTTACGGTTTATAGTGGGGAATGTGGTGGAACAAATCTTATTACAGAACCGGCCTTGTGGAGTGTGGAACCAATGCGATTATATATAGGTGGCATGGAGCAGCCATGTGATGAAATGACTCAGATACTGTAACACGCAACATAGAAAAGGTCAGAAAGGCCACGCGTGTTTTCATATGTTCACAGGCAAATGCAGATACCATGGCAAACTCTGAACGATAAATAGTTATCCAGAGGTAACGGAATCTGCTCCTTACACAGAGGAAGGGAATATCCAATTTCCCTTTCAGCATCATTTATTTTTATTACCATAGAATAAGGATGGTCATTGTAGATTGATGTATCAACAATATCGATGGTTTATAGCCGATGGTGAATACTTTTCCCATTGATGGGGGAGAACCACATGGTTTCCCGGCACAGAAGATTCCTATTGTTGTCTTTCTTCTTTATGGTACCGGAAACCAGAGCAAAGCACCGTCCCTGACACCTGCAAAGCCCTGCCTCCAGATTCTGATTGGCTTACAGGCCAGGCTTACATGATGCAGGTAGACCAGAGATTTTCAACCTTTTTGAACTCGCGGCACACCAAACAAGATTATAAAATTACCAAGGCACACCATCTGGTCCCCACAGGAAATAAAAAAAACATTGGCTCCCATGTGAAAACACAATCACACTGGTCCCCACAGGTAACAAATATAACATGCATTGGCCTTCACCAGTGGCGGATTCAGGGGGGGGGCACCCGGGCACGTGCCCCCCCCTGTCATTCATTTTGTAGATGAGAACCAGTGCTTTCCAACGAGCCCAGCCCCATGTCTCTAGCCCCCCGGGAACCGGAGATATCGCCTGGCAAAGCTGTAACATTTTTTTCCCCATAGGATAATATGGGACCCGTCAATTCCGACCCCCACCTGATTCCGACGGCTGCCAGTTCTCCCCCTGGCATCACAGGAGCTTGTGGTTGTTGTCATTCAATTCCAAATCGCTGGGCCTTCAATATGATACCGGGATAGTCCATATCGGTCAATCGGTTCCAGAGATATAGCGTGTAAATCGTTTTTTTTTATTTTTGAAATGTAATTTCATGGCTGTTCATGTTCTTTGAGGGCAGATTACTCTGGAACCAAATGGCCCAGTTTCACTGGACCAAAATCATTCAAAGCCCACTCAAAAGTTCTTCAATATGATACTTGTCTCATGTAAATGGGTCAGTTGGTTCCGAAGATATAGTCGGTTAAATGAGATAACTGGTTAAAGGGGGGGAGGGGTGGTTTTCTCTCCCCCTCACACCAGAAAATGCAGGGACTAGGCTGGTGTAAAAGGGGCCAACCTGGGAATGCATTTTCTGGTGTGAAATGGCTATTATTTCAAATAGCTGGGACCTGCAGTGCTCGAAATACAGCCAGGCTCTGCCACTGTCAGTGGCTATCACTTTTGTCTGGCGGCGGCTGTCCCCCATTTACCACAAGCATGTATTCCCCGTTGGCAATGAGCATGTAATCCCACATGGCAACGAGCATGGAACCTCTGACAATGAGCATGGAACCCTTGGCAATGAGCATGTAGATCAGCAGCACTTACTGTATGTAGCATCATTTTTAATAGGCATTATGGTGTTTGGCATAATACATAATGGACATCATGCCGTGTAATTTAACGTGCAATGGACATTATGGTGTAAATGTTTAATGCGCGCCTTTGGTGGACAATGTCCCTGTTTATGAAGCGTATTGTGAATTTTGTCTTAATCTGTGTGGCATTATGTGAATTCTGGCTCAATCCGTGTGGCATTATGTGAATTTTGTCTCAATCCGTGTAGCATTATGTGAATTTTGGCTCAATCCGTGTGGCATTATGTGAATTTTGACACAATCCATGTGGCATTATGTGAATTTTGGCTCAATTCATTTGGCATTTTATGAATTTGACTCAATCTGTGTGTTATTATGTAAATTTTAGCTCAATCCGTGTGGCATTATGTGAATTTTGACACAATCCATGTGGCATTGTTTGAATTTTGGCTCATTCCATTTGGCATCATGTGTAAGGGGCAAGTATAATGGGGTCTAGTATTTTGTTGCATAATGTGTAGAAGTTGTATATGGTGTTGTACACTACACTCAAGGACACGCCCCCTGTTGAGTGGCCACACCCCCTTTTCCAGAGCGCGCCTTCGGCGCGCGCACAACTACATCCTTCACTTTTGTCGCCATGGTGGGCCTGCGTACTTTAAATGTCAGGGCCTATTTTTAATCCCATTGCCACCCTCTCTCTGCCGCTCTCTTAGCATGTACACTGGCACGACTAACACTGGCCCTCCCCCACCTAAACCCTCTTTTATCATGGTGCCCCCCCCTGTCATTTTATCCTGGATCCGCCCCTGGCCTTCACATGAAAACAAGAGACCAACTGGTGTGGACATCTCTAGATTTTGTGGCACACTGGAGAAGACCTCAAGGCACACTAACGTGCCACGGCACAGCAGTTGAAAAATTCGGTACTTGTGAGTTATCCGGACGCCCGATTTCTAAATCGGGTCGGATCGGGCACATCGCATCGCATCGCATGCGACCATCGGATGCGATGCGATGCGATGACCCGATTTTTCCATAGGAATCAATGTTAAAATGGACTGAGTCCATTTTAACATGGAATTCAATGGGAAAAAGGGGTCCTTTTCATACCCCTACTATCCAAGTGGGCATGGAGTTGGATATAAACCTGTGGCGAGCGTAGCGAGCCACCGAGCCCGAAGCGTGGCGAGCGTAGTGCGCCCCGCGAGGGGACACGGAATACCGTCCCCTCGCGGGGCTCGCTCCGCTCGCCACGCTTCGGGCTCGGTGGCTCGCTACGCTCGCCACAGGTTTATATCCAACTCCATGCCCACTTGGATAGTAGGGGTATGAAAAGGACCCCTTTTTCCATAGGAATCATTTTAACATTGATTCCTATGGAAAAATCGGGTCCATCGCATCGCATCGCATCTGATTGTATGCCTTAACTTAAGGCATACAATCAAAAAATCGGGCGTCCAGATAACTCACAAGTACCAAAAATTCTTAGGTAGACAACAATAAAAAGGGCATCAGTCAATAATCAACCATTATTGGTTGGTATGCCTTATGTCGACATGGTCAAAAGGTCGACACATACAATAAGTCAATGTTAATTTTTCGCTTTTTTCCCCAAAACAGGTGGTTTTCAACACTTTACTATCCAATTGGACATAGGAGTTAGATTATAATTGTGGCAAGCGTAGCGAGCCATGCGAGGGGACACGTTACATTTATACAGTGCCCTTGTCGACATATGTCGACACAGACACAAAAAAGTGAAAACTCATGTCGACCTTTACCATGTCGACCTATAGCTTGTGTCAACCTTTTGGCCCTGTAGGCCTAAGCCATGCCGACCTTTTTCATGTGTCAACCTATCGACTCTCGACCCTATGACCCCTACCCCGTCTCACTGAGGCTTCCTCATCAGGGAGCGCATTCAGTTAGATGACAACAATGAATGTAGCAGTGTAACAATGTTATATTGAGGGTTCCACAAGGTGTACGCAGCTCTGTACAAGAGGTAGTAGAGTTTGCGCCTCATCTCTATGGGGGGAATCAAGCATCTTACGTGTAATGACACAACATGTATAAAAGAGTATTATTTAGGAGTAAGGTCCTCCCCTGAACGAGGCGTTGCAGCAGCTGTGCCGTGATATTGCGGCGTCTGTCACTGCACCGAGCAGTGTCAGTATTAGTGACGACACAGTTACTAGTGGCAGCAATGTGTGCAATACAGAGAATTAGCCGACATGTTCTGGTACATCCTCCTGCTCCCAGCCTCAGCCGCCTTCCCCTGCCACCATGTGCTTCATCTCCTCAGGAGCTGACAGAGGCAAACGCTGAGGGGAGAGGGCAGAGTAATTGATTCCTGAAATACACCTCAAGGCATGAGGCTTTACAATGGGACTCTGTTCCAGGCCAGCAGCCCCCAGTCCCCAGCCCCTGGCCCCCAGCAACAGACCCAAACGTGCTGCTGGCCTCTGCAGCCTCCTCTGTAATACAGGGGAGATCTCTCCTCCATACGCCTCCCCCCTGCTCAGCTATAGGACAGTGTGCAGCACTGCGGGGGTTAACGCCTCACATTCATAGAGAGAACATGTATTAAGGAAAGTGTTAATGATGCCTGCGCGGGCGCTGCGGCCATGCTGTCCTACTGTTTGCTCACAGGCCAGATGCAGGCTGGGAATACGGCCCTCACCGTCTCCGGAGTAATATAGCCGCCTCCTTATCATTCAGACAGAAGCGTAGAGTTATTGTAACGTATTTGTGCCCTTCCTACTAACATACTGGAAGCATTCCGCCAGCCTAGGTCTGCGGAGTGACATTATATTTACCTGCGCTATGTCTTCTGGAACAGGAGTGATAAAGGGGCTTATTTTATAATCGGAGCAAGCACATACAGTATCCCTGCCAGACATTCAGCCATCTCTGGACCACGTCTACTTCCAGTAAGGAGGACTGTGGCGGTAATGTACCGTATCGCTCTAGAGGCCAGATGTATCAAGCTTCAAAAAGTGATAAAATGGAGAGTGATAAATAGCCAATCAGCTCCTAACTGCCATGTTACAGTCTGGGTTTAAATAATGACAGGTAGGAGCTGATTGGCTGGCTGTTTATCACTCTGCACTTTTTGAAGCTTGATACATCTGGCTTAATGTAGAATACCGCCACAAATGCTCTTTGCGTCGTGCATCGGAAAATTTTTGTTGCTAAATTGCAACCATAGAAACCGCCTCATATCCATCCATACTGCTGCAGTTTCCTCTACCCCTTAGATGCACAGTTCTGCGTGGTTAGTTTTCCCCACTAGCTGCTAAATGTGCCCAACTCCCTTCCTAGGTTTAAGAATTAAATATGGGGGGGGGGGGGGGGGGGGTGTTGTGACGGTGGGGTGTTCTTGGGTACAAATGATCAGGTTTGGGCCTCTTTGGTGCCCCAGGAATGAAGGGCAGGTGCAACCAGGTCCCCCATGAAGCCAAGCATTCCACTAGAAGCATAGTCACGCCCCAGAGTGCGGCCTAACCCCCAGCATTGGCGACTCTGATAATGACCGCATGCTGTATAATATGAGCATAATAGATCTAACGGGGTGACTTCAAATGTGTATTATAATATATGCAGGAATTGAGAACCTGGCACCATATTTTGTATCATATGGGATCGCTGTGGCAGACTGACATAATACAGCCGCAACACCCCTGCATATATGTGTGAGCGTGTGTGTGTGTGTGTCGTCCTTTATGGAAATGTCAATCTAATAAGTTTATAAGTGAGGTTAACAACGCCTAAAGCTTCCCTTGTCCCATTATAAGTGACGGGAGGCGGGATACTAATTAAGGACACATGTAATGCTCACTTCAGAGGCAACCAGAACGATTAAGGCCTCTCCAGCCCCCCCCCCCCCCCCCCCCCTCCTCCCCAACGCGGAAGCAGAGGATCAATCACCAGCACAGACTCCTATTACTGTCAGGAAAAGATGGGGAAGAGGTGGCAGATGAGACCCATATGGAGCATCCTAATCCCATCACCTCACTTATTGGCACTACATTCTCCTGAATGGGACACTGGCACACATTCCTTACATTCCATTACTGTATATTCCTGGCAGAGGCTAGTATACAGCAGGGCAGATGGGTACTTAGCCCAGGCCTACAACTCAACAAGGGTCCCTGATGTGAGTGTGGCCCTATATGAGGCGGTGGTGATCGGTCCCTGATGTGAGCGTGAGCCCTATATGAGGCGGTGGTGATGGGGTCCCTCATATGAGTGTGGGCCCTATATGAGGCGGTGGTGATCGGTCCCTGATGTGAGCGTGAGCCCTATATGAGGCGGTGGTGATCGGTCCCTGATGTGAGCGTGAGCCCTATATGAGGTGGTGGTGATCGGCCCCTGATGTAAGAGTGAGCCCTATATGAGGCGGTGGTGATCGGTCCCTGATGTGAGCGTGGGCCCTATATGAGGCGGTGGTGATCGGGTCCCTGATGTGAGAGTGAGCCCTATATGAGGTGGTGGTGATCGGTCCTGATGTGAGCGTGAGCCCTATATGTGGCGGTGGTGATCGGCCCCTGATGTGAGCGTGAGCCCTATATGAGGCGGTGGTGATCGGGTCCCTGATGTGAGAGTGGGCCCTGTATGAGGCGGTGGTGATCGGTCCCTGATGTGAGCGTGAGCCCTATAAGGTGGCGGTAGTGGTTGGTCCCTGATGTGAGTGTGGGCCCTATATGAGGCGGTGGTGATCGGTCCCTGATGTTGAGCGTGAGCCCATTATGAGGCGGTGGTGATCGGTCCCTGATGTGAGCGTGAGCCCTATATGAGGCGGTGGTGATGGGGTCCCTCATGTGAGAGTGAGCCCTATATGAGGCGGTGGTGATCGGTCCCTGATGTGAGCGTGAGCCCTATATGAGGCGGTGGTGATCGGTCCCTGATGTGAGCGGTGGTGATCGGTCCCTGATGTGAGTGTGAGCCCTATATGAGGCGGTGGTGATCGGTCCCTGATGTGAGCGTGAGCCCTATATGAGGCGGTGGTGATCGGTCCCTGATGTGAGTGTGAGCCCTATATGAGGCGGTGGTGATCGGTCCCTGATGTGAGTGGGAGCCCTATATGAGGCGGTGGTGATCGGTCCCTGATGTGAGTGTGGGCCCTATATGAGGCGGCGGTGATCGGTCCCTGATGTGGAGTGTGGGCCCTATATGAGGCGGTGGTGATCGGGTCCCTGATGTGAGTGTGAGCCCTATATGAGGCGGTGGTGATCGGCCCCTGATGTGAGCGTGAGCCCTATATGATGCGGTGGTGATCGGTCCCTGATGTGAGCCCTATATGAGGCGGTGGTGATCGGCCCCTGATGTGAGCGTGAGCCCTATATGAGGCGGTGGTGATGGGGTCCCTGATGTGAGCGTGGGCCGTATATGAGGCGGTGGTGAACGGTCCCTGATATGAGTGTGAGCCCTATATGAGGCGGCGGTGACCTGTCCCTGATGTGAGCGTGGGCCCTATATGAGGCGGCGGGGATTGGTCCCTGATGTGAGCGTGGGCCCTATATGAGGCGGTGGTGATCGGTCCCTGATGTGAGCATGGGCCCTATATGAGGCGGTGGTGATCGGTCCCTGATGTGAGCGTGAGCCCTATATGAGGCAGTGGTGATCGGTCCCTGATGTGAGCGTGGGCCCTATATGAGGCGGTGGTGATCGGTCCCTGATGTGAGCGTGAGCCCTATATGAGGCGGTGGTGATCGGTCCCCTGTGTGAGCATGGGCCCTATATGAGGCGGTGGTGATCGGTCCCCGATGTGAGCATGGGCCCTATATGAGGCGGTGGTGATCGGTCCCCGATGTGAGCGTGAGCCCTATATGAGGCGGTGGTGATCGGCCCCCTATGTGAGCGTGAGCCCTATATGAGGCGGTGGTGATCGGTCCCTGATGTGAGCATGGGCCCTATATGAGGCGGTGGTGATCGGTCCCTGATGTGAGCGTGAGCCCTATATGAGGCGGTGGTGATCGGTCCCTGATGTGAGCATGGGCCCTATATGAGGCGGTGGTGATCGGTCCCTGATGTGAGCGTGGGCCCTATATAAGGCGGTGGTGATGGGGTCCCTGATGTGAGCGTGGGCCGTATATGAGGCGGTGGTGATCGGTCCCTATGTGAGCGTGAGCCCTATATGAGGCGGTGGGTGATCGGTCCTGATGTGAGCGTGAGCCCTATATGAGGCGGTGGTGATCGGTCCCTGATGTGAGCATGGGCCCTATATGAGGCGGTGGTGATCGGTCCCCTATGTGAGCGTGGGCCCTATATGAGGCGGTGGTGATCGGTCCCTGATGTGAGCGTGAGCCCTATATGAGGCGGTGGTGATCGGTCCCTGATGTGAGCATGGGCCCTATATGAGGCGGTGGTGATCGGTCCCCTATGTGAGCATGGGCCCTATATGAGGCGGTGGTGATCGGTCCCTGATGTGAGCGTGAGCCTATATGAGGCGGTGGTGATCGGTCCCTGATGTGAGCGTGAGCCCTATATGAGGCGGTGGTGATCGGTCCCTGATGTGAGCGTGAGCCCTATATGAGGCAGTGGTGATCGGTCCCCTATGTGAGCGTGAGCCCTATATGAGGCGGCGGTGATCGGTCCCTGATGTGAGCGTGAGCCCTATATGAGGCGGTGGTGATCGGCCCCTGATGTGAGCGTGAGCCCTATATGAGGCGGTGGTGATCGGTCCCTGATGTGAGGGTGAGCGCTATATGAGGCAGTGGTGATCGGTCCCCTATGTGAGCGTGAGCCCTATATGAGGCGGCGGTGATCGGTCCCTGATGTGAGCGTGAGCCCTATATGAGGCGGTGGTGATCGGTCCCTGATGTGAGGGTGAGCGCTATATGAGGCAGTGGTGATCGGTCCCCTATGTGAGCGTGAGCCCTATATGAGGCGGCGGTGATCGGTCCCTGATGTGAGCGTGGGCCGTATATGAGGCGGCGGTGATCGGTCCCTGATGTGAGCGTGAGCCCTATATGAGGCAGTGGTGATCGGACCCTGATGTGAGTGTGAGCCCTATATGAGGCGGTGGTGATCGGGTCCCTGATGTGAGGGTGGGCCCTATATGAGGCGGTGGTGATCGGTCCCTGATGTGAGCGTGAGCCCTATATGAGGCGGTGGTGATCGGTCCCTGATGTGAGGGTGAGCGCTATATGAGGCAGTGGTGATCGGTCCCCTATGTGAGCGTGAGCCCTATATGAGGCGGCGGTGATCGGTCCCTGATGTGAGCGTGAGCCCTATATGAGGCAGTGGTGATCGGTCCTGATGTGAGTGTGGGCCCTATATGAGGCGGTGGTTATCGGTCCCCTATGTGAGTGTGAGCCCTATATGAGGCGGTGGTGATCGGTCCCTGATGTGAGCGTGAGCCCTATATGAGGCGGTGGTGATCGGTCCCTGATGTGAGCGTGAGCCCTATATGAGGCGGTGGTGATAGGTCCCTGATGTGAGCGTGAGCCCTATATGAGGCGTTGGTGATTGGTCCCTGATGTGAGCGTGAGCCCTATAAGAGGCGATGGTGATTGGTCCCTGATGTGAGGGTGGGCCCTATATGAGGCGGTGGTGATTGGTCCCTGATGTGAGGCTGGGCATCCCTTTAGGCACGGTGCCTTGCTGCGCTTTATTCTCCAACCACGCCTTAGTGATGGTAGGGCATGAAATACCGCCTGTCGGTACATGTCGGCTCAAAAAACAGTGAAAAACACCATTTCGACCTTTTGACTGTCGACATAATGCTTGTGTCAACCTAATGACCTGTCGACCTTGACCCATGTCGACCTAGACACATGTCGACTTAGACACATGTCAACCTTGTTGCCTGTCGACCCAGTGGTGTCGACCCAATGCTTGTAGACTAGTTGCTGTAGACCTAATGACCCTATCCCAGTTTTTTTATCACTGGTTCCAGTTGTAAAGCACAACAGAATTTGCTGCAATAGGCTGCTAATAAATAATAAGAATAATGCCTTTCCATTCCTCTTCTACAATACAATGCCCTAGGCTCCCCCCCCTCCCCCCCCCCCCCCCCACCACCACCACCACCCCAGCGCCCAGCCCCACCCCATTTTTCCAAAATTGAGCAAGATGAGAATGAATTTTGGAGCCAGAAAAGTGTTTGTTCCATTCAGTAACCAAGTTTAAATAAGTATATTATATTAGAGTAAGATGTGATGGGTGTGAGGCTGGAATGAGAGGCTGAGGTGAGAGGCTGGGAGGGGCTGAAGTGAGAGGCTGGGATGAGAGGCTGGGATGAGAGGCTGAGGTGAGAGGCTGGGATGAGAGGCTGAGGTGAGAGGCTGAAGTGAGAGGCTGAGGTGAGAGGCTGGGAGGGGCTGAGGTGAGGGACTGGGATGAGAGGCTGAGGTGAGAGGCTGGGATCACCCATATTGGTGCATGCCTCTGTTATTTCCCAGACGTACCAAATGTCCCATATGCAATCAGCCTGCCAGACTGGTGCTACATGTATATTATCCCCACAGCTCAGGCTGCAGCAGTGGAATATATAGAAGCACGTGCGCTGCAAGACTCTGCTGGCAGGAGATACACCCACTCTGGGTGCCCACTCCAAACCCTGCACGCTGGAAGTATAGTCAAACATAAATATAAATGTACACACACACACACACGCACACACACCGCACAGCCACTGTGCATGGGCTAAATACAATGCACTTTTACAGAAGGTTTACAGCAGTCCGAGAGGCGGATGTACTAGGTCTTGAAGAGAGATAAAGTCCCAGCCAATCAGTCCCTAACTGTCATGTTATAGGCTGATTCAAAAATGTCAGTTAGGGTCTGATCGATGGGTACTTTACCTCTCTCCTGAGTATAGTCTCTCTGTCCCTTAATCATCAATATAAGCTAGTCATAGGAGAACTACAAGTTCCAGCCTGTCCAGCAAGGCTCCAGCTAGGGGGAGCCAGAAGATGACCCTCTCCAGCTTGGCACAAGCTACATCATACTAATAGGGGTGACTCACATCATACACTAAAAAAGACAATACACAAGAGACCCAACTACAGTACATCTAAGCAAGAAAATCCTAAGAAGGCAATGGTATGTAGGTATCCTCTGCAGAGGCTGTGCAGTGTGACTCTGCCCAACATCTGACTTCTGGGGCCACCAATGCAGCCAGCAGGAGATGACCAGAAAGCCACATTAGCCTCCTTATAGCCAGGGTGACCCCAAGCCTTGCTACAGACCCCAGACAAGGGTATTTCCCCAGAGATATGCTGGTGGGATAGGTCCCATGTATATAAGTCTATATATAGTGCCTGCAAGTTACAGTGTAACAAAGAAGCAAGTACCACAGCGGTGCCCAGTCCATAGGGGCTGCACACTGGCACCAGTGCCTCTATGGGTAACATATGCCCCTGGTGCCATAGATTGAACATCTTACCTATCTTTGCCTGGCAAACACTCATCCAGCAACATAATCCAACAGAGAATATCCACAGCAGTTGGGTCATCTTCTGACTCAGAAATCTGGTGGTTCCCTCCAGAAGCTTAGATCCAGCCACTGTGCAGCAACAAGGAGCTTGTAACTTTGCAGCACTTATTACTCTGATTCAAAGGAGCTGATGTTGTGTCATAACTGGGAGGGAACGTCACACCCATAGAGGGGAAAGGAGATCGCAGACAGGGAACCCAACTTTCCTCCTCAGTGTCCTATCTGTGCAGCTGCAGCAGAGCCTGAGTTCTGGGGAAGGGGTGTCCCCTGACCCCCCTCCCCTGAGTGGGCACTTGTAGGAGTTCCAACAAGTAATCTGACACAGGATGCTTCCGCCAATCTGTCTGCATCCATCAGGGTTGCAAAGACTAAAAAAAATTTTTATCCCATGAAGGGTTAATCACAAAGCTTTTCTTTTTTTTAGCAGGCAGTGGATGTTCATTCATAATCAGAGAAGCTTTTGTTCGTCAGGATATAAGATAAATGTGATATTGCAAGGGCTGGCTGTGTTAGATTTCATACAATTCTATATACAGGGTCTCCAAGTAATCAGGGGGATATTACGGAAAGTTCCCTCGCTCATCTTTGGGCGTGGTACGGTTGACGGAAGTGTATCTGGTCGCTAGGCCTGGTTCAGAGATGGACGCAAACCTGAAGTTTTTGCACTTGAGCTATTTTTGGACGACTGCGTGCGTCTAAGAGAGTATTTATAGCAGGGTTACCTACCTGACCCCCTCCTTCAGGGAGACAATGCTCTGGTCCTGGACTTTCCTGGTAATGTATGATTGCCATCACCTGTGGGGAGCTAGATAATTGATAAGAAAGGTGTCACCACAGGTGATGGCAATCCAACATTACCAGGGAAGCCCAGGAGAAGAGCATTGTCTCCCTCATGGAGAGGGTCAGGTAGGTAACCCAGTTCATAGCCAAAGTAATTGACAGCCAGGGACCGTTTGGGGGGAGGTAATGGGGTATGGCAGCCATAACGCAAGAGTGATGTGAAAAAAATGGGAACGTTATGAAAAAATGGGAATCGTTTATTGTTAGGATGGTCCCTGATGTACAGACAAATATATTTAAAATTGTGAGACTACTGAATGTTTTTTGTACAGACAACTAGATGAGTACACTATGTACTCTCCCTGCATGATGGATTAACTGATGTCTCAGTACTGAAATGACCCTGCAAGGTAATGAGGCACGTTATGTAATAAGTTCTGATCTGGATCTTGATTTTTTTTATCATGAAGAAGCGTGTGTTTTGCCGAAAAAATCCTATGTTTTGCCGTGACCAAAAAAAAGAAATCGCACTACAAAAATCGCATCCAGATGTTTTCCCATTGAAACATCTAAGTGGTAGATGCAATAGGGTGCGCTATTTGAAATCGAAAAGTAAACATGACCAAAAACAGCAAGAACCACAAACTGGTTTCTTTAATACAGGGGGGAACCCAATTATTTTTTTCCGACATATTTGGGAAACCAGGGCTGGTTCAAGATCACCAATGAGGTACATCTCAGCAATGGCCACCATATAAGAGTAAGTCCTTCGCCGCCCCCGGTCTACGGTTGTCTTGTTGGCTGTTATATCTGCAAACCTTGACGAGTTATCAGAAGACGAGTGTCCTGGCCACAGTCCCAGCTCCAGTATATGAAGATGTCTTGTGTCTCCATCTTCCTATCACTTTGACAACTAGTTTGTGTTGCGTGACTTCACGGGACTAATATTGTGAAAAAAACTAAAAGCAGCCAGTGTGTAAGCGACGGACGCTGACAATGGCGGCAGTGTTGTGAGGCTTTGGTGGAAGACATGAGGAGATAGAGGATTCTTTGTGTTCTTCCCTCGCAACACTTCTCCTCGTATAAAGTGGCTAGCTCCTATTATTTAGCAGACAGATCAATACATTATTCCAATGCTTGGCAGCGACCGGAAAGTATCAAAGATGTAACTAATTTGCAGGATGTGTGAATATTTATTTGTGACCTTTTCTTGGGTTGTTCACACCCTAACGAGAAGCTGAAATAACGAGCGAGCGCACGGTGATGGACCCCCAGGCTGAAAGACAAGGAAAATTTGGCTTAATAACTCAAATTTTTACATTTTTACAGACAGAAACTGTAAAACCCACCTTTCGGAGGAGGGGAGGGGCAGTTGGGCCCACCAGGGATTTTCCCTGTAGTCCTGTGGGCCAGTCGGATCCTATGAAGGTGTGATTTTGCAATCGAGTGATGAGGACAATGGGCCTGATTAGTTTGTACACAACGGCTGATGTTGACACAACGGAGTGATTATTGGCAGACAATTGCAACGTGCGTGCACCAAGGTCTCGCCGCAATCCTCCTCGCAATGAGGATTTCATGGGAAATTGATTGACAGGAAGTGGTTACGTGGCGCTGCCAGCAGGGAGTTTACCGTGCAAATGTGACACGGTCATTTCAGGACGCGGAACTGCCATCAGCTCCAGGCTCGTACATGGAAATAATAAATAAATAATAACTAATAAATAAAATACTGCTGTGTCCGTTCTGCATAGTCATAGACCAACCCTTTAAGTCCCAATGTTCCTCACATTTGCTAGATGCTGCGAATGTGTACGCAATTGCGAATGAGACCCTCTGGTGAGCTTCTGGGCCGCAGCGTCACTTGCTAACATAAGTGGTCCTGAAGCCTAGAGAATCACAATTATTATTATTGTTGATTTATATGGCGCCACAAGGGTTCCACAGCGCCTGACAATACAAAAATGAGCACATAAAATAAATAACGAATTATAGTACAAGACAATTTAGGACAAGTTCATGGTAAATTAGGATAGTTCCATCAGTGGACAGGACACTGAAGCAGTTAATAGGGTGGCAGATATATATATATATATATATATATATATATATATATATATATATATATATATATATATATATATATATATATATATATATATATATATATATATATATATATATATACAGAATAGATGAGGCGTCACTCCTGGACTTGCGTGAATCAAATTTTAATGTGAGGTGGTCAACCCCGTTTCGGGTGTTACCCCGTCGTCAGGACCAAATTCTCAAACAACCATATATATATTCTATCTATATATATATATATATATATATATATATATTCTAAGAAAAGCACATAAGGAGAGAGGGCCCTGCTCGTGAGAGCTTACATTCTAAAGGGGAGAGACAGACAGGGGTGACACAGAAGGGGTAGAAGGGAGCATAAACAGAAGATGATTCCAGAAGATGAAGAGGATGAGAGATGGTTGCAATTGCATTTGACATTAATTAGGCCGAATGTCCTAATCAGGGTGTGACCCGGGAGGATCAGGGTAGTGTAATTTTGTCCAAAGTTATTTTTAAAAAACAATTATGAGGCACGCACCATGTTATGCCAGAGTGAGCTCAGCAGCTCCTATAAGGAACATATTACTAATTACAGCAAAACGGTGTCTCGGCTATTGGGAAAGGAACGCACAGTAAGGTGCTGATCAGTGCAAACAGCCAGCGGATGAGTCTTTTTGAATGTATACCTCTCTGATTTCTGTGTTCAGCAAAAAATGTACAACTGCATAATATGGGAAATCTGCACAACTGCATAATATGGGAAATCAGGGAGATTTGTAGACTCTGCAGGGTCAGGGAGATCGTTACTATTTCAGGGAGCCTCCTGCAAAATGCTGGAGAGTAGGCGACTGTGGTCTGGAGCAATTTGAATTTCAAAACTAGATGCCCAAACTCAGCATATGGGTGAATCTCTTATATATTTGGCTACATCTGTCACTCAAAGTGTGTCTGGAGCTGTAACGCTGTATTGTGGACTACCATCTTAATTTATGATTGTCATCACCTGTTTTAAACAGGGTAATTGATAAGAAAGGTGTTTAAGCACAGGTGATGGTAATCCATAAATTAAGAAGAAAGCCCAGAAACACAGGTGATGGTAGTCCAGAAACAGAGCAATGTGTCCCTCCTGGAGAGGGTCATGTTGGGAGGTATGCACCTCCCTCCCTCCCTCCCCCCCCCCCATTCACGGCATCCCCACGATTAAATGGCACATGCAAAACACTGACATGGCTATGGTCGACAATGAAAAAGGTTGACAAGATTTATTTTTCACTTTTTTAATGTTTTCATATTCATTCTCATGTGTCGACATGGACACCAATGAAGTGCCACACTTATGTCAACATTTACATGTGTTGACCTTTCTGTGTTGATTTTTTCTTGTGGCGATTCGCGGCACCCCCCGCGACCCCCCTCCCGCGATTTGCAACACACCCCCCGCAATTCGCGGCACCCCCGGTGACTCCCGCGATTCGCGGCCCCACCCCGTGACACCCCCCCCCCCCTCCTGCGATTCGTGGCACCCCGCGACCCCCCCTCCCACGATTCGTGCCAACCCCCCGTGCCCCCCCTCCCGCGGTTCACGGTGCCCCCCACCGCAATTCCCCACCCCTGACCCCCCCCTCCTGTCATTGCGGCAACCCCCCGCGACCCACCCTCCCGCGATTCACTGCAACCCCCCGAGCCCCCCCCTCCCACAATTCGCGGCACCCACACTCCCCCCGCAATTCACGGCATCCACCCACGACCCCTCCTCCCGTGATTCGCGGACACCCCTCACCTCCTCCCTCCCCCCCCACCCCTGCGTGCGATTCAGCCCCAGGATTAAATGGCGCATGCAAAACACTGGCATGGCTATGGTCGACAATGAAAAAGGTTGAGATGAGTTTTTGAAGATTTATTTTTCTTTTTTTGAATGTTTTCATATTCCTTCTCATGTGTCAACATGGACACCGATCAAGTGCCACACTTATGTCAACATTTACATGTGTTGAACTTTCTGTGCTGATATTTTCTTGTGGCGATTCGCGGCACCCCCCGCGACCCCCCTCCCGCGATTTGCAGCACACCCCCCGCAATTCACGGATCCCCCGGTGACTCCTGCAATTCGCGGCCCCACCCCGTGACACCCCCCCCCTCCTGCGATTCGCGGCACCCCGCGCCCCCCCCCTCCCACGATTCGCGCCAACCCCCCGGGCCCCCCCTCCCGCGGTTCACGGTGCCCCCCTACCGCGATTCCCCACCCCTGACCAATGTTCCCTCTAATTTTACGAAGGCTGTGTGCGGCTAAAGATTTTGGCTGTGCAACTTTGGAATTACATTTACATTTTTGTGCGTCACTTATATATAACTGAAAAATGACGTTCAGCATTTGCATTAACTTTAATTTAAAATGATATTAAACATTCAAAATACAGCACACAATGTAGTTAATGGGTGAAACACACATTAATTGAGTCCACAACTGCAAAAAGGGACCACTGCTGCTTTGTGCGCTCAGTTGTAATGTCTGTGCGCACGCTCGTCGAGGTGTGTGCGCGCGCACATGCGCACAACTTAGAGGGAACACTGCCCCTGACCCCCCCTCCTGTCATTGCGGCAACCCCCCGCCCCCGCGACCCACCCTCTCGCGATTCACTGCAACCCCCCGCACCCCCCCCTCCCACAATTCCCGGCACCCGCACCCCCCCCCCCCCGCGACCCCCCCATCCCGCAATTCACGGCATCCACCCATGACCCCTCCTCCCGTGATTCGCGGACACCCCACCCCCGCGCGCGATTCACGGCAACCCCAGGATTAAATGGCACATGCAAAACACTGGCACGGCTATGGTCGACAATGAAAGGTTGACATGAGTTTTTGAAGATTTATTTTTCTTTTTTGGAATGTTTTCATATTCATTCTCATGTGTCGACATGGACACCGATGAAGTGCCACACTTATGTCAACATTTACATGTCTTGAACTTTCTGTGTTGATTTTTTCTTGTAGCAATTTTTTTCCAGTGACAACTATGAACTATGTGCACGTCAACCTACACATCATCAACCAATTCTTTGTATAATATATAACACCTGTTCTGTTTTACTGTAGGTGTTTTAAGTCAGACCTTTTACTGCTACTATTACTGTTTATGTAAATGCATTCTGAATGACAGCAACATCCTACCATCCTTCTACAAGAATATAGAACCAACTAGGTGATTCATCGCACCCCGTTCCCCCCCCTCCCGCAATTCACGGACCCCCCCTCCCGCGATTCGCAACCCTACCTTGCGCAATTCACGCCCCCTCCCACGCTTTGCGGACCCCCGCCCTCTCCCGCGATTCGCCGACACCTGCGCCCCCCCTCCCTTGATTCACGGCACCCCCGCGCCCCTCCCGCAATTCATGGCACCCCTAAGCCCCTCTTTAGTCCCCCGTATACTCACACACCCCTATCACTACCCAGCTTCCTGCTCTCCTGAACCGTAACTTCCACCACTGGGGAGTCGCTGACGCTGTTTTGCCCACATGCCCCTATCATGCCTCATAGCCCAGCCTCCTGCTCTCATGCACCCGAACACCCACCCAGTAGGAGGAGACACTGACTAAGGGCCACCATCCTGTACTCCTGTACTGCCACCCTGGACCCTCACCCACTGGCAGAAGCTGCACAGTATCTCCCACCCTCCTCTTTAGTCCCCCTTATTTCCACACACCGCTATCACTACCCAGCCTCCTGTTTTCCTGTGTCGTGACCTCCGCCAGTGGGGAGCCGCTGGCTCAGAAACACCCTACTATACTATTGCACACACACACCTAAACAACATGCACACACAGCCCCCCCCCACCCACAAATGTCACTGTACCCTCCACACTATCAATGTACATCTTACTCTGCAACCGCTTTTTAATTAAACAAAACAATACACACCCCCTTCCACATCATATGCTCTCTATTTAACACATTTCACCTATAACTCAAGTTGCAATACAGACATCTGTCATACAATTCTAACCATCTTTCTCATATGCAAATGTTCACAAATTTAGGGCGCGATGAATCACCTAGTATCCTAATATTCCTCTGTGCACTTATGGGTAAATTTAGTGAAGTTTCTAAAACAGACAACCTTTGGTGTTGCTTGTAGCAACCAATTAGATTGTGTCTTTCATGTCTATATTGCATGACATGAAAGACACAATCTAATTGGTTGCTACAAGCATGTCTATAAGGCGCTGCAGACCCATTGTGACGCCATATAAATAACAGATAATAATCAATGGAATATCTGAGTCATCAGCTGCTGATGAGAATCTGCACGAATCCGCTGAGATCCTTAAATTATTAGGAATTTATACATCTTTAGGATATTTCATCACCTCTCCCCCTCTCCTCTTCTCAGGCTCTTCCACTGAGTCAGGATGTCCATCTTGAAAGTCCCATCATCTGAGTGTCCACACCCCTCCTGGGTGCAGAAAACAGGGACTGTTGCCAGATATATGAAATATATATATATATGAATATAATAAAACCCCATATGGAGCCTAGGATACAGCCCAGCTCAGCGCCCTATGGGCAGCGATCTGTACGGGTGACACCAAATCCCAATTCGGTAATCTGTGACGGCAGCTGTTACAGAAATAGGAGAACTGGGATCTATGAAGCATTGTATTGTCTAGCAAACAAATATATTTCTGTAATATTATATAACGTCACAATGTATTATAGGCTTCTAGGATGAATGATTGCACCTATTTGTTATAAGACCAGTCCAGCTGTCGATGTGTCGGGTGTCTTGTGTTTTCGGTGTGTTTGCGTTGTGTTTGCAGTGTGTGTAGGGTGTTTTTGTGGTATATTTGCTGTATGTTTGCAGTGTGTGTAGGGTGTGTTTGCGGTATATTTGCTGTATGTTTGCAGTGTGTGTAGGGTGTGTTTGCGGTATATTTGCTTTATGTTTGCAGTGTGTTTGCAGTTTGTATAGGGTGTGTTTGCGGTATGTTTGCAGTGTGTGTTTGCGGTGTGTGCTGGGTGTGTTTGTGGTATGTTTGCAGTGTGTTTGCGGTGTTTGTGGTAAGTTTTTTTGTGTTTGCAGTTTGTGTAGGTGTGTTTGTGGTGTGTTGGCAGTATGTTTGCGGTGTGATTGGTGTGTTTGCATTGCAGTATGCTAGCGGTGTGTATGCGGTATGTACGATGTGTTTGCGGTGTGTAGAATGTGCTTGCGGTGTGTGTACAGTGTGTTTGCGTTCTGTTTGTGGTGTATTTGCGGTGTGTGTGCGGTGTGTTTGCCGTGTGTGTACGGTGTGCTTGCAGTATGTTTGCATTGTGTGTATGGTGTGTTTGCAGTGTGTGTACAGTGTGTTTGCAGTGTGTGTACAGTGTGTTTGCAGTGTGTGTACAGTGTGTTTGCGGTTTGTGTAGGGTGTGCTTGCGGTGTGTGTGTGTGCAGTGTGTGTGGTATGTTTGTGGATTGTATGGTGTGTTTGCGGTGTGTGCGGTATGTTTGCGGTTTGTACGTTGTGTTTGCAGTGTGTGTGCTGTATGTTTGAGGTTTGCACGGTGTGTGTGCTGTGTGTGGTGTGTTTCGGTGTGTGTACAGTGTGTGTGTGGTGTGTTTGTGCTATGTATGGTGTGTGCGCGGTATGTTTGCGGTTTGTACGGTGTGTTTGCAGTGTGTTTTCGGTGTGTGCGCGGTATGTTTGCGGTTTGTACGGTGAGTGTGCGGTGTGTGCGCGGTGTGTTTGCGATATGTACAGTGTTTTGTGGTGTGTGCAGGGTGTGTTTACGGTATGTTTGCGGTGTGTTTGCTGTATGTTTGCTGTATGTTTTTGGTGTGTTTGCAGTTTGTGTATGGTGTGTTTGCACTGTTTGCAGTGTGTGCCGGGTGTGTTTGCGGTATGTTTTCAGTGTGTTTGTGGTATGTTTTTGGTGCTTTTGCAGTTTGTCTAGGGCATGTTTGTGGTATATTTGCATTGTGTTTGCAGTAATTTTTTTTGTGTTTGCAGTTTGTGTAGGTGTATTTGTGGTGTGTTGGCAGTATGTTTGTGGTGTGTATGGTGTGTTTGCAGTATGTTGCGGTGTGTATGCGGTATGTGCGGTGTGTTTGCGGTGTGTGTACGGTGTGTTTGCATGGTGTTTGTAGTGTATTTGCTGTGTGTGTAGGGTGCGCTTGCGGTATGTTTGCGGTGTGTTTGTGGTGTGTGTGCGGTGTGTTTGCAGTGTATTTGTGGTGTTTGTGCGGTATATTTGCGGTTTGTACGGTGTGTGCAGTATATTTGCAGTTTGTGTGGTGTGTGCGGTATGTTTGCAGTTTGTACGGTGTGTTTGTGGTGTGTGTGGTATGTTTGCAGTTTGTATGGTGTGTGTGCGCGGTGTGTGCAGTGTGTTTGCGGTCTGTTTGTGGTGTATTTGCGGTGTGCATCTGGTGTATTTGCTTTGTGTTTGCGGTGTGTGTGCAGTCTGTGGTGTATTTGCGCTGTGTGTGAGGTGTGTTTGCGGTTTGTGTGCGGCAAAGTTACCTTCCCTCCTGCATTCTGCAGGAGACTCCCTGACATAGCAGCAATCTCCCTCTCTCCCTCATTAGTCTAGCAATCTCCCTCATGTCACCTAGCCCATATTACACTGTTACATTTTTGGAGGAAACAAGGAATGAGAGACAGATACATTTACTGTACAATAAATCATCAGCCCCATTTCCCAGCACTTTACCAAGTATAGTATCTCTATTACTAACTTCTTTGAGGCTCATCTACATTTGGATATAAGTCATTTTAACAGATGTAGCAGTACACACCCACGCTTCTAGGTGCCACGTTCACAATCTCTTCACAATCTCTCCATGGGTGGGATGTACTAAGTGAAAAATGCAGTAAAACCCCCATTTTCTGGGTTTTTAATGCATTTTCAAAGGTACTAATACCAGGACGCCGCGTCGTCGCAGGGCAGGGTATTGTCACCTTTGGGTGGCCATACCCTATAGAAGCCTATGGCTGCCCGCCGAGGACTCCTACCCCCCTCCCTGTCCTCCATGAAACTCCTCCTCCCCCTAGCATATTTCACAGCCGGATGTCCTTCCGGCTGCAGGGCGGAGAAGGAGGCGCCGGGGACAGCCGCACTGAGCCGGGATGTGATGGAGACACCCCCCCGCACACCACATCCCAGGTATCGCGGGGGCCCTCTGTCACCGCACTGCGATGCTAGCCGCATATGTTAATACATATGGGCTAGCATCGCTGCGGCGGCGTGGCGAGGGGCAGCGATGTATTTTAATACATCCCGCCCCATATATGGAACTAGACACGCCCTTTGGGTGGGGCATGACACGCCTCCTCAGTGGGGCGCTGTGTAAAATTCTATTACCATATATATTCTCCCTGAAACTAGTTTTCAAAAGTAGGCAAGTATGGTTTGCGGTCTGTTTGTGGTGTATTTGCGGTGTATGTCCGGTGTGTTTGTAGTCTGTTTGTGGTGTATTTGCGGTGTATGTCCGGTGTGTTTGCGGTCCGTTTGTGGTGTATTTGCGGTGTATGTCCAGTGTGTTTGCGGTCTGTTTGTGGTGTATTTGTGGTGTATGTCCGGTGTGTTTGCGTTGTGTATGTGGTGCATTTGCGGTGTATGTCCGGTGTGTTTGCGGTGTATGTCTGGTGTGTTTGCGTTGTGTTTGTGGTGTATTTGCGGTATATGTCTGGTGTGTTTGCGTTGTGTTTGAGGTGCATTTGCGGTGTATGTCTGGTGTGTTTGCGTTGTGTTTGTGGTGTATTTGCGGTATATGTCCGGTGTGTTTGTGTTGTGTTTGAGGTGCATTTGCGGTGTATGTCCGGTGTGTTTGCGGTCTGTTTGTGGTGTATTTGCGGTGTATGTCTGGTGTGTTTGCAGTCTGTTTGTGGTGTATTTGCGGTATATGTCCGGTGTGTTTGCGTTGTGTTTGTGGTGCATTTGCGGTGTATGTCCGGTGTGTTTGCGTTGTGTTTGTGGTGCATTTGCGGTGTATGTCCGGTGTGTTTGCGTTGTGTTTGTGGTGCATTTGCGGTGTATGTCCGGTGTGTTTGGGGTGTATTTGCGGTGTATGTCCGGTGTGTTTGCGTTGTGTTTGTGGTGCATTTGCGGTGTATGTCCGGTGTGTTTGCGTTGTGTTTGTGGTGCATTTGTGGTGTATGTCTGGTGTGTTTGCGTTGTGTTTGTGGTGCATTTGCGGTGTATGTCCGGTGTGTTTGCGGTCTGTTTGTGGTCTGTTTGTGTTGTATTTGCGGTGTATGTCTGGTGTGTTTGCAGTCTGTTTGTGGTGTATTTGCGGTATATGTCCGGTGTGTTTGCGTTGTGTTTGTGGTGCATTTGCGGTGTATGTCCGGTGTGTTTGCGGTCTGTTTGTGGTGTATTTGCGGTGTATGTCCAGTGTGTTTGCGGTCTGTTTGTGGTGTATTTGCGGTGTATGTCTGGTGTGTTTGCAGTCTGTTTGCGGTGTATTTGCGGTATATGTCCGGTGTGTTTGCGTTGTGTTTGTGGTGCATTTGCGGTGTATGTCAGGTGTGTTTGCGGTCTGTTTGCGGTGTATTTGCGGTGTATTTGCGGTATATGTCCGGTGTGTTTGCGTTGTATTTGAGGTGCATTTGCGGTGTATGTCCGGTGTGTTTGCAGTCTGTTTGTGGTCTGTTTGTGGTGTAATTGCGGTGTATGTCTGGTGTGTTTGCGGTCTGTTTGCGGTGTATTTGCGGTGTATGTCCGGTGTGTTTGTGGTCTGTTTGTGGTGTATTTGCGGTGTATGTCTGGTGTGTTTGCAGTCTGTTTGTGGTGTATTTGCGGTATATGTCCGGGGTGTTTGCGTTGTGTTTGTGGTGCATTTGCGGTGTATGTCCGGTGTGTTTGCGGTCTGTTTGTGGTGTATTTGCGGTGTATGTCCGGTGTGTTTGCGGTCTGTTTGTGGTGTATTTGCGGTTTATGTCCGGTGTGTTTGCGGTCTGTTTGCGGTGTATTTGCGGTATATGTCCGGTGTGTTTGCGTTGTGTTTGAGGTGCATTTGCGGTGTATGTCCGGTGTGTTTGCGGTCTGTTTGTGGTCTGTTTGTGGTGTATTTGCGGTGTATGTCCGGTGTGTTTGCGGTCTGTTTGTGGTCTGTTTGTGGTGTATTTTCGGTGTATGTCCGGTGTGTTTGTGGTCTGTTTGTGGTGTGTTTGCGGTGTATGTCCGGTGTGTTTGTGGTCTGTTTGTGGTCTGTTTGTGGTGTATTTGCGGTGTATGTCTGGTGTGTTTGCAGTCTGTTTGTGGTGTATTTGCGGTATATGTCCGGTGTGTATGCGTTGTGTTTGTGGTGCATTTGCGGTGTATGTCCGGTGTATTTCCGGTGTATGTCCGGTGTGTTTGCGGTCTGTTTGAGGTGTATGTCCGGTGTATGTTCGGTGTATGTCCGGTGTATTTGCGTTGTGCTTGTGGTGTGCGATATGTCACACCAGTCACATTTTCGGCCCTTTGTCCTAGCAGACGATCGGATTTCTCTCACTATTCCCTCTAGAGAAATACAATCTGCTTACGGCTTCTATGTCAGCGGACAGTTTATTTAACGAGACGTTTAGCCATTAATCCATGTTTAGTCCTCTCCCAGCGTTTGGTTTTGGAGGGAAGGGGGGGGGGGGGGGTGCCCTGTAAGGGAATAATTCCCAGCTGTTGTGAAAGGTGATTTCAGGGCATAGGTTTTCCTTGCGTTGTGCCAGAGTCTGTCTGGCCGAATACCTCCCACCACCACCCAACACACACACACTGGCACCCACTGGCAGTTACCAATGGGGAGGCATACTCAGTGCAACTGGGATGCATAGGGAGTTCTGAAAACATCGGCCAACTGCGTCCATGGCTGTGTTGCATCCTATTAGCGTGCGCATGTTGCAGCAATAAAGCGGCAGCCAACATAGAAACTCTTCACGATAGAACCAGGGACAGATCTACTGTGAAACTAATAAGGTCATAAGGCTGGCGCTGTCCTTGCAAGGGCAGAAGCGGCTCTTTGGGCCTTGGTGGATATTGCCCTATTGCTATTGGTTACATCAGGGCCTCCATAACAGTACAAGGTATTGAGAAGAACAGACCCCGCAGTCTTACAGAACTTGAATATAAATGAAATGTCACCAAGGAAAGCAGGAGCCCATGATATAGCCCCCTGTTTCTGGAGAAGTGATTAGGGGTGACCATTGATGGTGTAATACAGATAGTAGTTCTACCATCGACGGATGATCAATGATGGCGAACAATGGCCGTGGAGGTCCGATGTTGGCCAGGGCCGATGAATGGGCGGCTATGGTCTGCACGTATATATAATCTGGGGACACCTCTAGTCGTTGTGCATCTATATATTAAGGCCATGAAGGAGTGGCCCTTCGTGGTCGGGGGCCCACTGGGCATCTCTGGGAAGCGGCTCGAACAGAGGGTGATTTATGAAAGACGGCAGCACAGAATTATATGCGGGTTTCCTTCTGATCAGATTTACAGTATAAGCAGCTGTATGACGCCATTACCTATTCCTAGTCATGTGTCGTTCTCCTGAGTGCAGTATGGTGTAATGATCGCCTTGTAATCCCCCTTTATAGACTCCGATCTGGAGAGACGTCCCTGCGGTGTGTAATAACTGGGATCACACAGCTGTCTGCGGATAGCGCTGCTCAGCCCCACACACACCCAGGACCTGAAGCTGTATCAGCTGCATTACTCCCCGCCAGTGGCTCTGAGGTAACCCTTTCCCATGAAGCTCAGCCAGAACCTCTTCTCACCCTCAGTAGTGGCCGGATGTAGGCCCCAATGGCAGATACATACAGTATGAGGCCAGCCATTATCTGAGTCAGGGTAATCAAGTCCATGGGAACGAGTGACATCAATGAGGCACGAGGCACCAAGTGCTGAGTGAACAGAGAACCGGCACACAGTGTACAATGAGCAATTACTGGCGAACTACAACATCAAGCATGCCCCATGTGCACCAGGCTGGGACTGGCATATCTCTACTGCCTGGACCACGGCTAATCTCTGGAACTACTTATAATTTATCCTTTATAATTATTTTGTTTTAATTTTTTCCATCCCAATATCCCACTCTTGGATTCTTGTGTGGAATTCCTCTGATTCTGCTTTCAGTTGCCTTTTTCCAGCCCCAGTGTTACATTTTTTATTACACTGTTTTTGCCAAATAACTCTGTTAGTTTCCTTAAAAATGTAAGTATTTGCCTTGTCCGCCAAATCTACCAACAGCGGTTCCCCCTCAGGCAGGCACTGTGCCAGCTACTGTCACGTGTGTGGCTCCTTGTCCTATAGAGCCACATTTCCGTGCCTCCTGCTTGTCTATCTGAGCCCACTTATACACCTGACTATCAGGAGGCTCTCGTCACGCCAACATAGCAGCAGGCCAGGCATGAATCGTGTACTGGAAAGGGCAGAGGTCAGGACGATGTGTGTGGGAGCATGTTTCCATTGATTAGGTGCTGGATTTATGTGGAACCCTTTTCTTCTGGATAAATGGGGGGCACATGCCACAGCCTTACGTGGACCTATGAAGGACTCAGTACGGCGTGCACAGATCCCAGTCCTGGAGATGCGGATTCAGATGGGACTACAATCCTGCTCTTGTCAGTCCTGTGGACGAATATGGACAGCTTATATCATACCAAATAAAGGACAAGCAGAATTAGCATTTTGGCCTAGTCAGTGTACGCGCCAGTTTCCAACGTTTGGCCAAAGTCACATTCCAATATGGTCAATATGTAGTGTATAACTGGATGAGATCTTGATTTATTTACCAGATATTCTATTTCAGATATTGCTGTTTTCGGACAATATGGGGAGGTGACTAAAATGAAGGTCTTCCTGGGTGCCTTGCCTGAACCCCAACTCCCCCCCCTCCCCATGGGACACTGTCAGCCCCGGGTGGGATGCAGAACCGTCCCCATAAAAACAGGACAGGACTGCAAATATCAGGTCAGTTGGGAAGTGTGCATTGCTGATAGAAAATGGGGACACTAATGATCAGAGCCCTGGGACTGAGACAACTTTTACTGTGGGAAATCCAAGTAGTGGAGTTTGATATGACCGCTAAGCTCTTAGACAGGAGATCTTATACCCGTATAACAGAGCAGCAGCCATGTGCAGCCCAGAACAGAGGTATTCCCCATGCAGAAACAGTGAGGGACGGGAACAGAGCAGATTGGGAGTTCCTCTGGATCCCAGCGCAGTAACCGCTCCTGTGGTCTCACACCAGATGACATGGCGCAGAGCCACGCTAAGGAGACACAGTAGTGAGCGATGTGTAGGAGGAACCATATCAGTGGAGGGAGAACAATAACATGTCACATCACACTCACGTCGCTGTAACACAGGCTGCGGTTAAACACACTCATCAGGCCTGTAGGGTAGGGGAACGTTTGCAGCATTTCCAGCAGATGACAGAGCCCGCAGAAGAGGGGGGCTGGGGGTGGGGTGGGGGCAGAGTAACTGGGCAAAACTTTAGGAAACAATTCTGCTCTGTACCACAGATAAATGTGTAGTGACTGCAGATTACTATGGATACCAGAGTACAGTGCTAAATAAAATTAGATGTATGTAGTTGTAGGGTATGTAGGGCCAGATTAAGCCTAGGGGTGCCCAGGGCACATAAGACAGGGGGACCCGGGTGGAAGGCAGTGGGGTTATATTACATTGTGCATATCTCTTAACATGACCGATTCTAGAAGGGACAAATACTCTCTACCTGGACTTTACTCTTAGGGCAAAATGTAATAGGGTGAGAGTTTCAGAAAGTGAGAGGTTTTGGGAGAGTTTTCCCATGTTTTTTAAAGCAGCAATCAATTACATGGCAAAAATCAACCTGGTTTTGCCATGTAAAAAAACATGGGAAAACTCTCCCAAAATCTCTCACTTTCTGAAACTCTCACCCTATTACATCTGGCCCTTAATATCTTAATATATACACTATATATACCCAGACACTGAGGCGGAAAGGAGGAGTAGCTGGGATCTGGTGTCACTTACAGCTCTCTCCTCCTCCTATCTCTCCTGTGTAGGGATGGCCATCGTTGCCATTGCCATCAATGGCAATTCTGCAACTGACCATCGATAGTGCTAATCTATGCAATGGCTGACCATCGATATTTTTACATATCGATATTCATCCATTGTGTTTGATTGATTGGCCTGTGGGTCAATCAAAACACGGGGACGGGGCTTCGCAGGTGTCGGGGCCGTGTCCCGGCACTTTAACCCCTTCACGACATTTGACGTATATATACGTCATGGTCGGGAAGTACTTCCCGACACATGACGTATATATACGTCATGACTTCTAACTGTCACTGCGTCTAGAGACGCAGTGACAGTTAGGTGATGTCTGCTGTCCCTGACAGCAGACATCCCCCCTCGCCGCCCAGGGGGGGCAGGGGTGCCCCCCCCGGTCGGCGATCGCTGTGATTGGCTGTTCAAATCTGAACAGCCATTCACAGCGTTTCCTGTGTTACCGGCGGCTAAGCCGCTCGGTAACACAGGGATCGGTGGTGATCGGTGCTGTCAGGTACAGCACCGATCACCACCGATGTGCAGCCCACCCCTCGCACCCGCCGGGCACTCACCCGGCAGCAGCAGCGGCTCCAACGGCTCCCCCGGAGCGTCTGGAGCGCACGCAGCGCTGCCCTCCTCCCCCCTCCCCCCCGCAGCAGCAGCAGCAGCATCAAGCTGCTGAAAAAGGTTTACAATAAAATACAGTATATGCACTGAAAATATATGTATATATATATATATATATATATATATATATATATATACATACACACACACATATATATATATATATATATATATATATATGTGTGTGTGTATATATATGTATATATATAAATATATATATATATACATATATACACACATATATATATATTTATATATATATATATATGTGTGTGTGTGTGTGTGTATATACCCCACCGATCGCCAGCCCCCCCCCCCCCCCTCCCACCCGGCAGCCCCCCTCCCTCCCACCCACCCGGCTGCCGCAGCGCCAGCACCCCTCCCACCCCCCCGCCAGCCGCAGCGCCAGCCCCCCTCCCAAAGCTGGTGACTAAAATGGGGTCACTTGTGGGGGGGTTCCACTGTATTGGTGCTTCGGGGGTCTTGCTAATGCGACATAGCACCCACCATTCATTCCGCCACCAAAAATCACTCCTTCCCTTCTGAGTCCTGCCATGCACCCAACTGGTATTTTTTGGTCACACGTGAGGCATTGCCGTACTCGGGAGAAATTGGGGCACAGATTTTGGGGTGCTTTGTCTCCTTCATTCCTTGTGAAAATAAAAAATTTTGAGCCAGAACTGCATTTTTCTGTAAAAAATTACATTTTTTTACACAAAAATGCAGATCTGGCTCAAAATTTTTCATTTTCACAAGGAATGAAGGAGACAAAGCACCCCAAAATCTGTGCCCCAATTTCTCCCGAGTACGGCAATGCCTCATGTGTGACCAAAAAATACCAGTTGGGTGCATGGCAGGACTCAGAAGGGAAGGAGTGATTTTTGGATTTTGCAGCACAGATTCTGGTTGAATGACCCCCGAAACACCCATACAGTGGAACCCCCCCACAAGTGACCCCATTTTGCAAACTACACCCTTCAGGGAATTCATCAAGGGGTATAGTGTACATTTCAAACCCCCCGGGGTTTCACCAATTTTGATACAACTGAGCTGTGAAAATGAAAAATTAATTTTTTTTCATTTTCACTGCCCAGTTGTACCACAATTGGTGAAACCCCTGGGGGTTTGAAATGTACACTATACCCCTAGATGAATTCCCTGAAGGGTGTAGTTTGCAAAATGGGGTCACTTGTGGGGGAGTACCTAACTTTTAGCATCTTATGGTGCCTAGAAACCTACATTGTGCCTAAAAAATAATCTCATAAAAAGGAGGCTCCAAAATCAAGTAGGTGCTCCTTCTATTATGAAGCCTGTGGTTTGGTCACCGTGCACACTAGGGCCACATATAGGATATTTATGAAAACCAAAGAATTGGGGGAATCAATTTTTAGTCACATTTCTCTAGTAAAATCTACTGTGTTCCTTAGAAAAATGTATTAAAATTGCAAATCTGCAAAAAAAATGAAATTTTTAAATTTCACCTACACTTTCTTTTAATTTCTGTGAAACACCTAAAGGGTTAACAAACTTCCAAAATGCTGTTTTGAATACTGTGAGGGGTGCAGTTTTTGAAATGGCATCATTTATGGGGGTGTCTCACATACAAGTCACTCAAAGTCACATCATAACTGACCTGGTCCCTAAAAAAATCAGAGTTTGAAATTTTCTTGAAAATTTGAGAATTTGCTATTCATATTTTAAGCCTCCTAGTGTCCAAAAAAATGAAAATGAGGTTGAAATAATGATGGCAACATAAAGTAGACATATGGTCTATGTTAGTTATTCACTATTTTGAGTGGTAAGATTATTTGTCTCACAAGCAGAAAATTTAACATTTTGCAAATCGCAAAATTTTCCATTTTTTTACGACATTTTGGTATTTTTCACAAAAAAACACAGACTGTATCGACGAAAATTTACCACTAACTTGAAGTACAATGTGTCACGAGAAAACAATCTCAAAATCACTGGGATAAGTAAAAGCAAAAAAAAGTTATCCCCACTTAAGTGATACATGCCAGATTTGAAAAAAAGGGCTCTGTCAGGAAGGCAAAAACTGGCTCTGTCATGAAGGGGTTAAAAAAATAAAATAAAGCAAAATATAATTTTAGTGTTCCATCGATGGAGGGAAACCATCTGGTTCTCCCCCATCGATGGCAAAAGTATTCGACATCGGCCATGAACCATTGTTGATTTCGAATCATCGATGGTCGATGGCCATCCCTACTCCTGTGTCTCTGCCTGCACTGTATACTGTATACACATTCTGACTGCCTGCTTCTGCTGCTGCATAAGAGGGACAGCCAGTGATATCAGTGTGCTCTGGTCGGAGGGCCCAGGGTACTGTTATAATGCTATGGGCATTATAGCGGGATGCGGTCAATTTCCCGGCGGTCGGAATCCCGACCGCCGAAATCCCTAAACTTTCTACCTCCGTGGGTGTCCACAACACCCATAGAGGGAGAATAAATTAGCGTGGCGAGCTTAGTGAGCCCGCAAGGGGGGGGCGATCCACGTCCCCCCCTTGTCAGGATTTCGGTGGTCGGGATTCCGGCCGCCGGGATTCCATACCGAAACCATTATAGCACATTATCAGATTATTAGGCAGTAACGCTAAGCTGTCCTGAAGCAATATAGAGGTTGTGCACCCAGGGCCGGCTTTACCATTAGGCAGCTTTAGGCAGCTGCCTAGGGCGCCAGGATCTGGGGGGGGCGCCACCAAGTCTGCAAATAAAAAAATCAAGGGTGTCTATGAGGATCCTTGTTGTACTTAATGCAGGTGGCGGCTGTGGAACTTCTAAGACCTCACCTCCATACTTTCCCTTGAGACATACTTCCCCACTCTGCTGCCACCTCCTCCTTGTACTCTGTGTGGGTGGCAAAGGGGAGGGTGCAGAGGGCCACCAGGGAAAGCAGGGGACTTGCCCTTCTTCCCGGGGGCTGGGAGGACCACAGTATTTTTTTTGGGGGGGGGGGGGGGGGTTTGAAGTTTTGCCTAGGGTGCTGAGAAACCTTACACCGGCCCTGTACAGTGCACCCTTGCCGGGGTTGCGGCACCGGAGGTCTCATGAGGCATGCGTGGGGGGTTTGAGGTTCGAGAAGGGGTAGAAGGGTCCTGCCTATTTTGTTAGTCATGGGCACCACAATTTTGGATGAGCACAAGGGTGCCGGATTTAGCTCTGGTATCTCTTAGGACAGAATACAATTTCACAACATATAATAGCGGCAGTCTGCAGAGAGCGGCACTGTAATTACACGCTGCCATTTAAGCACCGGTCACATGTCCGGGTCACATGACAATAATACGCAGAGGAGAAGAGACGGTGCTGACAGAGCAGAGTAATTACAGCATTGGGCGCTGATTAGTACAAATAGCTTTGCTCACATGGGCAGAGTGTAAATACGTCTCATTAATCTGGATAAAACATTGCAGAACAGACACAAACACAGTGCACTGGAAATGAGATCTTTGGCTGAATGCGCTGGATTCTCCAATGTCCCTATAATGTGCCCATGGCTGATGATAGAGATCAGTCACAAGTCTATAGGGACAGGGGCGGATTGGCCCGGTGGGAAACCGGGCCATTTTTTCGGTGGGCCGGTCCAGATCTGGCTGCTTTCCCCCCTGGCTGGGCCGCCGCTTTCCCCCCTGGCTGGGCCATGGACCGCGATACCACATCGGTTAGCGGCGGTGGCCGCAGCGACCAACTCCTGCCTGCCCATACTAAATATGTCCGCGGCTGGCCGTGGCTTTGACGGCTTTAAAGATGGCCGCGGGTCGATCTTGGGTGACTGATCAGCTGCAGTGTGGTGGTAGGCGGACTCGCTGATGCCGGGTAATTGGTGTTACCACCCCCCCCTCCCAAGCCGGGAAAGTGGTGTTACCATGGCACTGCTTTCAAGCTAGCAGATCAGAGCAGAAATAGAGGTACTGTACTTGTGTATTATCATGGCGCCCGTTACGTAGTTAGTGTAGTGTCTCTGTCAGAATCAGCATCGTGTTCCCGCAGCCGATGTAGTCAGTACGTTCGCAGCAAGTCGGAGCTTACGTAGTTAGTGTAGTCTGTCAGCGTTATGCAGTTAGCGTAGTCAGTCAGCGCTTATTACATTGACCATTTTAACCTGCCTGACATGACAGGTGTGAATGTGTTCCTGAAACACCCCCACTATCCACGCCAGCCCAAAGCGTGGCGTGCGCAGCGCGCCCCACGAGGGAATGAGGTACGCGTCCTCCCGAACTTTTCATACCCCCACTATCCACGCCAGCGTGGAGTTGACTATATAAAGTGTGGCGAGCGCAGCGTGCCCTGCGAAGGGACGTGGATTACTTGATGTGTATTCCGCGGCCCCTCTCCTCGCTTCAGGCTCGATGGCATGCTGCGCTCTCCACACTTTATAAAATCAACTCCACGCCGATGTGGATAGTAAGGGTATGAACAGGTTGGGAGGACGCTTACCATGTGCGCTCGCCACGCTTCGGGCTGGCGTGGATAGTGGGGGTTTGAAATGAAGGCATTTGCCAGTATGTAACATGGAGCACTGGTAAATGCGTCCTTTATTGTGCATGAGACGCACTTGTGCACCACACCCCCCCTTTATGCAGGAGATGCACATGCTACCGAACCCCTAACCCTGTCTACCTCCCTGAAGCGGACACGGGCAGGGTTGCTGTAAGTATTACTAAGACGCACAATCACAATCGTATAAGACGCTCGCGGGTCTCAGACAGATGGAGTGGCTCTCCAGTGCAGGGGATCTGGCTGTTACCAGCGCTGTGTGAGATGCACTCACTAGGCTTGCCAGGGACAGAGCTGCAGCTTGACGGGGACAGTACGGTGACTACGCTGCTTGACGGGGACACTACGCTGACTATGGGGGACACTATGCTGATTACACTAGGCAGCCATTGGGCGACGCTGACAACATAGCTTAGCCTACGCTGAAAACGTAGCGTAGCCGGGCGCCGTGATAAAACACAAGTACCGAAATAGATTTGCCTCTCTAGTCTGTTTCTACTTCTGATCTCGATGCCACGTAGCTGCGCATCGGGATCGAATCCGGATAGTATGTAGCCAACACTGTGCGATTCAGTGTCGCTTTCTTTTCGATTGGGACTATATAGTCCAAATTGAATTGAAAATGACACTGAATCGCACAGTGGGGGTTATTCTGGTTCACTCGCAAGGCAAATTCGGCTTCAGGCCCCACCTGTCCTAGCAGGTAAGCTGGGATCCTCGTTCTACATATGACACTATTAATGATGCCAATAACTGCTACCCTCTACCAAATAGGCCTCACAGATAAGGTCACAGATCCCAATATCACAGCTCCTGTCTATGGAATCAGACCTCATTAACCTCGTTATAGAAACCCCGCTTCCCAGATAATATAATCTTCTCCATCTCAATTAATGACACCTGCCATCATGTAATATACATATCAAATTATCCGGTTCCACTCAGCTGGTCCGGATGGTGATTTAACAATGGAAAAGGAAAATGTGATTGTAATAATGTATAATGTGATTTGATGCCAGGTCAGCCATCTACGGCATTACATCTCCCGGCACTTACTAGGACATGACAGTAAGTGCCGGGGTGATGGTGTGAGAGTGTGTGTGTGTGTGTATATAGGGGGGAGGGTGTTAGAAAGCAGGACAGTCAGTCAGGATTTACATTTAATACAGTCCTAGTCTTAATGTTTTCCAGGTGACCTAGCAGGTGTACTCATTACTCATGTACGGGTGACTGGCAGTGCAGATGGTGCTGGTCGGGGTACAGATGCCGGCATCTTGATGCATGGAACCTAACCTGCCCAACATACTTATGTTTTGGTATGCCAGCAGTCGGGATTCTGGCATGGCATCCTCACTGATGTCGGTATTCTGACTACCGGCATTCTAACCGTCTGGTAAGGAGTTGGGTACAAAATCCCGGGTGCGAGCCGGCTTGTAAGTGGAAAAGGGGTATCTGACCACCAACCAGCAGAGATAACTGTGGAGAGAGCAGTCACAGAGAATCAGAATTTAGGGTATATTCCGTCACAATGGGGTTCTACAGGCCTCACATTCTTTTTCCCTGACACTCCCTTAAAACAGCCGTTTTCCACCCGCAACCGCCGGCTTCCTATCAATCAACTTGCGCACGGCCAGCAATTAAAAAAAAAAAAGCAGGATTTTATTGCAGGATGGCCTTGCGCATGCGTATTACTACAATCTATTGATAATTGCCCGGCCTGCGAATTCACAGTCGTACGATCAGGTCTAAATAACCCCCAATGCCTGAGAGAGTTCAGGGGAGACGTAGCAAGTTCTTGATAAATGCTACAAATAAGGTGATCGGTTGCTATGGGCAAATTCTCCGCTCGGTAGAAGGTTTGCTAAGTTCTAACAAGTGAAATGTTCTAAGTATCAATTTAACAGCTACTGGCTTTATTTACCACGTACTTGCCAAAATTGGCTGTTACCGTAGGTCATTGTTTTGTTTTTGCTCATTTATGCGCTGCGGAACCCTTGTGGCATCATATAAATAAACAACAATAATAACTATAATAATGAGCGGCGTGCGCACTGTATAACACCCCATGCTGTAGACTGAGGGCAAGCACGAAACTGTACCAAAAAAAATTCACAATAACGTCTTTCCAAGACTCCTAGAAGGAGCAGAGACGTTACTACTGCCGCGGTTGCGTTTTTGTTCGGAGATCATTCACAGGATTCATCTATTACCCCAGGGTGAAGCTGGCGCTTTCCCTACATCGCCAGATATCTGGCAGGTAATCAAGATCTATTCTTATATCTCTCATTTACTTTATTGATTTTTTTTGGCGCGCCATTTGTACGGAGGAATCTGGCAGCGGGGCAAAGCGAATGTTCCAGACCCCCAGAGGACCAGCCTTTATACTAGATTGGGAGGCAGAAATTCCAGGTCTGGCTCTGGTTAGCTGATGCAGAACATAATACAGCACACACACACAAGTCTGTGCGCTGCCGGAACAATCCAACGTTTATGCAAATTGTTTGTGTGTCGGTATCTGCATAAAGACAAATATGGAAACAAAAATTCTTGTTACATGTTGGTGCTAGTAAGCAGTGGCGATACACTGTGACTGCAGGGGGACCCAGGATGATAGGTCAACAACATAGGGTCGACATGCCCTACGTCAACATTTACAAAAGGTCTACAAAAGCAAAATTAGTTTCTCACAATGTTTTTCATGCTTGACGATCAACGTGGACTCTGATTGGGAACAGTAAAGAACCTGAGGCAAAACGAGCCATGCATTTCACTAATTGGGGTCCACACCATGGCTCCTTTTTCCTGTTGACCTTTTGCATGCTGACCTTTTGGCTCAACCTATTGACTGTTGACCCTTTGATTCACATCTGTTGACATGGCCATTGTCTTCCTTCCCTTCTTTAATTCCAG